>NC_044509.1:2408233-2715733 GCF_902362185.1 Chanos chanos | reverse complement strand
TAGGTCTGACGGGTTATGCTCTGATCCTGCACCCACCTTGTTATGCCCACTGATGGAGGGCACTGTTGGCACATGCTGTGTGTTTGTGCAGTTAAAGGTTCATTGTGTTACAGGGCAGTTTGATCCTCAAGGTAAGCCAGAGTGACCCGGGAACATGCAGTCGTAAGTGGTGGAAGGCTTGTGTGCACTTGTGTGTGTGTGTGTGTGTGTGTGTATAGATTAGAGAGAGATCTTAATGGTTTTGTTTTAATTTTACATTTTCATTTTAATTACTTTTTAAAGCTTCATCTCTAACATTCTAAAGCTTTATCTCTTAACGGCGCTTTGTTATGCGGTAACTTTCCGTTTTACTGGTTTTACTGGTTTACGTCGGTTGTGTTCTATGTCAAATCGACATCCTCCCTGATCTTCTCTCTGTAGGAGCAGACAACAGCTCTGACACAGAAAGCGCCCCATCCCCTTCTCAGGCTGACCAATCAAAATCCACCGACTCCAACTCCCAGAGCGCCGCAGCGGACGCCACGTCAGAACAGGAGCCCGCGTCCTCCAGGGCCTCCACCGCGGACCCCAAGGGCCAGGAACCTCCTTATGGGGAGCTGAGGGTGAAGCTGGAGAAGAGTCCGGAAGGTGGCGGCGGGGAGGGTGTGTCCCAGGAGGAGCGTGCCCGGGGAGCCTACGAGGGGGGCGTGCACCCCAAAAGCGAACCCCAGGACGTGGAGATGGGCCCCGGGGACGTGCAGGTGAAGACGGAGCCGGAGCTGAAGGAGAAAGGGGAGAAGCAGAGCGACACGGCCGGGCAGAGAGAGCACCCGCACTCGGACAACGACTCCAGCGCTACCTGCAGTGCGGACGAGGATGTGGACACGGAGCCGGACAGACAGAGGTGAGTCCTCAGGGGGGGTTAGTGTACAAAGGCATCGTTTAGATGGGATGTGTGTGTCAAGATTCCCCCCCCCCCCCCCTTATCTCTCCCCCTTTCTCCCTCTCTCCCTATCTCTCCCCCTTTCTCCCTCTCTCTCTGTCTCTCTCTCTCTCGCTCTCTCTCTCTCTCTTCCTCCCGTGTTTCCTACTCTCACTCCTCAGATTATCTCCCGTGTTTACTGTACATTTATGTCATTGTTCTCTCTCTCTCTCTCTCTCTCTCTCTCTGTGTGACAGGATGTATGCGGTGGACAAGCCGTCATTGCTGAACGTTGCAGGCTCGGTTTCGGCAGCCAAGCAAGCCAGTCTGAGTATACAGCAGCTTCACGAGCGTGCCGCTGCCATTCCACCAATGGTCAGTCCCCACAACCTCAACAACAACAACAACAACAACATCATCAACATCCACCCCCACTTCCTCCCCTTCCCTTACGCCCCGCCCCACAGGCCTGGGGGCAGGCCTTATTTAGAACGACCTCTCCGCCACGTGAGTCCAGAACGGCCCCCGCTCACGGCCCCCCCCCCCCCCCCCCCCCCCCCCCCCCCCCCCCCCCGCTCTAATCAAAACAATCAGACCCCACCCCCAACCCCCCTGGCCCCTCCCTCAGAGATCTGATCAGATTATGGCTAATCACTGCAATGTGTCTGTCACCTTTCCCTCAGTCCAGTGTGTTTGTGGGTGTGTGGTGGTGAGGTGATCCCTGGTTGATTTTGATGTTTGATGTTATAAATTTTGCTATTGTGTTGTGCGGAGGTTGTAGTGGGTTTTTTTGTTTGTTTGTTTTTTTGGGGTTTTTTTGCGCCTATTGGGTTGGTGGCTGTTATAATCCTGTGCAGGGGTTTCACAAATTTAACTGGGGCCCCGGATTAGCCAATCAGAACGGCAAACGTTACATGAAAAGGAGTTGTCAGATGGTTGACCACTCCCTCAAAAAGTGGTCACTCTCCACTGAGAGAACAAGTGATGTTTTTAGAGGAAGTGGAAACAAAACCTGATTTGTCATCCAGCCAGCATCAACAATCCAACAGCTTGAAATGAGTCTTAATAAAAACAAAGCAAACAAGTGAAAAGGAAAAAGGCTTGGTATGAAAGCATTAAATCTAGTCTTTGTGGGGAAGGTGCATTTGCCACATCACATAAATCAGTGCACAGCAACTCCTGTGATTTTGTGCTTGCGACTTTTTGGTGTCGCCCCCGTGCATGAATCACTCATAGCCACGTCTGATTGGACGGCACCGATTCTTATTCGTGAACGCTGATGTTAGCCCTGCTGTCCCGGCTTCCAGGTCCCAGGCCCGTTTGGGGCGGCGGGAGTCCCGGCGGGAGTGACCGGGTACACGATGCTCCAGCACCAGATCAAAGCTGTGCACGAGTCCGCCCATCAGGACGACAAGCAGAGACAGGAGCAGAACGACCCGGACCGACGGCCTCGCATCACCAGCCACAGCCCCTCCGTACTGGACCGAGACGGTGAGAGACGCAGAGAGACAGAGACGTGAAGACAGGAGGAGAAGGCAGTAATGAGAGAGAGAGAGAGAGAGACTGAACATGAGTCTAAAGGAAAGATGGAGAAAGAATAACAGCTTGTTTTTCGTTTTGGGAGCTCGTTTTATTTGTTTATTATGGAGACGTCCCTAGGAAATAAGGCAGATTTCACATGGAGAAAGAAACATTAACAAGAGCGTAATGCAGAAGTTGACCTTGATTTGAACTTTGAGCCCTTCCCTTCTTTCTTTCTTTCTTTCTTTCTTTCTTTCTTTCTTTCTTTCTTTCTTTCTTTCTTTCGTGTTTTCTTTCTTGTTTTCTTTCTCTCTCTCTCTCTGTCTGTGGTGTGACATTGTAAAGAGTGTATCCCTGTGAAGGTGTGAGGATAGGGTAGGACAGATAGTGAAATGGAGCCACAGACAGAAGGGGTGAGGTAAGTGAGAGTGAGTGTGAGGTCAGACTCAGAGATCTCCATTAGACCAGGCCTTTTCCCACCCCACGCCTCACAGGCTTTTCTCACCCTGGAGGGGGGGGGGGGGGCTGGTGTATGTCAGCAGTCAAGAATTCCACATTCGTGGCAATCATCATTTAGTTTTAATGACATTTTTTGAAGAAGAAGCTAATGTAAAAGATGTATAGATCGTTAAGAAAATACCCTTTTTATTTGTGTGTGTGTGTGTGTGTGTGTGTGTGTGTGTATCTATTCCAGGCAAGCCGTTTGCCTACATGCCTTATGTGTTGGATCCCGAGGTCCAGGCCCATGGGGTTAGACCTGGTTCTCCATACAGGCTCTCTCCCCGGGAGCACAGTAAAGCCTCTCCCCAGCCTGACCCTGCCAACCCAGCCCGCTACAGTGTGCCGCCAGGTACAGGTACCACTACAGCACGCAGCCTACCCACAGCTCTGTACTCTCCACCTCAACACTCAGTCAGGGACTCTCTCCCTCTCTCTCTTTCACCTTCTCCCTCTCTCTCTCTCTCTCTCTCTCTCTCTCTCTCTTTCACCTTCTCTCTCTCTCTCTCTCACCCTCCCTCTCTCTCTCTTTCACCTTCTCTCTCTCTTTCACCTTCTGTCTCCTTCACTCTCTTTCACTCTCTCTTTCTCTCTCTCTCTCTCTCTCTCTCTCTCTCTCCATCTCACTTTCTGTCTCTCTCTCTCACAAACTTATTTTGTCAGAAGGTTTCTTCACCAGTGACACTGTGACAACACACTGCTTGGTCATGAATAGGAATCCCCTGAAACTCAAAATGTCTGACATTATGGTTAAGTGTTTTAAAACTAACTACATTTCACGGTGTCAGAATTGGTCATCGTTAAAATCTGGTCTTCGTAACTGAAATTGCTGAAGACATTTGATTGTCGTGTATGTTGTATCTGGTCGGTTTGTTTTTGTTTGGTTTTGGGGTTTTTTTTGTCCTTTTTTTTTGTTTTGTTTTGTTTTTTTTTTAATTGTTGCACCATAAACTCCAACGTAGCACTCTGATGTGCTGGGAATTGGTGTCATTTTTGCAAGCTGGGCAGGAGGGTGATGGAAGTGGCATTTCTAAGACAGTTTTTGTCTCTGTGTAAGTAATTTCGGTGATTGTCTCGTTTTGTGTCTGAAGTCTGAGTAACGAGCACAAGCGAACCAGTGAGTGATAAGAGTTAAGCGCTGTCTCGGTGTCTGGCGGAACTTGAAATGAGTTAACAGACAAACTCATTTTCATATCTGCGTGTCTCTGACCCATTTAAGCCGCGCGCTCGCTCACAGGTCCGCGGGGACGGGAGGCCTCCTGCGCTTTTTTGCATGTTCGAGCGATTACAGAAGGTACGGGTCACCGAGTTTCTTCCTCCAGGGCGAATGGCTGGCCTTCACACGGCACCCACGTGACCCGTCTTATCAGTCTCCCGCCTAGCGCAGGACGTCCTTCCCGCAAAGCCTCCTTTTCACACGCAGTAACCAGGACCTGACCTCTGGGACTTAACCTCCACACGCCGCTTCAAAGTGACACAACTTAACCCCTCTCCGTAAAGAGACGGGAACACTTTGACCCCGTTGGTTACCTTGGGGGTTGGGCTTTGTCGGAGAACAGGTGCAAGATGTCCTCAGATTGTGGCATTTGCTTGATGGACTTTGGACGGGGGAGGGGAAAAAAAAAAAAAAAAAAAAGTCGGCATCCATAATTGATCTTGGGGATGACGGATGTGTTCCAAAGCTTTGATATTTCTCGCCGAGAAAAACCGTCCACTCTGAATGACGTAATGCGATGCAATATCCAGCGAGCTCTTCACGCTCTCTGCACACATCCTGATCCTGTGTTTTCCCACTGACTGACTGACTGACTGACGGAGACTGAAAGGCTGTGTTTAAGAGAATATATGATTGGAACTCACCTCTCAATATTTTATCAGCACATCTGCAAAGGCCCCTGTAGGAGAGAGAGACATGGAGGAGTGAAGGTGTTGAAAAATGAAAAAGGAAAGGTTTGAAACCGTAAAACGGGCAGAGTGCTGCCCCGTTCTGTACTCTGCACATTGAAGGCGTTGCTCTGCGAAGGCAGGAGATGGAGTCGCTTTTGTCTCCCACTCAAAGCCTCACCTCAGGGCTCTGATGGAACATGTGTTGGTGCCTTAGTTAGTTGGCTTCAACAGCCAATGGAAATTGTCGGTGTCTGTCTCAGATCTTTTCTTTGCTTTCTTTTTTTTTCCTTTTTTGTGTGTGTGTGTGTGTGTGTGTGTGTGTGTGTGTGTGTGTGTGTGTGTGTGTGTGTGTCAGTTTGCCTCCACTGCGGCAGCAGCTAGAGTGTCAGATAACAGCTGTTAGTGAAACTGAAGAGTTGGGAAGTCTGTCTAAGGCTCCTTTAGAAAGTCTAAGAAACCTTGTGGAGGAAAAAGGAGAGAGAGAAAGAAAGAAAGGGAGAGAGTGTCCAAGACAGGTTGAAAATGAAAAAGTTAAATGTTCTTACCTCTTTACTTTCAATTATTTATTTACTTTCACTCATCTCATGTTCTATTGTTTTTTGTTTTTGTTTTTTTTGTCCTCGTCCGTCTCCCCCTGCAGTGCTGCAGCCGGCTCCTAACCAAGTGGTTCAGAACCTTCCGGATGGAGTGCGCATGCCGTTTTCTAGGCAACGCCCAACCAACATTCCATCGCCTCCTCCTCTCATTCCCTCCTCCAAACCCACGGACAAGCCCTCCTTCATCCAGGGAGGATCCATCTCGCAGGTGAGTGCTCGAGTGTGACGTTCCCTCAAGGGGTCCGCTCGGACAACAGATTACAAACAACATCTTTTCATCATCTCTGTCAGAGCTTAAAAACAGGTTTCGCAAAGGGAACGCCATCCCCCATGCTGGAACCAGCCGCTCACTGTAAAACATTTGTTTTTATCGTCATTAAGACAAGTAGCAATTTTCCATTTATTTAATACAGTACATAAAACTGAAGACTGCTGGTGATGTAATTTTGTTCTGTTGACAGTTGAGTGCAGAGAAGAATTTGCTTTTGTTCTGATGGCAGATTGGCTTTAAAAAAAAAATTGAATTTAAAAAAACCCAGGTGCTGTTGCTTTATTGAGCAAAGCTAAAGTAAGACGCAGTTTCGGTTAGTGTACTCTGTGACATAGACACTGTGGAGAACCAGTTCGCCTCTGTAGCAGCTGTGATGACCTGCCTGTTCCTCCTGTTCCAGGGGACTCCCGGGACATACCTTCCCTCTCATACACACGCTGTGTACGGTCCAGAAGGAGCCAAAACCGTGGGCTCCATCTCACTGGGCCTGCCCCGCCAACAAGACCCCGGCAAACCTGGTGAGTCACACTGTGTGTGTGTGTGTGTGTGTGTGTCTGTGTGTGCGTGCGTGTTTGTGTGTGTTGGGCTGTCTGTCAGTCTATATGTGCTCAGTGAACCTGTTATCTGTTAAGATTTTCATGGTGGGAAAACCGGTGGATGAGCACATCAATGAATAATATTCTCTCTCTCTCTCTCTCTCTCTCTCTCTCTCTCTCTCTCTCTCTCTCTCTCTCTCTCTCTCTCTCTCTCTCTCTCTGTGTGTGTGTCAGTGTCCTGTATAAAACAGGAGGACATGCGGGGTCCGGGTGCCCAGGCGGAGGGTCTTCTCTCCAGGGCTCAGTACGAGGGTGTAGTCAGAGGTGTGTCTCAGCTCCTGTCCTGTGCTTTTATTTCTCTCCCTAAGGGAAAAAAAAAACGGAATCCCCTGTTTGAGTTTCGCTCTAATTTTTTTCAGCCTTTTTTTTACCTTTTGTCTGTAGTGAATTTAAGGTTTTTTTGCGGTGCACCCTAAGCTCAGACTGTTTGTCCTCTTTCTCTCTCTCTGTTTGTCTCTCCCATGCAGGTGGGCCTATTCAGGTCCCAGACATGGCCTTAGCCAGGGGTCCCTCTGGAAAAAACCCAGAAGGCATGCCCTTCAGAGGATCCATTACACAGGTACAAACCCCCAGAGACAGTATTTGTGTCTGTGTCTGCGCGTGTGTCTGCGTGTGTGTGTGTGTGCATGTGCATGTGCATACCTTATTTATTATATATACACACACACACATTTACTTCTTTCTGTCATAGTTAACAGTTTTAAAATCCAAGGCCAGCTAACGTATTGTCTTGTGTCTCATCCAGAATAGAATTGTCTTCCAGAATATTAAATTGATCTTTCCTTGGTATGAAACTACACTTTTACATGTGTACAGTATATCTGACTTTGTTAAAAGAATTTTTTTTTAAGGAATAAAGAGGCCCAGCTATCATTGAACATCTTGTAGATCCATTGTAATTTAATACTCTCTCTCTCTCTCTCTCTCTCTCTCTCTCTCTCTCTCTCTCTCTCTCTGAGCAGGGTACTCCAGCTCTGTCCCAGTCTGCCATAGCTGCAGACCTGTTGAAAGGCACTATAGCTAAACTGGCCACAGAGGACCTGAGCAGTCCAGAGAAAGGCCGGCCAGACACGCTCTCCAAGGCCCACGTAATCTTCGAGGGACAGATGGGCCATATCCTGTCTTATGATGGTGAGAGACCCTCCACTTTCATCCACTTTTCACTCATTCATTCACAGTCGTCATGCACTCAGTCCCACTGTGGCATAGCTCAGAGGACTCTCTCGCTGCACAGATTCTGCAGTGAGAGAATGTGTTATGGTGTGTGTTCAGATTCTGCAGTGAGAGAATGTGTTATGGTGTGTGTTCAGATTCTGCAGTGAGAGAATGTGTTATGGTGTGTGTTCAGATTCTGCAGTGAGAGAATGTGTTATGGTGTGTGTTCAGATTCTGCAGTGAGAGAATGTGTTATGGTGTGTGTTCAGATTCTGCAGTGAGAGAATGTGTTATGGTGTGTGTTCAGATTCTGCAGTGAGAGAATGTGTTACGTGGAGCGATGGTGTCTGTTTCTGAATCAAATGAGTCAGGTTCACAGTTTGAGCCTACCTGTTCTAAAGACTCCTGGACGAAATGAGGTGTGAGACGTGTGCGTGCGTGCGTGCGTGTGTGTGTGTGCGCGTGCGCGCGTGCGCGCGTGTGTGTGTGTGTGCGTGCGTGCGTGCGTGCGTGCGTGCGTGTGCGTGCGCGCGCGCGTGTGTGTGTGTGTGTGTGACTGGATAATCTTGCCTCAGTGTTTTGTCATTTGATTCCACTGAAACTGTTGGTACTCAGTAGCATGTTTTCATTCACTTGCTTTTTGACAGCGGAGAGGGAGAAGGCTGTAGAGATAACATGACACTGACTTCGTTCTCTCTCTGTAGCCATTAAAAACCCAAGGGAAGGTACCAGAAGCCCGAGGACAGGCCATGAGCTCAAACGCACTTACGACATGATGGAGGGGCCCAGAGGTCACGGGGTGAGGGAGACAGCCCCGTATGAGGGTAAGGACGCAGAGTCTGTACATGGGCAGAGTTTTAGTTGGGTTGTGTGAGACCAGAGCTTTTTCTACGGTTTCATATCACATCATTTCTGCTTTAGACCCCGTTTGGAAACTGAAACGGGAACTGTCTCTTTCTCTTCCTCTTTCTGCTCCTTTTCTCTTTCCCTTTCTCATCACCCACTTCTCCTCCCTGTCTCTGTCTCAGGCCTGATCAGTAGAGCCCTGCCCAGAGACCCAGAGTCTAAAGACAGGACTGTACTCACTGGATCCATCATGCAAGGTACCCCCAGCACTGAGCTCTCGTCTGTCTCTCTGTGAACACTACTGCATTCTCACAGATACTCATTCAGCTCTCTGCTTTTCTCTGTGAACACTACTGCATTCTCACAGATACACATTCAGCTCTCTGTGAACACTACTGCATTCTCACAGATACACATTCAGCTCCACAGCTGGTGTTTTTTTTAACCTGTTGCAGGTCTCACAGATTTGTTTTGTGTGCCTGGCTTATCCTTATAGATGGTCATATTCTGTGATTTTATTTGAAACTTGCTTAAAATATGCTTAAAATGATATTGATAAGTGAAGTTTAAGATTGGAAATTTCAGACGTGATTCTGTCTACGCGTGGCATTTTGGCTGAGCGGGCTTTTGGCACAACACGTCCTCAAGACCCAGTCTCTCTTCTGTCACAGCGTTTTATTTGTGCCAGTTTCGTTTTTATTCATTTATTTATTTATTTAAGTGTCTTTGAAGTGTTGTGGACTAAACAAATTCATTGAGGTGGTTCCCTAACGTCTGGTCCTGGTTCCCTGCAGGGACACCCCGAGCTTCATCAGACGCTTTTGAGGAGGCAAAATACAGCAAACTTATCAAGAGGGAGAGTCCACCGAGTCGCTCTTTTGAAGGGGGGATTACCAAGGGCAAGCCTTATGAAGGGGTTAACACTATTAAGGAGATGGGTCGTTCCATTCACGAAATCCCCCGCCCAGATCACGCAGGACAAGACAGTCGTAAGACTCCTGTTCTGGAAGGTTCCATCACCCAGGTAAGACTTTACTGCTGAGGCCTGATCTGGTTGTGTTTGTGTTGTGCGTGTGAGTGTGTGTGTGCATGTGTGTGAGAAGCAAGGTTAGGAGGCACTGATAAAAATCATATTCCTTCAATAGAAAGTTAAGCTAAAAGCCTACAGCAGGTCAGTCTCTCTCTGACCTGGTTCGTAGCCTCTAGAGATACAGTTGTATAGTATTTACCACATCAAATTAAAAGACAAAGTCTCAACCAGTAAACTGAGATTGTCTGAAAAGACTTTTCTTTTTCTTTTTTAAACGTTCATATTCTCTTTTCAGTGCTCCTGACCTCTCTTTCATTCTCTGTGCTCTTGCAGGGAATCCCTCTGAAGTATGAGAACCAGACTGCCATCAAACACACCGTCAAGTCCCTCATCACCAGTCCCAGTAAACCAGCGCATTCAGTCATGCCCCAGCTGGAGGCCGTGGACCGAGACAGGATCAAATACGAGGAGGCCAAGGGCTCCGACCGCGACCGTGTACGGCACACCTCTGTGGTCAACTCGGCCACCTCCGTCCTGCGGTCCACTCACCAGGAGGCGGGAAAAGCTCAGCTTAGCCCGGGCATGTACGAAGATGCCAACGCCCGCCGAACGCCTGGCAGCTACAGCAGCAGCTCCATGTCCAGAGGCTCGCCCATGTTACGGGCCCCAGAGGGTGGGTCAGGACTTAGTGTTTTAACGTTGTGCTAATGCGCTTGTTTCGGTGCATCCCTCTGTACTGTTATTCTCATACCGTTACCCCCTGACTCTGTTTGTTTTCTCTGGCCCCCTGTTCTTATTTTTATCCTTCTGTTCTTACTTTTACGGTTGTTTACGTTTGCATTGTTGGTCTTTTTGTCTGTTTTTCTTCCTCCCTGCCTTTGTGCTCCTTTCCGTTCTTTATTCTCTCTCTCGCTATTTCTGGTTTGCATAGGTTTGATCGCGTTGAGGTTATGTGTGAATGCCCGGAGCTGCGCTACACGCTTAACGGCGTGTGTTTTTCTCTCTCTCTCTGTCCGTCAGGAGGAATAACGTCTGGGAAACCCACGTCACACGAGAGGAAGAGCGCTTTGACCCCGACCCAGAGAGACAGCGTCCCGGCCAAGTCTCCCGTCTCCGGCGCCGACCCCATGGCCTCCCACAGTCCGTTTGACCCGCACCACCGACCCGTGGTACCCGGGGAAGTGTACCGGGCCCACATGCCCCACCTGGACCCCAGCCTGGCCTTCCATCGTAAGACACTCACCTTTCCCTCTTTCCTCAATGGAAACATGCAGTTGTTTTCTGAGAACGCTGTGAAAAGGCCAGCGTTTCTGTGGGAAAGGTGAAAACATGGCCATAAACAGCGTGTCATAGTGACACGAGTGCATCTCAGTGTTTGGACACAAGTGTATAGTGTTACCTGTTTTGCTTTTCTGAGCTCTGGACGGATTTTCTCCGTTGACGTCAGCAGGAGGGCAAAACAATCTGTATCTGTTTACTTGTTATTCATTCATTCATTCATTCATTCTTTTACATTTTACTTTTATCCCTCCCACTGTCCGTCCAGCTGCTTACATGTTTCCGCGGCAACCGTCTCCGACCGGCTTCCACAACACGTACCAGCTGTACACCATGGAGAACACCAGGCAGACCATCCTCAACGACTACATCACGTCCCAACAGATGCAGGTCGTGCCACGCCCTGATATGGCCAGGGGACTGTCGCCACGGGAACAGCAGATCGCCATCCCCTACCCGCCCGGGGCGAGAGGTAAGGGGGGCTCGTCTGTCGTCTGTTTGTCAGTGAGAGAGGGAACAGGAGAGAGGGGGAGAGAGAAGAAAGGATGGGTGAAGTTTGCAGATTTGTTGTGCTTGTGTGAACTAGTGGCAACCTTTTCCAGACGCTCAGAAGCAAATGACCGCTGGCAAATTGCCTCCCAATTAAAGAAAAAAAAAAAAAATCAAATTTCATGAATTCCTTTTTGATTTGCTGAAATGAGTAGTAAAATCTAATGGTGGGGCTGTTTTCATAGACAAGGTTTTCACCTGCTCTCAACATCAGTATGATCCAACATCTCTTAAGAGTGTTGCAGAGGTATCCTGCAGTGATTTGAATTCAGTCAAAGTTTTTTAGTAGTTTTAGTCTTGGTATATGAGCATTTTTTGTCTCCTCCAGTCAGTGACACGCGAGCAGTAAACTGCCTGTGAGAACCACTGATGTGTCGCTGATGTGTCACTGATGTGTCCTGGTTGGTTATACAGGCCTGACACATTGAGCACATTCAGTCGTCATTCTGGGTGCAGTTACTTTGAGGTTCTGTATTTGACATTTTAGTCTTGTTGGCTGACCACTATTCCACACTGCACCTGATTTAAACGGTATCATTTTTAATTAGCGTGTTATTTCTTTCACGAATGACTTCTTACAGTAACACACAGCCCTAACCTGCTTACTGAACTGCCCAATCAATGATCTAATCAATCAATCAACTAATTTTCAGTTGTTACACATATATAGATATGATAATGATATTTATACTTATTCAAATGGATAAAATGTCAGTGTTTAGAAGCTGCTTTCCTCTTTAGAGGGTGTTCACTCTAAACTTTTATTTAAAAACAAACAAACAAACAAACAAACAAAAAAAAAAAGAAGCAGCTAAAAGATTTGTGACTGGTGATTGGTTCTGGTTGTTCACCCTCTCTGGCCCTTTGCTTCTGTCTGTAAAAGGTATAATAGATCTAGCCCAGATGCCTCCAACTATCCTGTTGCCACACCCAGGGGGAACAGGTTCTCCCTCATTGGACCGCATCACCTACATCCCCGGACCTCAGCCCCCTTTCCCTCCTAGGGCCTTCAACCCTGCATCCATTTCTCCAGGTGAGGACCCCATCCCCCACCCCAAACCCCGCCCACCTTGTTTAGCTCCTCTCTCACCCTGCTCTTGCCCCCCCCCCTCCGCTCGACCTTTGCCCCGCCCACAGCGCCAGCTGACGTAATTTAATCCCACCTTTCTGGTCTCCGAGGAGACCCGTGCTGTTGCGTGCTGGTCCGTGTTGTACTGGTTTGACAGCTGAAGCGGTATGCTGTGGTGATTGTCCTAACCTGGTGTGGGGAGATGGGAAACCCAGAGCCTAAAGCTGGGCCTGCTTACCCTGGCTTCACTGTGTAAATGACCTTCCTGTTCGACTCTGCTCTTCCGCGCCTAAGCAAACAACTTACTCTGAAGGCTTCATGTACGAGTTGTTTCACTGGCTAAGATGATTCCTCTCTGGGCCGTGCGCTTGGTTTTTTTTTTCACGTCTGTGTTGGTACTCTGAGGCGGTTCTGTATGGATGGGGTTTTCATGCTGTCCTCTTACCGTAGTACCTCATGTTCAGTAGAGGAAATTGGCCAAACTGTGCCCTCATTTACTGCCATGGTCTCCAGCTCAGGATGCTGTTACAAGCTAGAAAAACTCGTAGTCAATGGGGTGCATCAGACCCTCATCCACAGGGTTGCTGTGTAACATGACGGTGAAAAAAGGGGGCTGTTTGGGCTCTGTTTGGGTGAGATGGGTGTTTGGGTGTTGCGTGGGCTGGTGTCTGTGTTTTGTCTGCTGTGGACACAGCTGAATTATCATCTGAGAAGAACAGGATGCTGGCAGGCTGCCGTTCCGACTCGCACATTCTGGACTTTCAGTCACCCATCACAGCCACGCTTTCTTCTTCTTCTTCTTCTTTCTTTTTTAAAACGTTCTCTTTTGTTTGGTGCTTTGTCCTAAAACAGCAAGACTAACCCTATCTATAACAGCCTGCCCCTCAATATGTTAACCACTTCACTGTCTGTTGCTGTGTGTCTGTGTGTGTGTCTGTGTGTGTGTCTGTGTGTGTGTCTGTGTGTGTGTCTGTGTGTGTGTGTGTGTGTGTGTGTGTGTGTGTGTGTGTGTGTGTGTGTGTGTGTGTGTGTGTGTGTCTGTGTGTCTGTGTGTCTGTGGTGCGTGTGCGCGCGTGTCTGTGTGTGTGCGTGTGCATGTGCGTGCGTGTGTGTGTGCGTGTGTGTGTTGGTCTCTTACAGGTCACCCGGCCCATTTGAGCGCCTCGGCAGCCAGCGTAGAGAGAGAACGCGAGAGAGACCGCGAGCGTGACCGAGAGCACCGCGAGCGAGAGAAAGAGAGGGAAAAAGAGAGAGAGAGGGAGCAGAGGGAGAGAGAGAGGGAGAGAGAGAGGGAGCAGCGAGAACAGCGGGAGAGAGAGCGCGTTGCGGTCGCCAGTGAGTACATGCGTGGAGGTGAGAGACATTCCGGTAAACACCCAAGTGTGAACTCAAAACTGTTAACCAGGGGAAATAAAAACATGACTGATTTTCTGTCCCAATACCAAGTGTCGTCAGTTTGCAGTCTTATCGTATGTAGGCCACATAGTTCAACTTGAAACTCTTTTTTTTTTTTTTTTTTTCCCTCAAGTTCTCACAGGGTGATTTTGATATGAATGACTTCTAAACACGTAGTTCCTAAAATGTAGGGGAGGGGAGGGGGGGGCTGTTCCTTTATTCAGTTTTATTTCCAGGAAACAAGCTTTTATTAAGTGTTTTTTGTTTGTTTGTCAGGCCCAGAGCAGCCAGGCAGGCCTGGTAGCCGTAGTTACCTACGTTCTCCCTCCCCCTCTGTGAGGTCACAGGAGGGCGTGGTCCAACAGAGGCCCAGCATCTTCCAGGGAACCAACAGCAAGAGCGTCATCACCCAGCTCATGTAAGACTACCCTCTGTGTGTGAGTGTGGGTGGGTGTCTGTGTGTGGGTGTCTGTCTGTGTGGGTGGGTGTGTGGGGGTGTTTGTGTGAGCAGTGATTATCTCTGTTTTACTGTGTACTGTGTGTGTTTTGTCTCTGTTAGGCCGGTGCCCTCTGTGTGTGTGTGTGTGTGTGTGTGTGTGAGCAGTGATTATCTCAGTCTTACTGTGCACTGTGTGTGTTTTGTCTCTGTTAGGCCAGTGCCCTCTGTGTGTGTGTGTGTGTGTGTGTGTGTGTGTGAGCAGTGATTATCTCAGTCTTACTGTGCACTGTGTGTGTTTTGTCTCTGTTAGGCCGGTGCCCTCTGTGTGTGTGTGTGTGTGTGTGTGTGAGCAGTGATTATCTCAGTCTTACAGTGCACTGTGTGTGTTTTGTCTCTGTTAGGCCAGTGCCCTCTGTGTGTGTGTGTGTGTGAGCAGTGATTATCTCAGTCTTACTGTGCACTGTGTGTGTTTTGTCTCTGTTAGGCCGGTGCCCTCTGTGTGTGTGTGTGTGTGTGTGTGTGAGCAGTGATTATCTCAGTCTTACAGTGCACTGTGTGTGTTTTGTCTCTGTTAGGCTGGTGCCCACTGTGTGTGTGTGTGTGTGTGTGTGTGTGTGAGCAGTGATTATCTCAGTCTTACTGTGCACTGTGTGTGTTTTGTCTCTGTTAGGCCAGTGCCCTCTGTGTGTGTGTGTGTGAGCAGTGATTATCTCAGTCTTACAGTGCACTGTGTGTGTTTTGTCTCTGTTAGGCCGGTGCCCTCTGCAGCAGCTGCTGCCGCTCAGCCTGGTTCACGCTACGGCAATGCAGCCGACGCACTGGCCGCACTGGTGGATGCAGCAGCCTCTGCCCCTCAAATGGAGGTGGGGAAAGTTAAAGAGGGCAGGAGAGAGGAGGGAGGAGCGAGTCGCGAGGAAGAGATGGCGTCGGCTCGGAGGGCGGCGGCTTTAGAGCAGCAGGAGGCGGAGAGACGCTCCATGCAGTCGCCTTACGGCATGTCGCTGCCTGGGGGAAAGCCACACCCCTCTTACAGCGAAGGGGCGGGGCCAGGGACCGCAGGGGCGGGGAAAGACAAACCTCCGTCCACAAAGTCACGCATCGAGGAAGAGCTCCGCACACGAGGGAAGACCACGATCACAGCCGCCAATTTCATCGACGTCATCATCGCGCGACAGATCGCCTCGGATAAGGACTCGCGAGACAGAGCGTCCCAGAACGCTGAACCTTCCGGAAACTGTGAGTGACAGAGGGCTGGATAGAACGGCTGTGGGCTTAGAATGTCAGAGTGCTCTCAGACGTGGAGTCACTGTTATGTTAGGGGGGGGTTTTCGGGAAACAGAATAGTTCTCACTCTTTGTGCACCCGAATGATTTTGCCCTGATTCATCCAGTATGTCTTATCAGTGCTTGAATTTCCTTTCTCTCTCTGTCTCTCTCTGTGCTGTAGCATCGTCTGGGCGGTATGATGCTCAGGGGGGAGGAGCCATAGAAGTGATCAGTCCTGCCAGCTCTCCAGTACAAAGCCAGGAGAAGGCAGAGGGTGCGTTTCCCCCGGAGAAGAGCTCACAGCAGGGCACAGGTGAGACAGTGCCCGCTAACTCTAGCCCTCACCCTGTAGGCCTGCAGTCAGAAAGTGAAAGAGACGGCGCCCCCTGTCTAACCCTCCTCCTGTAGGCCTGCAGTCAGACCGTGAAAGAGACAGCGCCCCCTGTCTAACCCTCCTCCTGTAGGCCTGCAGTCAGACAGTGAAAGAGACAGCGCCCCCTGTCTAACCCTCCTCCTGTAGGCCTGCAGTCAGAGTGTGAGAGAGACAGCGCCCCCTGTCTAACCCTCCTCCTGTAGGCCTGCAGTCAGAGTGTGAGAGAGACAGCGCCCCCTGTCTAACCCTCCTCCTGTAGGCCTGCAGTCAGACAGCGAGAGAGACAGCGCCCCCTGTCTAACCCTCCTCCTGTAGGCCTGCAGTCAGACAGTGAGAGAGACATGCACTGAGGACAGTATGGAAGGGAGAAAGAGTGTAAAGGAGGGTCGTTAACGTAAACTGAGGACCGAATAGACACAAAAACTTATGACCAGTGGACCATGCGTGGCTCTTTTTAGGGTAAAGTAATGCTCTCCACTTTTAAAAATGCCACCAAAGTCTACAACCTCCGAATGATGGTCAGTTCCACTTTTAATCATTAACTTGGGTCATTTATGTGTGATAGCAACATGTAAAATAGCTTAAATGAATGGACCAGATTTATCTAACAGCTAATTACAAGCTTTCCATCTGCTTTGTGTTGCCATTTTCTTTGCTACAAGTCCAGAGAGGAATGTTTCAGCTCAGGGGTAGGACAGGAGGTGTGTCTAACAGTCAGGGGTGTGTCTAACAGTCTTGTTTGAAAGAGTCACAAAAAGTCCAGTGTTGCATAGGGCTCTCCTCGGTGCATGAGAGTCAGTGAGAAAAGGCTGCACTCTTCAGGCAGAACATGATGGTGCCACAAGGGGGTGCTAGTGACTCACTATTCTTCATGAGTGAATTGGTCCACTGCCCAGCGATTATGTTTACGTTGTTACTATCAGTGATGTAACAGTTAGTAATGAACACTTAAAAATAAGGGGTTTGGTACGATATAGTTATTTATTGTGGCATGCTATTACTGTTTGTGGTGTGTTGATGTGACCATGCCAGTTAGAGAGATAAGTAAATATGTCATTGTTCTGTGTTTAGCGTGATGACTGTGTGTAATATGTAGCTTTTTTTTCCCCCATGTGCTAATGGTGAGTGTTAAAGGCGGTGAGTCGGCATTAGCAGAGCAGGTCCGGTTATGGCAGGGCGCTAATGTTAAAGGCGGCGAGTCGCCATTAGCAGAGTAGGTCTGGTTATAGCAGGGCGTTAATGTTAAAGGCAGTGGGTCGCCATTAGCAGAGCAGGTCTGCTTATAGCAGGGCGCTAATGTGAAAGGCAGTGAGTCGCCATTAGCAGAGCAGGTCTGGTTATAGCAGGGCGTTAATGTTAAAGGCAGTGAGTCGCCATTAGCAGAGCAGGTCTGGTTATAGCAGGGCGTTAATGTTAAAGGCAGTGAGTCGCCATTAGCAGAGCAGGTCTGGTTATAGCAGGGCGCTAATGTTAAAGGCAGTGAGTCGCCATTAGCAGAGCAGGTCTGGTTATAGCGGGGCGCTAAACCCTGAGACGGGCAGATGGCAGGCTGTGGTTTCCTTCCTCTGAAAACGTGTCAGTTTTAGTTTGTTTGGCTGCTGTTGTTGTGAGGTTCACCAACAGACATTTGTGACCAGAAATCATCGGTGAGATTATCTTTGTAAACAGGACAAAAAGCTGAGATTCTCCACGCAGCATCCTCCCTCTGCCTATATACACACACACACACACACACACATACACACACACACACACACATACACACACACACACACACACACACACACACACACACACACACACATACATACATACACACACACACACACACACACACACACACACACACACACACATACATACACACACACACACACACACACACACACACACACACACACACATACACACACACACACACACACACACACACACACACACACTGAAAGTCGTGCTGTTTTACTCCAGTTTACATTAGAGTCCTGTGTGAGAACCTGCTTCAAGACACCACATGGAGGAATGAGGAGACACCAGCCCCAGATAAAGATCTCTCACTATGTCTCTCTCTCTGTTCTGCACAGGTGGGATGAGAGGGTTTGAAATGAGTCGCTATCGCCAGCAGGGGGAGTCAGCCGCACCCCAGCTTCCCCCTTCATCACAGAGTGACGGATATAACCCAGTCCCTAAAACACACCGCGTCATGACCCTGGCCGACCACATCTCGGTGAGATACATATACACACACACACACACACACACACACACACTCACAAAGGATGTCACACAGAGGTGAAGTTGTGGTGTGATAATTGAGTTGCGGAAGTTGAGAGAGAGTGTTGACCTTAATGTGTGCTCTGATCGTAAACTGATCTGATGTGTTTTTCGCTCTGTCTGCGTCTCTCGCACATTTTCTCACTCTCAGGCCAGCTGTGTCTCCACCTCTTCTTTCCACTCTTTCTGTTTCCCATTACTGATCTCTCTTTCTGTGTCCTTTTTTTTTTTTTTCCCCTCATTTGGGTATATCAGCCTTTCTCTCTCTCTCTCTCTCTCTCTCTCTCTCTCTCTCTCTCTCTCTCTCTCTCTCTCTCCCTCTCTCTCTCTCTCTCTCTCTGTGAATGCTACACTGCTGATTTGGACAGGATTATTAATGTTATTTCACTGTTTACTGCCCCACTGCAGAAATATGCAGTTCAGCGATGCTAAAGAAAGGGTGTGTGTGGGGGGGAGAGGAAGCAAAGGTCAAAGGACACTTCTTACTAAATCAATTCTTCTCTTTCCCTCCCCCTCTTCCACAGCATATCATCACGCAAGACTTTGCCAGGAATCAGGATCCTGCTCCTCCCTCCAGCTCCCTGCCCGCCTCCTCCTCCTCGGCCACGCCCACATTCCAGAGCTCGGTGGCGGGCGCTGGGTCGAGAGGTGCCAAACTTCCCAGTCGCTACAGCCCCGAAAACCAAGTCCACCCCTCACACCATCAGAGACCACCCAGCCAAGTTTCCCCAGAGAGTGCTGCCGACAAGCCCCGGTCCAGGTACACTGCACACACGCACACACACTCTCTTTCTCTCTCACTCACACAAACACACACACCCTCTCTCTCTCTCTCTCTTTCTCTCTCTCTCTCACTCTCTCTCTCTCTCTCTCTCACACACACACACACTGTTGTCTCATTCTCTTGCACACGTGGGCTTGCGCGCGCGCGCACACACACTCTCTCTCTCTCTCTCTCTCTCTCTCTCTCTCTCTCTCTCTCTCTCTCTCTCTCTCTCTCTCCCTCTCTCACACACACACTCAGTAACATGCACTTTTATGGTCTTGCGACCTTAAAGACTCAACAAATTGCATCCTGCGTGTCCACAGACCCAGATAACACATTATTTCCTCTCCCCATCCATCCCTCCCTAGAATGTGAAGATAAATGAGTTTGTCTGTGTCTGTGTCTCAGACCAGGGAAATCTCCGGAGCGCGGTGGGCGTGGTCTGGAGAACTATGAGCCCATCTCTCCTCCTCAGAGTTACCCGGGCAGCATGGACAAGCAGGACCCAGGTCTGCTCCAGAGCCAAAGACGAGATGCAGAACTCCCCGAGCAGAGGTCTGGACGCTGTGTGTGCGTGTGTGTGAGAGAGAGAGATGCTGTAATCACCTGTCTGCCACATTTTACTGACATGTTATGACTTTACCTGTGTGTGTGTGTGTGTGTGTGTGTGTGTGTGTGTGTGTGTGTGTGTGAGAGAGATGCCGCAATCACCTGTCTGCCACATTTTACTGACGTGTTATGACTTTACCTGTGTGTGTGTGTGTGTGTGTGTGTGTGTTCCAGGACGGACTCTCGCTCTCCAGGCAACAGTAGCTACCTGCCCTCTTTCTTCACCAAACTGGAGAACACGTCGCCCATGGTCAAATCCAAGAAGCAAGAGATCTTCCGTAAGCTGAATTCCTCTGGTGTCGGTGACTCTGATGTCGGTAAGTGAACTCTTGTCCTAATCGTCCTGTACCCCACACTTCAGACCCAGTACGAAACGTTCCACGGGACAGAACCAGTACAGATCTGTGGTGGTAGTGTTAAGGATTTGGATCGGGTCTGTGGGATGTCAAATGCAGTTCTGTAAATGCGATCCGTTTAAAGCCGTAACTTCTGATCACATTGGGCTAGCGCTGGGAGGGGTTTTCCTCTCTAATAGGTACTTTGCTCACATTAATTGTATTTAATATCTGGTTTGTGTGTGTGTGTGTGTGTTTGTGTAATTAAATAAATCTGACTAATGGAACTGATGCTCAGTGTGTTGCCTTGAACACTATAGAGTTTCCCACTTTGCCCTGACAATACTGACCCACTGAAGTAAACATGCACTAACAGACTAACACCTTTCCTGCTACGGGACGTTTGTGTCTGTTATGTCAGTGTTAGTTAGAGCAAAATTAACTTACCCTCCCTGTTAACTCTGTCAGTTTTCTCAATGTGGTTCATACACACAGTCTTGTCTCAGTAAAAATCAGAAACCCACCGTGCAAGTGTTGTTTGCTTTAAACCTTTCTGAAAGTTTTTTTTTTTTTTTTTACACTACCTGCAGTCCATATGTGGTGTGAAGTGAATTTGTGTTTGTTTCTTGGCTCTGCAGGTAATGCTCAGCCAGGCACAGAAATTTTCAACCTGCCTGCAGTGACCAGCTCAAGTACGTCTATAAGTCAGACCTGATCTCTTTTATTTCACTCAAAATCCACTCTGACTGCTCTTCTTCTCATTCCTCTCCTCTCTCTGTTAACTCCTCCCCTATTCCGCTCTTCTCCGTGTTAACTCCTCCCCCATTCTTCTCTCCTCTCTGTTAACTCCTCCATTCCTCTCTTCTGTCTCTTCACTCCTGCCTTTTTTCATGCATGATCTATCTACCTAACCTTTATCTCACAAACGACACCCTGTCCTAACATTGTGTCTGTGTGTGTGTGTGTGTGTGTGTGTGTGTGTGTGTGTGTGTGGGTGTGTGGGTGTGTGTGTGTGGGTGTTTGCGTGCGCTCTCTGTAGGCAGCATAAATCCGAGGAACCATTCGTTCAGTGACCCGGCAAGTAACCTGGGCCTGGAGGACATTATCCGGAAGGCTCTGATGGGCAATATGGAGGAGAGGCAGGATGACCAGTCTCTCCCCCCCAATCCAAACAGCTCTGCCCCCGACAGCCGACAGGAGACCAACCCCTCACCCAGCTCAGGTACACGCTCACAGGCCTCTCTCCCTCTCACGCCCCACACCTCCAGACCCCTCACTTACCGAGAGAGTGATTTCATTCACACATGTGCTACTGGGACACAGGATCTCATATCCAGCACTCCTCACTCACATCTACACAGACAGAAAATCAAGGCTCCAAGACATGGACAAAAAAAGTGACCTAACGTACTGAAGGTAACAGGTTTCACTGGATCTTGTGTTTTGCTCAGTGGGGAAGCAGAAGCTCCAGGGTAAGGCCAGCAGCCGTAAATCCAAGTCGCCCACCCCGGGACAGGCCTACTCCATAGGGGAACGCCCGTCATCAGTCTCATCTGTCCACTCAGAGGGGGATTACCACAGACAGGCCCCAGCGTGGGCGTGGGAGGACCGACCCTCATCCACAGGTCTGCCCCCCCCTCACCCCCCCACCCACCCATTGTAGTTGTTGGTTGTAGTGTCTTTGTGGTGGACTGTTGTGTGTGTGTGTGTGTGTGTAATGAATGGAGGCTGTATGTAGAAGGATGACCTCCTGTCTGTAGTTTAGCTGATGTCAGTAATCAGAGCTCAGTGCACAGTAGACACAGGACTGCTCACCAGAAAGAATTTCAAAAAACTTTAAAAAACAAAACGAGCAGATAAAAAAAAAAAATAAAAATCTGTTCACTGGTAATATTGTTACTAAGTTCAGTCAGTTGATCTGTTCTTTTGGTCACCGTTTCATCTAATCCTGTAAACTGAAGAATGTGAAAACACATGAGGAACATGAGATGCTGACGCCTCTTTCTCTCTCTCTCTCTCTCTCTCTCTCTCTCTCTAGGCTCCATGCAGTTCCCTTATAACCCTCTGACAATGCGAATGCTGAGCAGCACACCACCTGCCTCCATGGCCTGCCCCTCACCCTCCATGCAGTCCCAGCAGCAGCCACAGGGGGGTGCCGCACCTGTGGCCCCCAACCGCGTATGGGAACGGAAACCGCTGCTGTCGGAGCAGTACGAGACCCTGTCGGACAGCGACGACTGAGCCAACCTACCAGTTCCAGCCTCTCTCTCTCTCTCTCTCTCCCTCTCCCTGTCCTGCTCTAAGGAACGCCCTGTATGAGTACTGCACCCAGCCATTGAGAGTAGGCCCTGGGTGGGAGGAGTCTTTTTTTTTAGTGCGCCAGCGACCCCTGGTGGTAAGCTGCGGTAACCGCAGCCAGAATCTTCAGGAGACATGAACTCTTTCAATGTGTGGAAGCTTTAACACGATCTGTCTGCCACAGGACGAAAACTCTTATAAGGCCAGAATACAGAACAGCGAAAACCATGAAGAACTTGTAAAGAAATGGAAAAAAAAAACAAAACAAAAAAGAGACTCTGCTCAGATTTGTTCAGTTTCTGTAAAGAAATGCTACTTTTGTCTTTAAAAAGAAAAAAAAATCAATGTATGTAAATAGAGTAACCTTTTTTTGTGCTGTGTGTGTGTGTGTGTGTTTTTGTTTTTCTCCTTTTTTTTTTTCTTGTTTTAATGTTGCTTTTAAACCAGAGTCCCGTTGGTTTGAGTGGATGTAAGAACTGTGAGGTTTGCATTCCTTGAAGGTGCAGTGAACCTTTTAGGCCCTGTCTGCAGCCTTACCATCAGAGACTTCAGTGAACAAACCAACTGTCCCCGCCCCCTGTCCCCGCCCCTCTCCCACCACCCGCCACCACCATCACCATCACCACCACCACAACAGCAAGGACTCCCAAACCACACGGAAAAGTGAGCATTTCAGTTGCACGCTTGTTAGACGGGGCAGTATCTCTGCGTGGCGCTGTGGAGACGCGTGAATGGAACGTTTTTCAAACCGGATACGTCGGGAGAAAGGCGAGATTTTGTCAGCCGCCGAGGAAAAAAAAAAAATAAACAAAAACAAAAGGAGAAAAAAAAAAAAAAGAAAGATAGCTAACGAAGACAGACACCACACCCCCATTGTTGTTATTATTGTGAATAAGTTCCGAACACTGGTGTTGGAGCCATTTTCAGAAACAGGAGGAATAAGCTGAATGTTTTTGTTTTTGTTTTTCATTCTTTCATTTTTTTTTTAATCTTTTGGAGTGTATGTCGGAGTGCAGGGCTTGTCCGAGTCGGGGCCGGCCGTAAATGCACGCAGCCTGGTGCTTTACGCTGAAGCTCCAGCATGCTCGACGCGGTCGCTCGACGGATCTAAAAGCTCTTCCTTGGTTTGTTTTTTTGTTTTGTTTTTTTCTCTCACTCTTTCCCCCCCCCCCCCTTCTTGGGACGTTGCCATGGTGATTTAAGTTCACTCGATTCCCAACTGTCATACTTTGGAGAGTGTCCCTTGGGCCAGAGGAGGACGGCAGCTTCCACTTTTTCTCTTTTTAACCAAAGGGATAGGACGATATGCTCTTTTGTTCTGTTTGTTCAAATTTAGCCCCTCCCCCTCTCAATTTCTATTGGTTCTGTTTGATCAAGTTCGAACCTGTACACTCTGTCCAAAAATGAAACAAAAAAAAGACAAACCAGAGAGAGGAACCAAATGTAAAAACACCTCTGCACCATTGTTGCACTTTTTTTTCTTTCTTTCTTTCTTTTTCCCTTGTTTTGCTTTGTACCTTTTACCGACTTAAAGAAGCATACTACCTGTATCCGAAGTTAGTCGAGCTCCTGCAGAGGTCTGGAATTCTCTAGTTTCTTCATGCACACCTGTTTTTCAGTAGCACGTTTCGTGTCCTCTGCAGATCTGAATGATTTGGGTTTGTGTCTATTCTTGTCCCTGTGTTAGCGTTGAGCCTTCAGCCTGTCTTTGATTTTAGTGTATGGTACAGTAATAGAAGCTGCCGCATTGAAGTAGTGGCTTTTCACCACCTTTGTTTTTTTTTGTTTTTTTTTTTTTTTGTATATTTTCTTTCTGGGTGTCCAAAAAAAAAAAAGAACTAAGCTTGTTTTGGTCATTTACAGAAATATAACTTGCATTTATTGAAAATTATGACAAGGTCTAGCCAACAGTGACAGTTACCGCAATATTCCATGGCAAGTCTCTGAGCGTCGCTTTTTTCCCCCTTCCTTTTCTTATACGTTGTTTTTTTCCTTTGCTTCAGTAACAAGATCAGTCTGTTCTCCATTTTGATGTTTTCGTTTCATTTCATTTTGCCTCTTTTTTTTTTTCTTCTTTTTAAAAGGCCCTAGAGCTCATGCAATTTTTCTCTTTTTTTTTTTTTTTTTTTACTCTTTTTTCAACATCATTGTTATTCATCCTGTTTTAATGGGATGTTTAGTGTTTACAACGGCGTTGACAAAAACAAAAACAAAAAAAGTGGGTGAAACTTGAATCTTAAGAAATGAAATTTCGGTCGTTCTGTCATTCGGTCTCTCCCATCAGTCCAACACCTTGCAGTGGTGACTTTGTATTTTTTTTTTTTGTTTTTGTTTTTTTTTGTTTTTTAACTTTTTTTTTTTTGTCTGTTTCAAATCGAGACTTGAAGACCCCGTGTATCCCATGATGTTGAAGCGCAGTGTTTGTATCGCACAATGTCTCTTAAGTAGTCGATTACAAAGGTTCAGACCAATCAATAAAGTGGAATGAGACTCCACCATTCTGAAACACAGCCTTGCTTTCTCCGATCCTTTCTTTCTTTCTTTCTCTCTTTCATCCTTCCTGTGGCTAACTGGATTATCAGTTAAGCTATTTTGTGAAAAAAAAAAAAAAAAACTGTGAGTTTGTTCTGTGTGGAGTGGGGAAGAAGAGATTTTTCCAGAAATGTTGTTGAATGAGTACCAGATTTAGATCAACTTGGCAAAAACACGACGCCTCTCTGTTCAGGGGTTAGGACTAACAGACATGAGACAAGCCTCTTACGGCCAAGAAGCCTCAGCCGTGTCTCACATTTTGGCCAAAAAACAGCGTCGCTAAACTGGTGTGGGAGTGTGTACAAATTGGCAAGGGATATTTTTGGTTGACAGGGATGTTTTACACAGGCGTAAAGTACATTTTTATTACTGTCCCCTGGCATTTTCAGCATTTAACATAAATACAAATACAGAAATGAACAATCACAGTATTTCACAACATGGTGGTAAATAATGCTCATATTCTTCAGGTTTAGCCATGCATAGGTCAACGGTCTGAGTCAATCCTCCAAATATTCATTTTTTTTAAGTATCTTTGCATGTTTGTAACCTATTTTGGTAAATTATTCTTCAGCAAGGCACGATCAGAGGTCCTCACACTTTGGTCATGAGGTTACCTACTGTCAGGAAATGATAGTCAGAGAAGTCTCACCTCCTCCCAGACTGCAAAAGTCACATTCATTTAATCCTCTGAGAACTTGACAACTGACAATTTCACTGCCACCAAAATGCTTTTTGCCTTCAGATTCTGGCATTTATGGAGCATCTGCTGTTGTGATCTGTTAGCCATCTGTGGTAAGAGAACTTTTTTCGTGTGTGTGAAAATAATTTTGCTTTCAAAGTTGAACGCGTTGCACTTACTCACTTAAAACGATATGTGAACAGCATACGGAGTTGGATTAACAAATTAATACCAGAAGTACTGGTGTCTAAACAATACACGTGTCACCTTTAAATCAAATCATAAATATTCATCAGATGAACATGTGAGGTTGAGGTCTTCAATGGGGCTCTGGCAGTTTGTCAGTTTCTCAGAGAGATTCATACAAATATTAGTAAAACAACGCACCAGTAATAAACACTGTAAAGGTCCTAAGTGCAGTCGATAGTATGAAGTGTTTGCCTACTTTTTTTTAGAGTTACAGAGACCACAGGTGAAGATTTTGAGCATTTTTATGTTTGTAAATTTGAACTGTAAATTTGATATATCTCGAAGTGCCAAAAGGCCTGTTGTGAAGATGTTTCCTCAGTGTGTGTGTGTGTGATTTTGGCACCTCTTTCTCAGGAGGAACATCATGTCTGAGAACGTTTTTGAGGAGCATCAATATAACCACAGTGTTACACTCTGATGTTCTGCTGCCATGTTATTTTGAGCCAGTCCTCCTTGGATCGGACAAGACTGCAGATATAGCTGTAGTGTGGAGTCACATCAACGCAACACAACCCAACTTACTGGAGATCACTCTGAGTGGTGAAGTTAGGCCTTGGAACCGTAAAAATGGACGTATTAAGACATTCCCCAAATTCACTGAATCTGGAAACTTCTCTGTTCTCCTCCGTGAAGTCCAAGTGTCTGACCTGGGACTCTACCGCTGTGAACTGTTTAATGGTACTGGCTGTAGCATCGCCTATCAGGAGATGCAGCTCTGTGAGTTTTTACTGAAGCTGCCAACGTTGGCATGAAATACATTTACAAACAGACTCATATATGTCTAAATTACATTTTCACATTTTGATATCATAGTTGAGCATGTCGCATAAATGCAAACTGTTCTTATGAGGAATGCCGTGTATGTAGTGACAGAATGTTCTGTTTTATCGATGGTTTTTAAGATGTTTTTTTTTACGTTAAACCCATGCGCAGCTCTTCTGAAAACACATAATTTATCTCTTTATGCACCTGTCCTCTCTAAGATGATAAACATAACGTGTTCAGGACATTCAGGGTTGGTTTGCCTGGTGCGTCTTCTAAAGTGCGTCTTCTTAATTCATGGACTATACCCAGCATGCTTGCATCTGCTTATCGCAATTACCTTTTTTTTTTTTAAATCGCAGAGATATTATCCACTAGTGTTTCTCATTAAAACAGCACATTTCAGTTCAACCCCGGTGTTGAGACAATTCGTTTATTTATTTGATCTTTATACCTGTGAATGGCTTACTCGACTTGTAAAACAAATGGGCCGTTCATTGGCTTTGTCAGAGCTGAAGATCATTGACGTATACCGTTTATTCGCGAATGTGTTTTGTCATTTTCACGTTACTGATTAGACTGTTTTAAAACGCACCACAGATAACTCTCCGCCTCACGACTGGAGTGTCACCGCAGGAGTGGCAGGAGCAGGGGCAGTTTTTCTGTGTCTCCTCCTCGCCTGTGTCCTCTACATGCTCTGGAAACGTGAGTCTGTCTTTTTACAGCTGATATTTGCGCTCTGAGGAAACTCTGGACTTCTGGGTCAGGACGTTAGACGTGATGTACGGATCAGAGGTCTCGAAAACGTTTATCGCAACAGCAAATTAGACTCTTTTTCGAATGTTTCTTTCAGAATTAAAAGTTGCATTTGAAATCAAGCAACAATCACAGTTTTTGATGCTGCGTTGCCACGTCGTCATCGTCGTCATGCTTTATGCCCAAAAACACGCATGCGACACCATCGGGCATGTGCCAATGGTCATGCGACAATCTGATAGGATCTGCAGCTGAACGCCTTGCTCACCCATTACTGTCTTCAGAAACAAATCTGAAGAATGATTAAAATTATGTTTCTGACGACATGATTAAAATGTTCTTTTCTTACAGAACGCGGCAACGCCAGTCTTCAGCAAACTCAAGGTATGTGAAATTTACGTGAATAAGAGTATGGTTGAGAAGGTGTTCTATTTCACACGTAGAGTAAGATTAAAACCCTCAAAAACCACCAGAATGCACAGCTCCAGCTTGCAGCAGCATGGGTTTGGGCACTGGGTTTTCTTGATACATGCTATAGTTTTACTGTCTGCTCCTGTTCACTGATTACAGGTGTCAGCTCAGAGCTTACAAATGTGAAACAGACGGAGATATGCAGTGAGTTTCTCTCCGCTTTAAATACAGTCATAAATACAGTTCGTTAAAACCAAACAGTGTGGGATTGGAGTCATTATATTGGACAGTAATAAAGAAACCTAAAGCACCAGCATGTACAGAAGTGTAGTTGAAAGTTGTGCAGTATATACTGTTAATGAACTGCAGTCTGTGAAAATGAGACAACACATGGAGTCATGACAGTGTAAGCATGCAGCGTTTGACTAATCATGCTCCAATTAGTGCACAATTAACCATGCACTAATTGTTTCTGCAGTCAGCATTTCTGTTGCAATGCTCTCATTGTCATCAGTGAATAAAGTTGGTTAATTTACTGTGTTGTCTTTTCCACCAGGAGGACCCCTGGATAACCCGGTCTATGCTGTTGTCAACCACATACGACAAAAGACCTGGTCAGACTCAACGAGTCATTCACGTTTTACGGAGACAGGTATGAAACAGAGCATTGGGTTCACAATATATGAAGACTGTACTTGTAATACACACTGACTCCTGTTCACGTTTTCTACCCTCAAATATGTTTTGTTCTGTGGGACCTTTAGTAAGAAAAGTGTCACTGTAGTTATTTTTATAGTCACTTGTTGTATGACTCAGACATTTAAGATGGTTCAAAAAATGGAAACCGCTTCGGGACAAAGAAGAAAAAAATCTTATACTTCAGTTTTGCCATGTTGCTGTTAATATATCCACATTGCTTGATGAGTTAACATGCAGAGTAAACATACTGAAAAAATAACTACAGGTCCCATCAGCCTTTTCATGGGCCATGGGGGACTCTGCTTTAGTTCCTTTTTTTTTTTTTTTTTTTTACATGTCTTTTTATTAATATCAGGTTCTTGGGGTAATATAGTATTTAATGGTCCTCAAGGCTTAAGAGTGTTGTTTCAGACAGGATGTTTCTCCTTGTTTGAGTTAGAGATAAAAAAAAAAGAAGATAATACATTAATAAAGATGTTTTATAAAATGTACATCCATTCGAAAGCAATGTGTATGTGGGTGTGTATATATATATGTGTGTGTGTGTGTGTGTGTGTTTATATATATATATATATATAATTTTGGTTATATTTTCTCCTCGGTAGTTCCCATGAAAGATAACCCAATCTATAGCACAGTGAAGAAGAAAAACCAACCCAGCCGAGACAGAGATGAGCATGTGGAGTACAGTGTTGTTCGCTTTCATGTCACAGGGACAAATTCTTCAGACGGTTGAGCAGAGGAGAACACGTTACAGTAAAACACCATCATTTTGTTTACTGTAACATATTTGTGTAGAAATGAGTCAAACTAGAGAATGGAGGTTGTTCTAGTCATAGGTGTTTATTACCCCTATGAGGGAGATATTTAAGATTGTAATCTATCTAATTTGCTATTGTCTGTTACTCAGTATTAAAGTGTTAGAATTGAAATTCTTAGAAGCTCTAATATTAGAACATTAGAGCTTAGAGTATGTGTTGTGTTTTATCCCGTTCTCTCTTATTTCAATCATGTATTTTACAATGTTACATGTTTTACAATGTTTATCGGTTCCCATTGTGTTCCTGACTTCTTTACTGAGAACAATTCTTGTTTTAATTCCAAATGTTTATTTAATTTACTTGAAGCTGTTGACTGAGATGCACGATGTAAATAAAGTTACGTCATATTTATTGCTACATCACCTGTTATTGTAACTGTTGTATTTGATTGCAGAATATTAAATTATTGACATGATACTGAGTTAATGTTAATGAAATGATAATAAAGTTACAGAGATCTACAGTTTGCACCGGAGCCATGGCTCTACTGGCCAAACAGCGGTGCACTTTGCGTGATTTCATGAACTACGCAATTTCCAGCGTAGTTTAATCCACTTTTTGGTTATTTACGGTTAACGTAACATAAAATCACCCGAGAACCCTCCCGACAAATAAATATAAATCTACTCATTGAAAAAATCTTATGGGGATAATAGTTATGTTACCGTCCTCAAAAACTCACCAGGAGGTAACATTGCTGGACAAAAGAAAAAAAAGGGAAAAAAAAGAGAGATTTCCGCAATGGGCGATTCAAGCCAAACAGTCATGAACGTGATGAGACAAAACGTAAACAAAGACTTTATCACTGTACGTCGATTAACCCCGTCTGGCGACAATGCATAAGAAGCGGAGACGCAGAGTCTCTTTCTATCACAAGTGTAACAGTAATATTCTCCGTGGTAAACCTGGTAACACCCTTTGTACAAGGCTGCTGTCACTCGCCTCGCAGGCTCTTACTTTACTGCCGAAAGCGCCGAAATCACAAAACACTTCCTCAACAATTTATTTTTCTTTTCCTTTATTTTCTATGCACAACCCTTTCGTCTTTTCGTCTTTTTTTAAACACACTGGAACTACACTGAGTTTGATGGCTAGAGCATTTTATCCATCAAAGCTTAACTGGATGACAGGACACAAGATCTATTCGCGTGAGATTTCAAAGTCAAAAGACGCGTCGTGCAATTAAAGACAAATGGTTAAATGCTATAGAGCCAGAAATTACAGTGTTTAATGAGACGAATGATCGCCCTTTAATGTCTGTCGAATCGCGCGGACACTCATGCCAAACGGTGAGAATGCAGGATGTGGTCTAAGTGAAACTTAAGTGACACTCTTTTGCGTGTTGTCTTTGCACTTTCAGCAAAGTGATGCAAGCAAACAACAGTTCTTCTTATGCCTCAGACCAGGACTTATTTCATGTGGTTCAGCTGTAAACATTTTGCAGAGACAGAATTGTGTCAACTCTGCCACATAGCTTCAGCAGGGCATCTGCTCATGGCTAATAATCTTAGTAATTGTACCTTAAAAATACGAATTTTATACAGTATAATTAATTATTACATGGCTTTGTTGAATACTCGATTCTGACTGATCAATTACGGCATTCGACGGTCTGTTATTTCTGTATAGTAGACCGCTGCTATATATAAGAGACCGTTGCAATGGAACTATTTTTTTTTTAGCGGAAGCAAAAAAAAAAATTTTTAAATCAATAATATCACTTTTAAGTCAAGATTTTGTGTCAGATTATTGACTTTTTTAGTAAGTAGCCAGGTAATAAGCGGGACAATGTCGGGGTCCTGCATCACCCTGTCAGGATTTATTTCACGATAAAGACCGGCTCTATCTATCTATCTATCTATCTATCTATCTATCTATCTATCTATCTATCTATCTATCTATGTAGCTAGCCCATATATATATATATATATATATATATATATATATATATATATATATATATATATATGGATAAACATGCTTTAGTTCATTGTTTATATCTGTGTTGTTGAAGGTCACCGGGAGTTTCCAGGGGGCTTCCGAGGTCTAGTCTACGCAGCGGTTCAGTGTATTGTCTCTTTTCAGGCCGGAACTTTGCCTTGCTTCTGCTTTTCACGGAGGCCCTTCCAACTCACTATAAAAAGGGCCTCTCCACCAGAGAGTGCTCCTAAAATCAAAAATATACCACAAACTTAATTATTCATTATCTTTTGTTAAAAGAAATTTCCCTCGGAGTAGATGAAAAGGAATAATAAAAATAATCTCATAGTTCTTCCTGAAGTGTGATTATTATTATTATTATTATTATTACTGCTACTACTCCTACTACTATTACTACACTGAATAGGCTATCTGCAGATTCGAGCGGGTGCAGGTTAGAGCTGTTTAGCAGCATCGTGTCAGCCAATGAGCCAAAGTCTGTCAGTCTGCTGTCCTTCCCCTTTCAGCCTGCCGTTCTCACATGCGAAAACTTTGCACATGCACCTGTGAGCTTCGGTCGACGGTCTGCAGCACACCACAACAAAAACAGGGGAGCGACTTCTTCCTCTCTGAATGAGTGACTAACTCTCAGAAACATCTTTGCCCCCTCGTGCTCTGACAGACAGTCGTTTTTTATCGTGGATGGTACAGCTGAATGCTGGGAGCTTGGATTATAGCAGGAGTTGCAGCCGGTGTGGTTTTGCTGGTCTGTCTTCTGCTGATATGCGTATGCTACACAAAACGGCAAAGTACAAGTAGGTTATCCTTACTTTAACAACATGACGAACCTGAGATGAATGATTTTGCATTTGTTTGTTTGTTTGTTTGTTTGTTTGAAGTATCTGTGTCAAAATGTCTTATGGAGACTTATTTTTGCGTTTTAGATGAATCAGATGACCCTTTCTACATGAATATTCGTTTTCATGCAGGTAAGGTTTTACTTCTTTACCTTTGAGGCATAAATTATTGTTGGGTTGTAGTGTTCAAAAGATTAGGCCACCGAAGAAAATGCTTGTCTGCCGGAAGCTTGTAAGAATCCAGCACAGGACAACTTTTTAAAAAACTACACGGTGTGCCGAATTAATTGTTTCAGTTTTGCATTCTAAGGAAAACCTTAAAAGCGTTAGAAACATGGTAAATTCTTCTTGCTTTTAACTGCATTAATTTTTATTGGTATGTATTCTGATGTTATATAGTGTTTTCCCGAGCAAACAAACGTTTCCTACACAGATGAATAGCTTTAAAATCTCTTAGGGGGCCTAAGACTTCAGCACAGTACTGTATATGTGATGATCCTTGAAAAGTAGACAGTGTTAATGACTTTCATAATCACAAAAACTCCCTGGTTTCCCTTTTATTCTTTTAGTAATTTGATTACCTGTCATTTATTGACGCTAAATACATAACACAATTTGTCATACTTTGTAAGTTTCGTCAGTACGTCCTCATTTGTAAAAACAGTGGTTGTCAGAAGGTCTATTAAGCCGCTTCCACAAGACGAAGAACGTGCATGTATTCCAAACGCTGGTGTAGGCCTGTATGTTCTGTTTGTTATCTGTATATCATTATAGAATAGAAACGGAAGGCTATCAAAAGTGAACGGAAGCGGACTGATTTATCTTGATACTGTAGATTTAGCCCCAATAATTTGACGGTTCATCCGCTGTTGTTTACAGACGTCAAAGACAATTTCGAGGGAGAGACAATATATGGTAGGCCTACTGAACGCAGAATTGTTTGCTGACACTTTCAGATGTCTTGAAATCAGTTTACAGTCACCATAAACATAAATTCATAGCCTCTCTTGTACTCATCTTTCGTCTAACATCAGCTATGTCTGTTCCGATTCCACAGATAATGACAACGAACTCAACATATTCAAAAGTGCCACTAGGGGGAGCCGTAAGTATGATGTTAAGCTTAAAACCTCTTGGCTGCCAGTAAAGTGTAAAGGTGCAATCTTTACAGTTATACTGACATTGATTTAATCATGATTTAAGGCAGATTTCAATACACTAGATTAAAGCCAGAATTCATGCCAATGCCATACATGTTTTTGATTTTTAAAACGATGCTCTCTCTCTCTCTCTCTCTCTCTCTCTCTCTCTCTCTCTCTCTCTCCTTCCCTCCTCAGACCCTGTATCAGAAAATGGTATCTACGCAAACTGCACTGAGGAGGAATAGAAGTATGAAAAGATCCACTAGAATCATAATTTCCATTTTCATTTCACAGTAACTAATCTGTTATAATACGTTTTAACTCTGAAAACTACTGAATAGGTGCGTTTTAAGATGTGTGTGTTACTACATGTAGAAATGTGTTTAAAATATTTAAAACAGCCTAATATAGCTAATATAGTCTTCATTTTTATTGCAGTATTTTGTACTAGTTGAGAACAACACAATTATTTATTTCCCCCTTTGATTCCAGTTGTTGTATACCCACGACACAAATAAAAGAAACTTCACTGTCGTCATAATTCACACTCCATGTCCAAACTTTATAATTAGTAAATTCGGTTCTAAATTTTTCCTGTGTATTTTGTCAAACATCTGTTATCAGTCTTTGTTTGCCATGGCAACAATAAAGGAGAAGAGAGAAGTAATATCATGAGTTTATCAATATTCTGACACTTGGTCACTCATGGCAGTGCCTGATCATCATTCACTGGACTGCACAGTCCCACTCTGGATTCTCTGAGTCAGTCTCTAACCACAGACAGAGACATAAGAGTGCAGTCTATGAGTGTAAAACCTAACTTAGCAAAGTGCTTTAATCTGCCTGAGGAATGGTGACAAATATGAGACAATCTCTGTTCTGTGGCTCTTCATTTTACATGGTTGTAGAAAACTATTGAGAAGTTAATAATGAAGAGTAAGCTATAGAGGAGAGTGCTGTGAAGCACTGTGACAAAGCTCCATGTTTATTCTACATTTCAGGTCAGTTTTGCCATTTGATGACACAGTCAACAGATACATCTCACCATTACAGAGAGGGAATACGTCTGCCATTCCAAATCCATGTAACGATACCTCAAAAGTTTCACCAGTCAGCAGTCTTTTACTTAGTTTACAAGCATCTCCATGGGAACATGGCCACTGTGTAGTCTTGAGCTCCTAATTAGCACACACACCAATGACCCTCTAATTGACCAAATGACTTTCGGGATGACATGGTTGATTGTGGTCTCTGTGATACCTGAACTAGCTGGCGATATCGATCCCAGTGATGGTATATAGTGTGATTTACTGCTGCACCACTCAGGTGAGCTGTCGAGTTGTTTCTAACCACAGTTTTGGTTTATAAATTAGAGAACAGTTTACAGGAATGTGATTTTAAAGGTGGAGGGTTTTGGGGTATGGGCAATTCCCCTTTGGTAACCACGGATTTCCGCGGGCACACAAGCACACAGAAAAGAGTGCAAGAGTTACTTTCATTTACAGACTGTAAACCCCTACAGCTCTGCAGAGGCACACTGACAGGCAATGAGATTAAGAACTAAAGGACTTCATGTATAAGATCAGCCTAACTTTTGTGATAAAATGAAATGACTATTATCTTGTGAGTGGATTGTAAGAGAGTATTGTCTATGCAAAATAGAGCAAATTGCTGGAGAATTTTAATTAAATGATATTTTTATTTTTAGGATTAAGGGAGAATTCTTCATACATCTTCATACATGAGAGTGTTAAAGGGGTGTTAAAGTTGAGAAAGCGGTTCTCTCTCTCTTTGAGTGATCTCTATATGCAGTTTGGCAATGATCACATTAAATCACATGCTATCATCAGAGCTGAGTCAACATTATCATATTGCTTTTAAGAGAGCTAAATTAGGACGTTTCATCAATTAAATTTATTACAACATTTTTCATTAGGTTCACATTCTTTCTCTTTTTTAGTCACCCAGAGTTTGTCAGCTTTGGTAATCTGTGGTAAAGTTATTTGGTACATATATATATATATAGATGTAATCATGTCCAAGCCTCAAATGTCATTAAGTGTGTATATATATATATATAGAGAGAGAGAGAGAGAGAGAGAGAGAGAGAGAGAGAGGACCAAGCCCAAGGATGTGGCATCTACCTGAAACAATGCGTTTTTTGACAATTTACTAACCATCCCCTACATCCTCAGAGATACCTGTGACAACACTGCTTTCAGGAAGGTACTTGTTGCATAAAGGAGTCACACTATAAAAGTCAATGGAGGTGATAATTCTCTGGTCAGCGAATGACATTACTTTCCTGCAATCTGCGGCCTCCCACCAACCCTGTGCGCCCCCCTGGTGGCTGCTTGGCACATGACATCCGGGTCATGTGCTTTCAATGAAAACTGCTTGCCTTTTTAGCCCTGATGATGTCTGTAGAGGTGACTTTTAAAAGCTTTGACTTTCTGACCTGAGCAGCTACAGACATAGAACTCGCCATAATGTGTTAATTATGTTAAAAATACAAGTATTCACGGGAAAGTACATGTATGGTAATTGAAGATAAAAGAAAAATAAAGCAACAATCCACATTCTTACATTGTTGACTGTGTTTTCGATTGTGGAATATTTCCCTCCATCAGCAGTGGAGCAGTGAGAATCAAACTACGGTCCACTCTATATCATGTGGCCGTAAATGGGTTTGCACACTATACAGATCACGGCTGAAAACAAGTGTTAGGTCAGAAAGCTCCTATTATTTTACCACTATTGTTAACAATTTGCACTGGTTTCCAACAGTTTGCAACGTTGATGTTTCCAAACTAATGACGAAATATTACACCAGAACATTTTCATTTAAAAAAATTTAAAAAATCAAAATTAGTCTGTCAAATTTAGAGATGGCACATTTCCTTAGAGGGCAAAAGTCTATCATGACTTGACACATGGAGTGTGAGTGAGGGACATTTTTCTTTTGTTTCATTATTGTCTGAGTTGCCTCCTCGTTTATCTTCTGTTGTACATCATCAGGAAGCTTCGCGTGAATGCTGCGCATTTTTCTGAAGAGATTTGTGGCGTTACTGGGGTGTGTTATGTTCGTGTCGCTAATGTCAGGCCTACGTAATGCATGAAGTGTTGTGCGACCCAATGACGCTTCTTTTCCTGTCTTTGATCTACATAGTCTCAGGCAGCTAGTGGCTACAGCCCAGCGGTTACGTGTCAGTTTACCGAAATGTGTCAACCAGAGCCCATCTACACAGAGCAGTGAAAAAACGAAAAAAAAAAAAACAAAAATGGAACTATATCTATTTTCTCAACCCCTATATCGAAAACATAGTGGAAATTGAAAGTTAAAAAAATTTAGCCCATGACAGTTACATTTTGGGGGGTACAGCTCCATGGGCCCCCATTCGTTCTGGACTGTCTCACGAGTGCCCCCCCATGAAACAGGAAGTTCTGAGAGTGGAAGTTCTCTCCTATTTAGAAATTCTCTGATGTCGACCTTCCCCGCCGACTGAGACCACAATTCTGTATGTAGGTACAGAGAGAGTCTGGGACCACATAGTGTTCATCTGTGTATGATGTCAGACTCATGTTGCAATGGTAGATACCATTTTCTGATACAGGGTCTGAGGGGGGAGAGAGAGAGAGAGAGAGAGAGAGAGAGAGAGAGAGAGAGAGAGAGAGAGAGAGAGAGAGAGAGAGAGAGAGCGAGAGAGAGAGAGAGCATTGTTTTAAAAATCAAAAACATGTATTGCATTGGCATGAATTCTGGCTTTAATCTAGTGTACTGAAATCTGCCTTAAATCATGATTAAATCAATGTCAGTACAACTGTAAAGATTGCACCTTTACACTTCACTCGCAGCCAAGAGGTTTTAAGCTTAACATCATACTTACGGCTCCCCCTAGTGGCACTTTTGAATATGTTGAGTTCATTGTCATTATCTGTGGAATCGGAAGAGATTGATACATGACTTATTCTGATATCAGACAAAAGGTGAGTGCTAAAGAGGCTATGGATTTATATTTATGGCGACTGTAAACTGATTTCAAGACATCTGAAAGTTAACAAACTATTCAGTGTTAAGTACCATATATTGTCCCTTCCTTGACATTTTCTGGATTAATACTGATAACCACTGTTTATGTAAATGAAAATGCAAACTGCTTTATTTATTTGGCACGCATATATGACAGGTTATCAAATGACCAAAAGAATATTTGCGAAACCAGGGCACAAAACTGACGCAGTTCATTTATGCTGTGCACCTATTTCAGGTTGTCCTGTGTTAGATTCTTACAAGCTTTCGGCCGACAGGCATTTTCCTGGGTGGCCTAAGCTTTTTGAACATTACAGCCCAACAATAATTTATGCCTCAAGGCTAAAGAACTAAAATCTTACCTGCATGAAAACTACAAAGGTGAATGTGCATGGGACGTGATGGAAAGCCTGTCAGGATGGGACACATCTTAATGACATTGCTGGTTCTTCCCATTCAGTTTCCTCATTAGCTGGGCAAAACCTCCAGAAACACCACCGGAGGGACTAACACACACACACACACACACACACACACACACACACACACACACACACACACACACACACACACACACACACACGAGAAACAAAAGCAAAAACAAAAAAAATGCACCAAACGTGTAGGGACACTTAAGAATCAGTGTTGAGAATAAATGAGCCTATGTAGAATACTGACATATGTTAGCTAAGCCACTCATCTCAGCACACAAGACCATCTCCCATCTGTCTGAAAGCATTACTGTTGAAGACATCCATGAAGAATTGTCAACAGTAAAACCACCTCTGGTTTCTCCTCCAATTTCTAAAGGTTCTTCCACCTCTGACAAAGTGTAAAACTCATACAAGGAAGTGTAGCACTCACACTGATGCATTTCAGGTTATGAAATATTTTGAGGACATCCAGAATTAGAGGATGTCCTCATGTTCTGATTTAAAAACAAGGACATACACCCATGTTTGCATGGTCTTGCTCTCAAAGTGCTCCCTGTCCTGGCATTGGCAGCACCAGTTCGAAGAGTTCCTGGTGTTGGAGGACTTCTTAGAACAGGGGTGGGCAAATCCAGTCCTGGAGGGCCATGGTCCCGCTGTTTTTCTTGGCGACCGACTAAATACAGTCTCTGATTGGCTGAAGAGCATGCACGCCTGTTTTCAAAGTGAAAATCAACAGGTAGCTAAGAGGTGAAAACAAAAACCGGCAGGACACTGGCCCTCTAGGACTGGATTTGCCCACCCTTAGAAGGTTCCACAAAGTATGCTCTCCTCTCTCCTGTTTCTCAAGTGTGTGAGGGACACTGAGAAGTGAAGGCATTTTAGGTTACTGTAACAATTGACCTGGGAATCAAACCTGGGACTCTGGCATGGAAAGCCCAGGGCCTTACCCTTGTGCCACCAAGTGGTAGACAGAGAGCAAGGTAAAAGTAATTCAGTAAGGTGGTTCCTTTTAATAGGTAAATCTGGGCAGAGGTATCCAAGGGGGTCAGGCAAAAGTCAGAAAACAAATCCAGGCAGAAGACAAAAACCAGTAAGCAGAGATATCCAATGTCAAATCCAGGGAAAACAGCAGGCAGAATCTTAGTCCAACAAAACAGGCAAAAACAGGTTCAGCAACAGGAGGCAATCCAAGAAAACACACAAAAATACTAGCTTACAAGAAGGCTTGATCTGGAATTGCACACAGGGTAACAACTCAAGACTGAGCAAAGAACTGAACAGAACAGAAGACTTAAATAGACAGACAGAACAAGACACAGGTGCAAACAATACAACAATAATGAACCAAACAGGAACCAAAACTAAGACTGAGGACCCCACATGGACAAAAAAAGAACTACATTCCCAAAAACATGACTGTTACTGAATTCTGTAGTAACTGAATTCTTTTGAAAAGCTCTAAAGAAGTTAAACTGTCTGTCTCCCTTCACTGTTCACTCACAGTGACCAAACGTTTGCATGTGTCTTTTAAAGACATGTCTGTTTCTCCACAGATGGGTATATAAAAGTTCTTTTTCCACGTGTGCAGAATTCTTTGATAAAGATGAGTTCATGCAGCCTGAGCATTTTATATGCCAAATGCTTAATGTGTTGACATGGTTGAGTTGTTTGATCAGTTTTATGTTTGTAGCCTATTCTTCATTATTTACCAGCACGCAAAATGTTACTGGTACACCATAATAAAAAGAGGCCTTGGTTCTGTATCGAAGAAATTACTGTGGAAATGAATGATGAATGGTCTAAGAAAAGGTGCAGTTTTGGTTTAACTTTATGTGACTTTTACCTCTATGTGGCACAACAGCCTTCATGGAGGTAGGGGGACTCATTGTTTTGTCTTCATGTTTTTTAGAGAGTGTAACATGAATCAAAAAACCTATACTTTTAAAAAAAAATGACATGTCCCAGTTTGATCCCAGTATTAGGTCCCTAATTTTCTGCAGATCTCAGATAGGGGGCAGCCTTTGCATAGCTGCGATGGCCGAGAGGTTAAGGCGTTGGACTTGAAATCCAATGGGGTTTCCCCGCGCAGGTTCGAACCCTGCTCGCAGCGTGAGGGTTAAGCTTTAGTGATTTGTTTAGCATAGTTGCCTTGCAAGAGTGGAGAGCTCATACCCTGGCTCTGCCCACATGAACGTTGCATATTCTCCCTCTCTTTGTGGATTTCCTCGCATGTTAAAAGGTATTTACGTTGGGTATCAGACCTGGGTTTCATAAAGCTTCTGAGGATTACTCTTAGAAAATCTCATAGAAGTCTGCTTTAGGATACACAAATTCAGTTCAGAGATGAGAGTGAGAATGTGTTGTGAAACCTTTCTGAACAACTGTTGACAAATGGCACTGAATCGCAGGAGCAGGTCTTACATTGAAGTACAACAGCTGCATTACCATAAAATGAATTTCCAAAACAACACATTATTTACCAAACCCCATGTCTGCAGTACACACACACACACACACACACACACACACAAAAACCTCCCAAATAAAAACATATGGAAACCCATTAATCGTTCCAAACCCATTCATCATTGAGCAGCACTGGATGATCTCAGTGCTGTTCATTGTGAAGAAGCTCAAAACAGGATCTTAAATCCTGTTTATCATTGTGATCTCATCTACCACAGAGAGATTAAGTGACATAAAATGCTTTCTGACAGATTCAAACACTGGGCTGTGTGGCTGTTTTCTTCTTTACCTTATCTTTGTGGTAAGTGATAAAACAGGTTAATGTGATTTTACTGTCTCCCACTGCTGTGGAAATACAGAAGATCAAGCATTCAGTTACCTAAATAACATTTCATTCTCGTTTTCCATTCACAACCTAAACGACTGTATCTGTTTCGGCTTTCCATAACTTAAAATAGTTTGTGTGTTAACCTTCCATTACATTTTAAAATGCATATTGTTGGTGATGGCATTGTCTTGCTATAGGAGGAAGTGAATATGTTAGAAAACTGATCAACAGCACAAGTTTAATCACTGAGATGGGGTCTGATAGATAGATAGATAGATAGATAGATAGATAGATAGATAGATAGATAGATAGATAGATAGATAGATAGATACCTTATTCATCCCAAGGATATTCTGTTACCATGTCACTTTGAGTCAGGGCTCTTTGGCTTTTAACACAACTTCAGATGGAGCTGTTGTGTGGTCTCAGAACACAACTATCAGTCTGCTGGAGATCAAACTGAAGAGTGGAGTAAAACACTGGAACAATAAATGCAGACGTCTTAAGACATTCTACAAACATTCTGATTCTGGAAACTTCTCCATCCTCCTCCAGAGGGTCCAACCATTTGATGAAGGTGTTTACCACTGTGAACTGTTCAGTAAAACCAACTGCAGTGTCGCCTACCAGGAGATAAACATCAGTATGTTCCACATTGTTTCCCACTGATATTATTACACATGCACACACACACACACACACACACACACACACACACACACACACACCATACATCTTACTTGTTTTCATGTACAGCTGTCTGTCTCCATGTGAAAAGATTCTGAAATATGAAATTCAAACACAGAAATATTTTCCTTTTTAGTATCACATTTAACAAATGGGCCAGCGAAAGCAGGAAAAGATACTGTCTTTTGCTGTTTTTACACATGAACAGGCAGTGCGAAACAAGCTGAAGACATATGAAATAAATAGCAGCTTAAACTGTAATAACTTGTTGAAAATAACTTTTCATTCTTTCTATCTGAAACTGAATCATTACTGAAATAACTGAGATAAATAGAAGTGATTAACTCTTGCTGTGGTTTTGACAGGTGTGAGAGCACATAGAAAACAATGTGTCAGAAACCAAAGCACAGAGCTGCTCTCTGATGTTCTGCTGCCATGTTATTTTGAGCCAGTCCTCCTTGGCTCTCACAAGACTGCAGATATAGCTGTAGTGTGGAGTCACATCAACACAACACAACACAACCTGCTGGAGATCTCTTTGAAAGGAGAAATGAAGTTCTGGGACCTTAAAGGTGGACGTATTAAAACATTCACCAGTCTCTCTGAATCAGGAAACTTCTCCATATTCATTCATAAGGTCCAACAGTCTGACCTGGGACTCTATCACTGTCAGCTGAATTACAGCATTAACATTCACTGTCCTATTGCATTCAAGGAGCTGTATCTCTGTGAGTTTTCATTACATCATTTATACCTATGACAGTGTGAACGGGTATGTACAGAATGTGCTGAGTTGAGTTTTCTTGTACAGGAGGACTTGTAATGTCTGTAATGTTTTGTGTAGCCTGTAACTCTTATGATGAAGTCATGTTTTAAGACATAATGAATGCAGTTACTGTAGTTCCTCAGAGTGAAAAGAATCTGATGCTATTGTTACATTTCTACAGATGCTGCTTCAGCTGATAGTTCTCATGAAAATGTGTCCATCATTGGAGGAGCAGTAGGAGGAGGTGTCATGTTAGTATGTGTCCTCATGGCCTGTGTCTACTACATGCTCAGTCAATGTGAGTTCCCCTTTTTACAGCTGTTTTCATGATTCTTTCTCTGAACAGGCTCTGGACACTGTAAGTCATGTGATCAGAGTCTAAGATTCCTTCAGTTCAAGTTTATCTGCATAGCACTTTTTAAAATCAAAATTGTCTCAAAGCAGCTCTATAGTGATCAGTGCCTAAACCCCCAGTGACCACACCTAAGGCGACAGTGGCAGGGAAAACTCCCTAATGGAACGAATAGGAGGAAGAAACCTAGAAGAGCCAAGACTCAACAGGGGGAGCCCATCCTCCTCTGACCAGCACATAAAACAGACAGTGTAGAATGAGTCCATGATAAACAGATTCAACTGTCTTGTTTTTCAAAGAATGTTTTTGATCTTTAATTGGTTTTTGAAACACTCGCATTGGACATATGGAATAGGTCCCCTCATTCACTTTCTGAGGAAACCTCTAACCCTAACTCCAAACCTCCAACTCTAACTCCAAACCCCCGTCCACTCACCAGCACCATCAACCTCCACCCGTTACCGAGATGTCTGGACTATGAGACTCAGCACAGTGTGTGACCTAATGTCTTCTTCACAAAACTGATGTATAGTGAATGTTACAGTGAATACATCAGTCTGTCTTTAATGCGAGACCTCAAACTGGATATTAAACTGGACACTTCACCACATCCAAGACTGAAGATATTCAAATACTGTAACATTGTGTCATGTAAGTTACACAGTATCACCAAAGGTCTTTTGTAAGAGCAACCATTTGGTGATGCCATGTGGAACCAGGTGCAGGGTAAGCAATGGTGTAGTAAACACAAGTAACATCAAATGAAGTAAACCAGAGCTTTTGCTGAGACCAAGAAATCAAAAACAACACTGAGTGTAAAACTCTCTGCAAGGAGGGAAAGCAATCTAACAAAAACACTTGCACACGTCACAGGAGAATACACATGGCTAGAGTCTGAACACACAGACCTCATTTCATAGCAATATTCAGACCATCAGTCCAAGGTGTAAGGGATAATCCTCTGGTCACCTCATGAATAGCACTGCCTTCCTGCGTTCTGCGGCTTCCCCAACCTTGCGCGCCCTCTGGTGGCTGCTTGGAGCACAGCATCCGGATTATACGTTTTCAATGAAAACTGCTTGCCTTTTTGCCCTGATGATGTCTGTAGGGTTGACATTTAAAAGCCATAACTTTCTGATATGAACAGCTACAGACAAAGAACTCGCCATAATGTCTTAATTATATAAGTACTCACAGATTTGTATGGTAGTTAAAAAAGTGAAAGGAAAAATAAAGGAATAATCCACATTCCTACACAGTCGACTGCTTTCTTCTGTGGAATATTTCCCTCCATCAGCAGTGAAACAGTGAGAATCAAACTATGGTCCTCTCGTTTGGCTGTGACTGAGTTCGTGGCTGAAAACAAGAGTTAGGTTTTCACAGAAAGCTCCTATTATTTTACCACTAATATTAACAATGTGCACTGATTTCCAACAGTTTGCAATACTGACATTTCCAAACTAGCGATGAAACATTACACCAAAACACTCTCATAAAAAATAAATAAATAAATAAATAAATAAAAAAATATCAAAATTGGTCTGTCAAACTTAGAGATGGCACATTTCCTTAGGGGGGAAAAACTGTCACAATTTGGCACCTCAGGCGTGAGTGAGGGCTCTCAACCAGCCTGTGTTAAAACCCCTGATTGGCTGGAACACTCGATTCAGAGTGATTGCTCGGTGATGGAACCTACAGTCTGAAAACAGATGTTTGAAAGCAGTTTGTTAACAGGTTGCTAAGTTACCCTTATTACATTGAACGATTTTCGTTCAGAACGAAGAAGATGTTGATATTTCTTGGTTCATTGTTGTCTCCTCATTAATCTTTTGTTGTAGATCACGAGATCTCCGCATGAAGGTTGCGCATATTTCCGAGAAGGTTTGTGTTACTGGCATTTGACACCTTCTTGTCACTAAAGGTTAGGCCTACATTGTGAAATACGACCAAATGACGCTTTTGACGCTTTTGTGTTTGACCAATATACTCACAGGCAGCCAGTGGCTACTGCACAGAGGTTAGGCATCAGTTAACATTTCTATGTTGACCCTCCCCCCTGACTGAGACCGCAGTTCTGTGTGTAGGTGCAGGGAGAAACCGAGGTCACGTAGCCTGCCACGCGACAAAAAGCTGCAGGCGAAGCGTGGAAACAGGTTGAATGCGCGAGCGTGTGACGCTACTCAGCGTCGAGCTTTGGCCGGCTGTCGAAGGAAGTCTCCGCTGATGCTACTGCCATTGGATTGACAGAAATTAAGCTTTTCATTGATTTCAATACTGCCATACAAGAGAGGCTGATGCTCTCTCCTTTAGGTCATGCTGCAGGCAAATATAAGGTCACATGCCTTGAGTTACATCTGCCAAGAGGTTTATTTCGTTTTGAATGCATCTTCTGATTGTTTGTTGTCAGAGAACTTGAATGCAAGATCATGTAAAGCATTAAGACCAATGATGGACAATTATGGGCACAGATCATAAAATAACCTCAAACACGTGGACTAGCAACAGTATGCGCGCACACACGCACACACAGACACACACACACACACACACACTAACACTGGCTAAACTATGCCATTCAAAACGTTCGGTCTTAATGTACATGGTTATGTACCTAATGGGGAGCATTCACTTGTCTTTCCACATTAAAATGTAAAGTTCTTAAAGCAACATAGATAACAGTAAGATGAGATATGGAATGGCACAAGTCCTCTGAATTTAAAACCTGCAGCCTGAAATTTGAATTTCTTTTTGTAGGCCCTCTGTGAGGGCAGATGAGTTCATATTACTTAATCCAAAAGTGATTTGAAATTAATCAAAAGTTTTTAGTTTGCATAACTCAAAACTGGATTACGTTTTATAACAACTCAAAAATTAAATCAGTACAACCTATAAGGACATTTTAGGTTTACACACCTTAATAGAATTAAGTTATTTGAAAGTTTGGGTTTACAGTGTGGGCAAGTACATGGCATTGGGAAAAGACATGTGTGATGTAGTAGTTTTGCAGACATTGCATCATTTTGAATGCTTGGTATCAAGCTTTCAAGCACTTGCATTATTGTCACTTTACGGTTTCATACACTGGGTTGCTGCCTAACGGACCTAGAGGGAAAAAAAACATTTTTTTTTAGCTTAAATCAGTGGAGCACACTTAAACCATTATAGTATTAATGTTACCATGACTATCTGGTTAAACATTCAGAAAATATGCATAATGTATCTTTACCAAAGATAAACAGCTGAGTTTTCTACTTAAGCTGAATCTCTAAGAACATTACTAACATCTTTGACATATTGGGTCCTGTATGGGATCGTGTAAGTAGTGTAATTATTTTAAAAATCATATTGTTTGACTAAAATTTGTGAAGTGCTTTACTTTTTTCTGCTCCTTGGCAGCTGTTTGCATCTGGGTGATTTGCAGAATCATATATTGGGTTATGAAGCATACACCCTGGTAGGTGAGAGAATGACAAACAAATTTACTTGTTTTTCACAAATGCTCAAAAAAAGTGATACTTCCCCAGGTGTCTGGTCAAATATTTTTAAGACCCAAGAAAGAAATGTTACAGTTAAAGTGAGTGCAAGGATGCCCAAATCCTAGAGATCTACCTGCAACCCTGATCTAACAGACCCGACTATAACACTCTAGTACTCATATACTCAGATACTCCACTACACTAAGACCCATAAACTCTAATACTCATATAATTATATACTCATATATTCTAATACTTGTTTACTTATGAAGTCCAGTGCTCACATACTGTAATACACATACTCCCACTCACAAAGCTGGGGAAGCACCCTGGACAGGTCGGCAGTCCATCGCAGGGCAGTCACACAGATTCATACCCAGGGGCAATTTAGCGACAGCGCTACCCACTGCACCACCGTGCTGCCCTACTCATATTCTTATTTATTCTAAAGCTCACATAATCTAAAACTCATATCCTCATATGCTCTAATGCTCATATACTCATATACTCTGATGCTCATATACTGATATATGCTCCTTTGCCCATTTGTACTCACACAGTCACACACTCATATACACTCATACACTCATACACTCACACACTCACACACTCATATACACTCATACACTCGATCTTCTTGAAGACTCTGATTATGAAGATCAGCTGCATTAAATTAATCAAAGTGATGAACAGGTTACTCACCGTGCTCTCCAGTGGTACTCTCTGATTTATTGATCTGTGTGGGATTTTCTGTTAAAGCAAAAATATCAATGCACACATCAGTTGTTTTCACTGTCAGAGGAGTCTGCAACATGGCTGATGCATGCAGTAAAAGAATTAAACATAATGTTTAAGAAAAAAAAGGCTTAATATTTCAGGAAAGCTATTCTCTCTCACTCACATGTATTCATGGTCATAATATAACTCTAAACATACCATATATAGGGCCATGGCTGATGTCTTTACCTGTAACGAGATGATACAAAAAAGTAGTTGAAGTAGTTGTAGTTGAATCATAAAATCATATAATACAGAGTGATTTATTAAACAGCTTGTCAAACACTCTGTTGAAAGTATGTAAACATTTCCAGATGTCATCCAGAAGCCAGCTGTTTTCTATTTAATCATATTTATAAAATTATAATAATTTTTTTCCCTGTAATTTTGCATGTTTTAATATATGCATTTGTTTATTAACAAAAGGGGGAGAAATCAGTCATTCTATGTTGAAAGACCTGTTTCTAGATTCAAAAACTAACAAGCCATATTATATTCACTCAGAAGCATCAGAGTATGGCTGAGAGATGTGGTCTCCACGTCTTAGACTCTGACCACATGATTTACAGTGTCCAGAGCCTGTTCAGAGACAGAATCATGAAAAACAGCTGTAAAAAGGGGAACTCACGTTTACTGAGTATGTAGTAGACACAGGCCATGAGGACACATACTAACATGACACCTCCTCCTACTGCTCCTCCAATGATGGACACAGTTTCATGAGAACTATCAGGTGGAGCGGCATCTGTAGAAATGTAACAATAGCATCAGATTCTTTTCACTCTGAGGAACTACAGTAACTGCATTCATGATGTCTTAAAACATGACTTCATCATAAGAGTTACAGGCTACACAAACATTACAGACATTACAAGTCCTCCTGTACCACAGAAATCAACTCAACGTATTCTGTATTGTACATTCCTGTTCACACTGTCATAGGTAAGACGTGATCTGACTGATAAACACTCACAGAGATACAGCTCCTTGAATGCAATAGGACAGTTAATGCCTTGATACAGTTGACAGCGATAGAGTCCCAGGTCAGACTGTTGGACCTTATGAATGAATATGGAGAAGTTTCCTGATTCAGAGAGATTGGTGAATGTTTTAATACGTCCACCTTTAAGGTCCCAGGACTTCATTTCTCCTTTCAAAGAGATCTCCAGCAGGTTGTGTTGTGTTGTGTTGATGTGACTCCACACTACAGCTATATCTGCAGTCTTGTGAGAGCCAAGGAGGACTGGCTCAAAATAACATGGCAGCAGAACATCAGAGAGCAGCTCTGTGCTTTGGTTTCTGACACGTTGTTTTCTATGTGCTCTCACACCTGTCAAAACCACAGCAAGAGTTGATCACTTCTATTTATCTCAGTTATTTCAGTAATGATTCAGTTTCAGATAGTAAGAATTTGAAGTCACTTTCCACCATTTTGTTTCTGTAATAGTCTTTATATTACTTTGCACTGCCTGTTTATGTGTAAAAACAGCAAAAGACAATTTATTTTCCTGCGTTCTCTGCTCCATCTGTTCAATGTGAAGCTAAAAAGGAAAATCTTTAAAATTTTGAAGTTCACACCACAGAATCTTTTCACATGAAGACAAACAGCTATACATGAAAACAAGTAAGATGTATGGTGTGTGTGTGTGTGTGTGTGTGTGTTTGCATGTGTAATAATATCAGTGAGAAACAATGTAGAACATACTGATGTTTATCTCCTGGTAGGCGACGCTGCAGTTGGTTTTACTGAAGAGTTCACAGCGGTAAACACCCTCATCAGATGGTTGGACCCTCTGGAGGAGGATGGAGAAGTTTCCAGAATCAGAATGTTTGTAGAATGTCTTAGTACGTCCACATTTATTGTTCCAGTGTTCTACTCCACTCTTCAGACTGATCTCCAGCAGACTGATTGTTGTGTTCTGAGACCACACAACAGCTCCATCTGAAGTTGTGATAAATCCAAAGAGCCCTGACTCAAAGTGACATGGTAGGAGAATATCAGACTCCATCTCAGTGGTTAAACTGGTGCTGGTGACCAGCTTTCTTCCACACTCACTTCCTCCTGCAACAAGACAATGCAGTCACCAAAGATATGCATTTTAAAACGTAACGGAAGGTTAACACATAAACTATTTTAATTTATGGAAAGCCAAAACAGATACAGTTGTTTAGGTTGTGAATGGAGAATAAGAATAATTATAATTATTTAAGTAACTGAATACTTGATCTTCTGTATTTCCACAGCAGTGGGAGACAGTAAAATCACATTAACCTGTTTTATCACTTACCACAAAGATAAGGTAAAGAAGAAAACAGCCACACAGCCCAGTGTTTGAATCTGTCAGAGAACATTTTATGCCAGTTAATCTCTCTGTGGTAGATGAAACACATTGAAGAAGATAATCGTGACAAAGGCGTTTTAACACCTTTTGAGAGATGTGGCCTGGGTGAGGTTTTTTTGTCACTTCCTGTAATTGAACCAGAATGAGTATCACTGAATGACACATTTCATACAGCAAACATAGCAGCTATTCACCAGAGTCAGATTATGAATAAACATTAATCCATGAACTGTATCACTGATGCCAAAATAACATTTTTTGTTTGTTTGTTTTCACATTTATGTATTTATAATAAATAGAATAATCAATAAGAAATGAAAATTAGCAAACATTTTTCAAGAACTTTCAAAATGGTTTTAAGGATTGCTAATTAACAACTTGCTTTTAATCTGATATTTGATTGATATTAAATGAGTTTGTTGAACAGGCTAAAATATGTGTTTTTCTGTTATGAAAGGCTTTTTTTCAGTCTAACTGGTGCTGTCTTCTTGCAACCAGTATCTGCTCACCCCCAATGTGACACACAAACCACAGTCCACCACTTCCTTATAATACACTGTCTTATTCTATTAGTGTGTTTTTCAACAGAGTTATACTTCAAGCTGAGTTACAGTTATAATTGAGTTATAGTTGTGAAATGCAATTTCAAACGTCTGGTGGTCAGAACACTTTAACTGTGTTAATTTTTCTACACGAACACTGCTGATCTGTCCTGTGATAGACAGGTGGCCTGTCCAGGGTATTTCCCCGCGTTTCGCCCTATGAGCACTGGGATAGGCTCAAGCACCACCCACGACTCTAATTAGGATAAGTGGCTTTGAAAATGAATGAGTGAGATGAGAATACTGCTGACTGATCTATTGAAGATCAATGGTGTGATTGGTGAGTGTGTATTCAGTAAGTGACTAGCAGATGTTCACTGAGACATGGTGAGGGTAGAGTGGAACACTGAGTAGACAAATGAATTTGACTGAATTTGGTCACTATGAAATATTTATATCTCAGCTGCGATTGGAAGGATGTTCTCATTCAGATACAGTGTGAATTGTCATCGATATTTAATAAAGATCTTCAGTTTCAGTTGTTGAGTGTGGATTACTCTGGGGGGACTCACCCACCTTTCATTCTCCCCATGAGTCACTGCTAATAGGATAACAGAATGGACATAGACTGACATATTCTAATGCTCTATACAGTGAACCTGTGATTAGTGATATACCATATAGCACTGTCACAGAAGACTTTCATGTGTATTGGAAAGTGTCATAATGACAAGTTGGAACAAAAATGGATCATATGGATTAAGGTAATGTTGCTGTCATTGTGGGGAATCTCTCAGAATAGCAAACAAATGAACCAGTAGGAAGGATGTCCATATGAAACAAATTTATGTACATACAGAATTAAACATGAGAAACACATTAGGGCTCAGACATAACTTGTATTGTTCATTAGAACTTGACATAGTGCATTCCAGGCATTTACACTGCATTTACATTTACTGTAAAGTTACTGTGCTAGAGCTTTGGGATGGCTGTAGGGTCTGGACAAAGGTGCTCATGGTGACTGGTCAGATGGGGTCTCAAAGTTGGGCCTCCTGGTTGTCAGGTGACTGCTCTTTCCCCGGGCTGCCCAGCAGGTGGCGCATTGGACAGGAGTCAGCTGAGTCCAAGTGTGTGGAAGAGAAAAGACATATATGAACTTCATCTGACATCTGTTCTTACCAGTTCCTCATTGTCATGTAGACAAGTACATATTTGGAGATTTCACTCATAATATAATGCTTCATCTACCGCATATGTGGTATGGGTTGATGTCTTTTACCATAACAAAACGATGCACAAAATCTTACAGAATGTTGTATATCAGAGAGGTTTATCAAGCAACTTATCAAGCCAAAATTTTTAGAATAAAAGCCATATTATGTTTACTTAAAGGAATCAGAGTATGTTTGAAAGGCATGGTCTCCCTGTCTCAGACCCCGTCCAAATATCTTAGAAAGTCCAGAGCCTGTTCAGATAAAGAATAATGAAAAGAACTGGAAAAAAGAGGGGAACTCACATTTACTGAGCACGTAGCAGACACAGGCCGCGAGGACACATGTCAGCAGGATACCTCCTACTATTCCTTCTCTTATGAAACAGTTATGATGAGAACTATCAGCCGATGTAGCATCTGTACAGATGTAACAATAGCATCAGATTGTTTTAACCCTTAGAGTAATTGCATTCATTTGTCTTAAAACATTACTTTCATAACAATTACTGGACGCAAAAATATTATATGTTCTTAACAAAAGCCAATTTCATTTGTACCAAAAGTCTTCGTATACAACAAAAGTCACCTCCAGGCATTCTGCATTCTCTATTCCTGTATTCCTGCACTGTCATAAGCAATGATGATCTGATTGATAAAAACTCACAGAGATACAGCTCCTTGAATGCAATAGGGCAGTTAATGCCTTGATACAGCTGACAGCGATAGAGTCCCAGGTCAGACTGTTGGACCTTATGAATGAATATGGAGAAGTTTCCTGATTCAGAGAGATTGGTGAATGTTTTAATACGTCCATCTTTAAGGTCCCAATACTTCATTTCTCCTTTCAAAGACATTTCCAGCAGGTTGTGTTGTGTTCTGTTGATGTGACTCCACACTACAGTTATATCTGCAGTCTTGTCAGAGCCAAGGAGGACTGGCTCAAAATAACATGGCAGCAGAACATCAGAGAGAAGCTCTGTGCTTTGGCTTTCGACAGGTTGTTTTCTATGTGCTCTTACACCTGTCAAAACCACAGCAGGTGTTAATCAGTTCCATTTATCTTGATTATTTCAGTAATGATTTATTTTTAGATAGAAAGAATCAAAATTTATTTTCTACAAGTTATTACAATTTCAGCTGTTATTTACTTCATATGTCTAACAGTCTTCAGATTGTTTTGCACTGCCTGTTCATGTGTAAAAACAGCAAAAGACAATTTCTTTTCCTGCTTTCGCTGGTCCGTTTGTTAAATGTGAAGCTATAAGGAAAATCTTTTAACTTCTCTGAATTTCGCATTTCAGAATCTTTTCACATGGAGACAGACAGCTGTACATGAGGACAATGTAAAATGCATTGTATTGTTGGCCGACAACTGGAGGAGAGACTTTTTACATTGCAATGCCTGAGCGAATAAATGTTTCAGTGATTCTGGGATTTAACATTGTACAGACTCTCCTCGTGCCCCCCCTCCCTCTCTCCTCCTACTCTCTGAGTATGTGATAAATTATTTCAAAGTTACTGAATGTGGTGATGCAGGAACTCGGTTAGCTAGAGGTATTGAATTCAAAGAGTGTTACTGTACTTGCTACTACTGTAATGCTATTATTTAAGATACGTTAAGGCTAATGAAGAGTTATTCTGAATAATTTCTAGGTTCAGAGTTCAGAATGTTGGGCTATAAATACAGTTTTACAGAATAACTGTAATTTCACTGGGTTCAGGTCCCAAAATAAAGTTATGGTTACAACTAAGTGATATTAGTATTAAGTCTAATATTCACAGTGAACCATTAACCAGATTTTCTCTTTATCATTGGCACAACAGTATTTATGATGTGTGTGTGTGTGTGTGTTTGTGTCTGAATATGTAGAACATACTGATGTTTATCTCCTGGTAGGCGACACTGCAGTTGGTTTTACTGAACAGTTCACAGCGGTAAACACCTTCATCAGATGGTTGGACCCTCTGGAGGAGGATGGAGAAGTTTCCAGAATCAGAATGTTTGTAGAATGTCTTAATACGTCTGCATTTATTGTTCCAGTGTTTTACTCCACTCTTCAGTTTGATCTCCAGCAGACTGATGGTTGTGTTCTGAGACCACACAACAGCTCCATCTGAAGTTGTGATAAATCCAAAGAGCCCTGACTCAAAGTGACATGGTAGGAGAATATCAGACTCCATCTCAGTGGTTAAACTGGTGCTGGTGACCAGCTTTCTTCCACACTCACTTCCTCCTGCAAAAAGACAATGCAATCACCAAAAATAATCATTTTAAAATGTAATGTAATGGAAGATTAACACATAAACCATTTTAAGTTATTGAAAGCCAAAACAGACACATTTGTTTAGGTTGTGAATGGAGAATGAGAATAAAATGACTGAATGCTTGATCTTCTGTATTTCCACAGCAGTGGGATACAGTAAAATCACATTAACCTGTTTTATCAGACATGTTACCAGAGTCACTTACCACAAAGATAAGGTAAAGAAGAAAACAGCCACACAGCCCAGTGTTTGAATCTGTCAAAGAACATTTTATGACAGTTAATCTCTCTGTGGTGGATGAAACACATTGAAGAAGATAATCGTGACAAAGACGTTTTAACACCTTTTGAGAGATGTGGCCTGGGTGAGGTGTTTCTGTCACTTCCTGTAATTGAACCAGCATGAGTATCACTGAATAACACGTTTCATACAGCAAACATAACAGCTACTCACCAGAGTCAGATTATGAATAAACATTTATCCATGAAGTGTATCACTGATGCCAAAATAAAAATTTTTTTGTTTGTTTGTTTTCACATTTATTTATTTGTAATAAATAAACTGATCAATAAGAACTGACAACTAGTAAACATTTTTCAAGAACTTGCAAAATGGTTTTAAGGATTGCTAATTAACAACTTGCTTTTAATCTGATATTTGATTGATATTAGATGAGTTTGTTGAACAGGCTAAAATATGTGTTGTTCTATTATGAAAGGCTTTTTTCCAGTCTAACTGGTGCTGTCTTCTTGCAACCAGTATCTGCTCACCCCCAATGTGACACACAAACCACAGTCCACCACTTCCTTATAATATCCTGTCTCACTCTATTAGTGTGTTTTTTTAACAGAGTTTTACTTGCAGTTGAGTTGCAGTTATAGTTGAGTTATAGTTGTGAAATGCACTTTCAAACGTCTGGTGGTCAGAACACTAACTGTGTTGATTTTTCTGAATGCCCTGTGATGGACTAGTGACCTGTCCAGGGTGTTTCCCCGCCTTTCGCCCTATGTGCACTGAGAGAGGCTCCAGCACCCCACACCTCACCCCAAAAGTGGGCTTGAGTGAGTGAGATGAGAATACTGCTGAATGGTCTATTGAGGATCAGTGGTGTGATTGGTGAGTGTGTATTCAGTAAGTGACTCGCACATGTTCACTGAGACATGATGAGGGTAGAGGGTAGAGTGGAACACTGAGTAGACAAAATGAATTTGACTGAATTTGAATGTGGTCACTATGAAATATTTATATTTCAGCTGTGACTGGAAGGATGTTCTCATTGGGACTGAGTGAGAATTGTCATTGATTTTTAATAAAGATCTTGTTTCAGTTGTTCCCTCACCTTTCACTCTTCTCATGAGTCACCTATCCAAACGAATCAACGCTCGCAGTCTCGGGAAAGACAAGAATCAATTTAGTTCAGATCGGTCCCCTAACCTAATACCACCCTACATGTTGTGTATAATGAAGTATGCATGTCTATGTGTGTATTTAACTAAGGAGATGTGTGGAGGGCTACACGGCCGAACCTTGGGAATGCGGGTTGTGTCTACACGAAGATGTTCCAAGGTGATGTCTGTTTGTTGCTTGGCGAGCCCAAGCTGTTCCTTAGCAGTTCTGTTGTGGTGATGGCAATCCAACAAGTGAACACAATACCACAAAGACTTCGACAAAACCAAAATCATGTGCACCTAGGGGAATAACTCAAAGAGGAGGAGGAATGTGACTCAGCAGTTAAACATTTATATTGAACAGTCAAAATGATGAAAAGATTACTCACTGCTCCCTCTACTGGTGCCTTCTGCTTTCTTATTCCATCGCTTAAATAGATTTACAGTTGAATTGAAACCATTGTCTACCCTCACTGATTGTAATGTTAAAACCTGGCAACAACAGGGCAGGGGGCATCGGATGTTCGTAATCTTTGGGTTTAACTGGGCAACAATAGGATGAAAGGCATTTGATTTTGGGTTATCTAGGATCTTTTCCCAAGAAAATTGGATTGTCTCTCATTTTTCTAGTTTGGACATCTTTCTGTCTTTCTGTGATTCATGGTCCTTTGTGAGAATATCGAGTTCAGTGTTCTCCTTGCTTAAGTCAGTGTTGAAAACCATTCACAGAGCTGACAGTGTTAATCATGTTTAGTTCATATTCAATCAAAGTGAGTATCTGCCATTATTACCACTGCAGAGAACAGCTAAAACTGAATGGAATGTCAGCAGTTTTGGGTGATGCTCAGTGAGGGCACTGGTTTACACTGGTTGCCACTTTGAGTGGCTGGTTTACACTGGTTGCCACTTTGAGTGGCTGGTACTTGTGATTGAGTAGATTCAGGTTTAGTGTCCTATCCTCGACTCATTCATTGCACTCTATCAAACTGACTGTGTAGGTCAGGCCAGGGTATGAACTCTTTTCCCTTGCAAGGCAACTATACTAAACAAGTCACTCACGCTGCGAGCAGGGTTCGAACCTGCGCGGGGAAACCCCATTGGATTTCAAGTCCAACGCCTTAACCTCTCGGCCATCGCAGCTACACAAACTGATGTTTCAAAGTGTATTTTTTTGCCTCATGTTATACTCTACACTCTCTAAAAAACATGAAGACAAAACAATGAGTCCCCCTACCTCCACGAAGGCTGTTGTGCCACACAGAGGTAAAAGTCACGTAAAGTTAAACCAGAATTGCACATTTTCATAGACCATTCATCATTAATTTCAGCAGTAATCTTCAGATTCACTCTAATGTGTTTTATGAATTTTGACCCTTGGAGGTGATGTGTATGTGCATATCTCTAACCTAATGCCTCCTGAGGAGTCCCCCAACACTAAGAACTGTTTGAAGTGGTGCTGCCAATGCCAGGACAAACAGCACTTTGAGAGCAAGACCATGCAAACATGGGTGTATGTCCTTGTTTTTCAATCAGAACATGAGGAAGTTCTCCAATAGTGGAAAGTTCTGGATGTCCTCAAAATATTTCATCACCTTAATTACATCAGCATTCTTCTTATGAGTTTTACACTTCGTCAGACGTCATGGAACCTTGCAATTTGGAGAGGAATCCAGAGATGGTTCTACTGTTGACCATTCTTTGACACGGATGTCTTCCAATTCAAGTTTCTCAACAGTAATGCTTTTAAACAGATAGGAGATGGTCTTGTGTGCTGAGATGAGTGATTTAGCTAGCATACCACATAGTTATGATATTAGTATTCTACAGGGGCTCATTTTCTCACTACATTGATGTTATGTGCCCCTACATGTTTGGTGTGCTTTTTGTATTTTTGTTTTTGTTTCTCTTTCTTATGTGTGTGTGCTTGTGTGGGCGTGTATGTGTGCGTATGAGCATGTGTGTGTGTGTGTCAGTGTCAGATATACTGGACCCCTGTTCTGCACCTCTTTTAATGTTGTTGGTTTAATTGACGGTTACCATATTTGTTATTGCTACCATTGGTGAATAGCTGTGTGTTGTATCTGAGGTCAAGTGGTGTTTTCTTTTGTGTTTAGGGGTTTTTTGTATTTTTCATTTTTATTTTTGCATTTCTTCTGACATTATACATAGTGTTTTTTGTGAGCAAACTAACACTTGCTGCCCAGATAAATAGATAAACTCAACAGATTCCACTAGAGGGAGCTGAAAGTATGATATTCTTACAACCTGCATGCTCTATGTGAAGTTGCAACCTTTAATATTGTACGGACATTGATTTAATAATGATTTAAAGTGGATTCCACAACACCACCTTAAAACCATAATTAGTGCTAATGACATATATGTTTTTGGTTTATTGATGATGTTCTCTCTCTCTCTCTCTCTCTTTCTCTCTCTCTCTAAATTCTCATTTTTATTATAAGTAACTATAGTTCTTTGTATTTTTTGTACCAGTCGACAACAACACAGTTGTTTATTTCCCCCTTTGTTTCCAGTTATTATTTCTTTGATGAAAAAGAAACTTCACTGTTGTCCTAACTGATGCTCCATATCCAAACTTTATGAGCAGTAATTATTGGTCCAAATTCCTCTGTGTATATTGTCAGACAGTTGTTATTAGTCTTTATTTATCACAACAGCAGTGAAGGATGGACACAGAACACTCCCATAAGGTTTCACATACAGCGCTCTCTGGTCATTCTCATGTTTGCCTAATCTCTGTGATATGTGTGCCTGGAGGGACCTCTCTGAGAACAGGGATGGTGATTTTGTGTTCATTTCTGAGGAACTTTGGAGAACATCTGCTGATGTGAAATTGAATGACCTGTCACATCTCTTACATTTAACCTTTGACTCCTCAGTCACATCTCAACTGACCTCAGGTTGTTGCTTTATTTAGTTTTCTTAATACTTTCTGGATGACATGGTTGATTGTGGTCTTTGTGATACCTGAACTAGCTGACGATATCGATCCCAGTGATGGTACATAGTGTAATTTTCTGCTGCACCACTGAGGTGCACTGTCAAGTTGTTTTTAACTGCAGTTGTAGTTGACAAGTTGGACAAGAGTTTACTTGAAAGTCATTTAAAAGGTGGAAGGTTTTGGGCTATGGCCAGTTCCCCTTTGATAACCACAAATTTCCGCGGTCACACAAGCACACAGAAAAGAGTACAAGAGTTACTTTCATTTACAGACTGTAAACCCCTACAGCTCTGCAGAAGCGCACTGACACAGTACAGATGACGCATTACAACAAGATTAAGAACAGAAAGAACTTCACCTTCAATTGAACCTTTTATGTTAAACAGACGATTTTAAATGTCTGATGGGTGTGCTGTAAGAGAGTGCTATCCATGCAAACAAAGACCAACCTGCTAGTTTTCAGTTAATTACATGAATGAGTTTTAATATTGGTAAAGCACTAACAATGTTAACATGACTTGATATTTTCATACTGATAGGGGAATGGATGTAGCCAAGTGTGAGATTGTGAGAGGTATGAGAGCCAAAATGATGGACATTTATGAGCACTGATCATGAAAAAGAAGAATAGAAACATTATATATCAAAAAGAGTCTTGAAATAGGTGGACTGACATAAGGGCACACACACAAAGGAATACATATAAAATAACAGTGGCTCAAAATATACCATTCAAAACATGCAGCCGCAATCTACATCACTCTGTACCTAATGGAGAATACTCACTTTTCAGGAAATATCTTCTCCTTTTTCCATATTATAAAATGGAAAATATATTATTTCCATAATATAAAAGTCTTAATACAAATTGGATGACAGTAAAATGAGAGATGGAATGGCTTAATTCCTCTGAATTTACAGCCTGTAACCTGAATGTGGAATTTCTTTCTATAGGCCCTTCTCTCACTGCTGATGTATTTTCTACTGTATTTTGATGTACTGGTAGCAACAGTACATTTTGATGCTAATGCACAGTTAGTAGAGGCCAGTATGAAATTGGGTTGTCTAGGAAAGTACATTACTGTGTGAACAACAAAATAGTTTTTGTCAATTAGGTGCTGGTGCCTTTATGTTGTCATATATTTGCTGACATTGCAATATTTATAACCAAGTTTTCAAGTACTTGCACTATTGTCACTTTGGGGCAACTGTTCTTGACTGTTCACAGTTTCATACACTGGGCTGTCAGTCAGACCTAGAGAGAGGACAAAAACAATCGTCATGTTTCTTTGCACACGTGGTGATTATTCTATGAAGTGTATAGTTGAACAAGTCCTTAAATCAGTGGAGTACACTTAAACCATTATAGTAGTAGTGTTACCATGACAACTAAGTCTGGTTAAACATTCAGAAAGTGTGTGTGAAGTATCTTTACCAAGGAGAAAATCGCTAAGAAGATTGCTAACATCCATGACATATTGGGTCCTGTATAGTGCCTTTGAAATAGTGTAATTATTTTGCAAATCATATTGTTTGACTAAAATTTGTGAAGTGCTTTACTTTTTTCTGCTCCTTGACAGCTGTTTGCATCTGGGTGATTTGCTGAGGCATATATTGGGTTATGAAGCATACGCCCTGGTAGACGAGAGAATTACAAACACATTTACTTGTTTTTCACAAATGCTAAAAAAGTTATACTTTCCCAGGTGTCTTGTCAAATATATTTAAGACCCAAGAAAGAAATGTTACAGTTAAAGTGAATGCAAGGATGCCCAAATCCTAGAGATCTACCTGCAACCCTGATCTAACAGACCCGACTATAACACTCTAGTACTCATATACTCAGATACTCCACTACACTAAGACCCATTAACTCTAATACTCATATGATTATATACTCATACATTCTAATACTCATATACTCATAAACACTATTGCTCATATACTCTAAAACTCATACTGTAATACTCATATATTCATATCCTCACTCTAAGACTCATATACTCATAAGCTCTGATGCTCATATACTCTAAAACTCACATACTGTGATACTCATATTCTTACATGCTCACATACTCTAAACTTCACATAGTCTAAAACTCATATACTCATATACTCTAAAACTCATGTCCTCATATACTCATATATTCCTTTGCCCATTTGTACTCATACACTCATATACACTCATACATTCACACACTCATACACTCATATACACACATACACTCATATACACTCATATACACGCATACACTCATACATTTGATGCTCTTGAAGACTCTGATTATGAGGATTAGGTGTTTTAAATCAATAAATGTGATGAACAGGTTACTCACCGTGCTCTCCAGTGGTACTCTCTGATTTACTGATCTGTGTGGGATTTTCTGTTAAAGCAAAAATATCAATGCAAACATCACTTGTTTTCGCTGCTAGAGGAATCTGCAACATGACTGATGCATGCAGATGCAGTCATAGAATTAAACATAATGTTTAAGAAAAAAAAGGCTCAATGTTTCAGAACAGCTGTTCTCTCTCATTCCCATGCATACATATTCATAACACATTACTAACACATTACACAACTCTAAACATACCATATATAGGGCCATGGCTGATGCCTTTACCTGTAACGAGATGATACAAAAAAATCTCACAGAATCATATAATACAGAGTGATTTATTAAACAGCTTATCAAACACTCTGTTTAAACTATGAAAACAGTTCCAAATGTTAGCCAAAAGCCAGCTATTGTCTATTTTCTCGTATTTAATATATGCATTTGTTTATTAATAAAAGCAGGAAAAATCAGTCATTGTATGTTGAAAGACCTGTTTCAAGATTTAAAAACCAAAACTCATCAGTAAAAGCCATATTACGCTCACATAAAAGCGTCAATGTCTGAGAGATGTGGTCTCCATGTCTCAGACTCTGACCACATGTTTTACGGTGTCCAGAGCCTGTTCAGAGAGAGAATCATGAAAACAGCTGTAAAAAGGGGAACTCACGTTTACTGAGCATGTAGTAGACACAGACCATGAGGACACATACTAACATGACACCTCCTCCTACTGCTCCTCCAATGATGGACACATTTTCATGAGAACTATCAGCTGAAGCAGCATCTGTAGAAATGTAACAATAGCATCAGGTTCTTTTCACTCTGAGGAACTACAGTAACTGCATTCATGATGTCTTAAAACATGACTTCATCATAAGAGTTACAGGCTACACAAACATTACAGACATTACAAGTCCTCCTGTACCATAGAAATCAACTCAGCGTATTCTGTATTGTACATTCCTGTTCACATTGTCATAGGTATAAATGATGTAATGAAAACTCACAGAGATACAGCTCCTTGAATGCAATAGGGCAGTTAATACCGTAATGCAGCTGACAGCGATAGAGTCCCAGGTCAGACTGTTGGACCTTATGAATGATTATGGAGAAGTTTCCTGATTCAGAGAGACTGGTGAATGTTTTAATACGTCCACCTTTAAGGTCCCAGAACTTCATTTCTCCTTTCAAAGAGATCTCCAGCAGGTTGTGTTGTGTTGTGTTGATGTGACTCCACACTACAGCTATATGTGCAGTCTTGTCAGAGCCAAGGAGGACTGGCTCAAAATAACATGGCAGCAGAACATCAGAGAGCAGCTCTGTGGTTTGATTTTTGACACATTGTTTTCTATGTGCTCTTACACCTGTCAAAACCACAGCAAGAGTTAATCACTTCCATTCATCTCAATGATCACCATAATGATTCATTTTCAAATACAAAGAGTCAAAACTTATTTTCTTCAAGTTATTACAGTTTCAGCTGTTATTTACTTCATGCTGTATATCTAATAGTCTTCAGATTGTTTCGCACTGCCTGTTTATGTACATGAAGACAAGTAAGATGTTTTTTGTGTGTATGTGTGTGTGAGTGTGTGTGTATTAATATCAGTGAGAAACAGTGTTGAACATACTGATGTTTATCTCCTGATAGGCAACGCTGCAGTCGGTTTTACTGAAGAGTTCACAGCGTAAACACCCTCATCAGATGGTTGGACCCTCTGGAGGAGGATGGAGAAGTTTCCAGAATCAGAATGTTTGTAGAATGTCTTAAGACGTCTGCATTTATTGTTCTGGACTCTTACTCCATACAGCAGACTGATATTCGCCAGACTGATGGTTGTGTTCTGAGACCACATAACAGAGCCATCTGAAGTTGTGATAAATCCATGGAGCCCTGACTCAAAGTGACATGGTAGGAGAATATCAGACTCCATCTTAGTGGTTAAAATGGTGCTGGTGACCAGCTTTCTTCCACACTCACTTCCTCCTGCAACAAGACAATGCTGTCACCAAAGATATGCATTTTAAAATGTAATGGAAGGTTAACACGCAAACTGTTTTAAGTTATGGAAAGCCAAAACAGATACAGTCATTTAGGTTGTGGATGGAGAACGAGAATGAAATGCTATTTAGGTAACTGAATGCTTGATCTTCTGTATTTCCACAGTAAAATCACATTAACCTGTTTTATCAGACATGTTTCCAGAGTCACTTACCACAAAGATAAGGTAAAGAAGAAAACAGCCACACAGCCCAGTGTTTGAATCTGTCAGAGAACATTTTATACCAGTTAATCTCTCTGTGGTAGATGAAACACATTCAGCAGATCAACCTGACAAAGACATTTCAACACCTTTTGAGAGATGTGGCCTTTGTCACGGTTTTTTTTCTCACTTCCTGTAATTGAACCAGCATGAGTATCACTGAATAACACGTTTCATACAGCAAACATAGCAGCTATTCACCAGAATCAGATTATGAATAAAAATTTATCCATGTCACTGATGCCAAAATAACTTTTTTGTTTGTTTTTAAATGTATAAATCCATACAAATAATGAATAAGACCTGACATCCAGTAAACAGTGTTGAATAACTTTTGAAGGACTGCTAATGAACAGTTTGATTTTAATTTGATATTTGATTGGTATTAGATGAGTTGGTTCATCAGGCTAAAATATTTGTTGTTGTCTCATGAGAGGTACAGTTTTTTTATTCTAACAACAATATCTGCTCACCCTCAATGTGACACACAAACCACAGTCCACCACTTCCTTATAATATCCTGTCTCACTCTATTAGTGTGTTTTCAACAGAGTTATACTTGGAGCTGAGTTGCAGCTATAGTTGAGTTATAGTTGTGAAATACAATATGTAACCTCTGAAGGTCAAAACATCTTAACTGTGTTAGTTTTTCTAAATGAACACAGCTGAATGATGCATTGAAGAGTAATGGGTTGATTGGTGATTGTGTGTTCAGTCAGTGACCAGCGGTCAGTAACCACTGAGACATGGTGAGGGTAGAGTGGAATACTAAATGGACAAATGAATTTGGTTGACTGTGGTCACTATGAAATATCTATGTCTCGGCTGTGATTGGAAGGATTATCTCATTGGGATTGAGTGTGAATTGTCGTTGATTGTCGCTGATGTTTCAGTTGTTGAGTGTAGATTAGTCTGGGTGGACTCCCCACCTTTCACTCTCCCCATGAGTCATTGCTAATAGGATAACAGTACAGACATGGAGATGTGGCCTTTACTCTATACAGTGAACCTGTGATTAGTGATATACCATATAGCACTGTCACAGAAGACTTTCATGTGTGTTAGAAAATGTCATAATGACAAGTTGGAACAAAAATGGATCACATGGATTAAGGTAATGTTGCTGTCATTGTGGGGAATCTCTCAGAATAGCAAACAAATGAACCAGTAGGAAGGATGTCCATATGAAACAAATTTATGTACATAAAGAATTAAACATGAGAAACACATGAGGGCTCAGACATAACTTGTATTGTTCATTAGAACTTGACATAGTGCATTCCAGGCATTTACACTGCATTTACATTTACTGTAAAGTTACTGTGCTAGAGCTTTGGGATGGCTGTAGGGTCTGGACAAAGGTGCTCATGGTGACTGGTCAGATGGGGTCTCAAAGTTGGGCTTCCTGGGTGTCAGGTGACGGCTCTTTCCCCGGGCTGCCCAGCAGGTGGCGCATTGGACAAGAGTCAGCTGAGTCCAAGTGTGTGGAAGAGAAAAGACATATATGAACTTCATCTGTCATCTGTTCTTACCAGTTCTTCATAAAAACTCACTGTCATGTAGACAAGTACATATTTGGAGATTTCACTCATAATATAATGCTTCATCTACCACATATGTGGTATGGGTTGATGTCTTTTACCATAACAAAACGATGCACAAAATCTTACAGAATGTTGTATATCAGAGAGGTTTATCAAGCAACTTATCAAGCCAAAATTTTTAGAATAAAAGCCATATTATGTTTACTTAAAGGAATCAGAGTATGTTTGAAAGGCATGGTCTCCCTGTCTCAGACCCCATCCAAATATCTTAGAGAGTCCAGAGCCTGTTCAGATAAAGAATGATCAAAAGAACTGGAAAAAAGAGGGGAACTCACGTTTACTGAGCACGTAGCAGACACAGACCGCAAGGATACATATTAGCAGGATACCTCCTACTATTCCTTCTCTTATGAAGCAGTTATGATGAGAACTATCAGCTGAAGCAGCATCTGTACAGATGTAACAATAGCATCAGATTGTTTTAACCCTTAGAGTAATTACATTCATTTGTCTTAAAACATTACTTTCATAACAATTACTGAATGCAAAAGTATTACATGTTCTTAACAAAAGCCAATTTCATTTGTACCAAAAGTCTTCGTATACAACAAAAGTCACCTCCAGGCATTCTGTATTCTCTATTCCTGTATTCCTGCACTGTCACAAGCAATGATGATCTGATTGATAAAAACTCACAGAGATACAGCTCCTTGAATGCATTAGGACAGTGAATGCCGTAATGCAGCTGACAGCGATAGAGTCCCAGGTCAGACTGTTGGACCTTATGAATGAATATGGAGAAGTTTCCTGATTCAGAGAGATTGGTGAATGTTTTAATACGTCCACCTTTAAGGTCCCAGGACTTCATTTCTCCTTTCAAAGAGATCTCCAGCAGGTTGTGTTGTGTTGTGTTGATGTGACTCCACACTACAGCTATATGTGCAGTCTTGTCAGAGCCAAGGAGGACTGGCTCAAAATAACATGGCAGCAGAACATCAGAGAGCAGCTCTGTGCTTTGGTTTCTGACACGTTGTTTTCTATGTGCTCTCACACCTGTCAAAACCACAGCAAGAGTTAATCACTTCCATTTATCTCAGTTATTTCAGTAATGATTCAGTTTCAGATAGAAAGAATTGGAAGTCACTTTCTACCATTTTGTTTGTGTAATAGTCTTTATATTACTTCGCACTGCCTGTATATGTGTAAAAACAGCAAAAGACAAGTTCTTTTCCTGCATTCTCTGCTCCATCTGTTCAATGTGAAGCTAAATAGGAAAATCTTTAAAATTTTGAAGTTCACACCACAGAATCTTTTCACATGAAGACAAACAGCTGTACATGAAAACAAGTAAGATGTATGGTGTGTGTATGTGTGTGTGTGTATGTGTGTGTGTGTGTGTGTAATAATATCAGTGAGAAACAATGTGTTACATACTGATGTTTATCTCCTGGTAGGCGACGCTGCAGTTGGTTTTACTGAACAGTTCACAGCGGTAAACACCTTCATCAGATGGTTGGACCCTCTGGAGGAGGATGGAGAAGTTTCCAGAATCAGAATGTTTGTAGAATGTCTTAGTACGTCCACATTTATTGTTCCAGTGTTCTACTCCACTCTTCAGACTGATCTCCAGCAGACTGATGGTTGTGTTCTGAGACCACACAACAGCTCCATCTGAAGTTGTGTTAAATCCAAAGAGCCCTGACTCAAAGTGACATGGTAACAGAATATCAGACTCCATCTCAGTGGTTAAACTGGTGCTGGTGACCAGCTTTCTTCCACACTCACTTCCTCCTGCAACAAGACAATGAGGTCACCAAAGATATGCATTTTAAAACATAATGGAAGGTTGACACATAAGCTATTTTAAGTTATGGAAAGCCAAAACAGATACAGTCATTTAGGTTGTGAATGGAGAATAAGAATAATTATAATTATTTAAGTTACTGAATACTTGATCTTCTGTATTTCCACAGCAGTGGGAGACAGTAAAATCACATTAACCTGTTTTATCACTTACCACAAAGATAAGGTAAAGAAGAAAACAGCCACACAGCCCAGTGTTTGAATCTGTCAGAAAGCATTTTATGTCAGTTAATCTCTCTGTGGTAGATAGAACACATTCAGCAGATCAATGTGACAAAGACATTTTAACACCTTTTGAGAGATGTGGCCTGTGTGAGGTTTTTTTGTCACTTCCTGTAATTGAACCAGAATGAGTATCACTGAATAACACGTTTCATCCAGCAAACATAGCAGCTATTCACCAGAGTCAGATTATGAATAAACATTTATCCATGAACTGTATCACTGATGCCAAAATAACATTTTTTGTTTGTTTGTTTTCACATTTATGTATTTGTAATAAATAGAATAATCAATAAGAACAGACAACTAGTAAACATTTTTCAAGAACTTGCAAAATGGTTTTAAGGATTGCTAATTAACAACTTGCTTTTAATTTGATATTTGATTGATATTAGATGAGTTTGTTGAACAGGCTAAAATATGTGTTGTTGTGTTATGAAAGGCTTTTTTCCAGTCTAACTGGTGCTGTCTTCTTGCAACCAGTGTCTGCTCACCCCCAATGTGACACACAAACCACAGTCTACCACTTCCTTATAATACACTGTCTTATTCTATTAGTGTGTTTTTCAACAGAGTTATACTTGAAGCTGAGTTACAGTTATAATTGAGTTATAGTTGTGAAATGCACTTTCAAACGTCTGGTGGTCAGAACACTTTAACTGTCTTAATTTTTCTACACGAACACTGCTGATCTGCCCTGTGATAGACAGGTGGCCTGTCCAGGGTGTTTCCCCACCTTTCGCCCTATGAGCACTGGGATAGGCACCAGCACCACCCACGACTCTAATTGGGATAAGTGGCTTTGAAACTGAGTGAATGAGATGAGAATACTGTTGAATGATCTATTGAAGATCAATGATGTGATTGGTGAGTATGTATTCAGTAAGTGACTAGCAGACGTTCACTGAGACATGGTGAGGGTAGAGTGGAACACTGAGTAGACAAATGAATTTGGTTGAATGTGGTCACTATGAAATATTTATATCTCAGCTGTGACTGGAAGGATGTTCTCATTGGGACTGAGTGAGGATTGTCGTTGATTTTTAATAAAGATCTTGTTTCAGTTGTTCCCTCACCTTTCACTCTTCTCATGAGTCACCTATCCAAACGAATCAACGCTCATAGTCTAGGGAAAGACAAGGATCAATTTAGTTCAGACCAGTCCCCTAACCTAATACGACCCTACATGTTGTGTATAATGAAGTATACATGTCTATGTGTGTGTATTTAACTAAGGAGATGTGTGGAGGGCTACACGGCCGAACCTTGGGAATGCAGGTTGTGTCTACACGAAGCTGTTCCAAGGCACTGTGATATGATGTCTGTTCGTCGCTTGGCGAGCCCAAGTTGTTCCTTATTAGCTCTGTTGTGGTCATGGCAATCCAACAAGTGAGCACAACACCACAAAGACTTCGACAAAACCCAAATTGTGCGTACAGAGGGGAATAACTCGAGGACTAGGAATGTGAGGTGAGCCAATACGGCAGTGACTTTCCCTACTCTATTCCTACCATATCCTAACAGCTGTGAATGGCAGTGACTTTCCCTACTCTATTCCTACCCTATCCTAACAGCTGTGAATGGGAAATACTACAAATGGAATGGAATATTACACCCTGATCTGTAATTTCACAATAAATGGAATCTCAATGATTCAGCAATCACATATCTACAGTCACTTACCACAAAGATAAGGTAAACAAGAAAACGGCCACACAGCCCAGTGTTTGAATCTGTCAGAGAGCATTTTACGTCACTTAATCTCTCTGTGGTAGATGAGATAGGTTTAGAGGATCACAATGATAAACAGGATTTAAGATCTTTTGAGGGACATGGTCTGTGCTCTTTTTTTTTTTTTTTTGCAACCTCCTGTTATTAAAACGTCATGACCATGAATGAATAACAATGGAAAGAAACCAGTGTGGGGCTTAGCTGAATACTTTGACCGTCACCAGACCTCTTTGGTCTCTTAGTGAGGTGTAGTGGTAAAATACGATCACAGGTATATATTTTGTTAAGTGAATGGAATGTGTGGACATACTTTTCATTTTGTGTTACACTTCTCTCACTCAAACACTGGTTTATCAACCAAGCTCTCACACACCTGCCCCACTGTTTCAGAGAGCTCTCATTATCTATGGGCGTCAAGGCCGAAGGCCCTTGGCTGCACGGGTATATCTGTGTGTGTGTGAGACCTTGTTGTCAGTCTTCCACCATTGAGACTCTGTCTTCCACCATCAAGACTCTGTCTGAGTGCCTCTGATGACCTCCTCTCTGCTTTTGCTGTATACTCTACCTTTTGCTCAATAAAGACAGAATAGCTACCTTAAGTCATCGTCGTACCTGTTTATTATTTTCAACACTTTTAAAAACATTGATGCCCAACACCAGTTATGAAGTAAAATAATGACAACAAAGTGGCTATGGAGTATAGTCAAACCATGATTAAACTTTTATCAGTGAGATTTATCACTCTTACAATAAATAAAGCATTTTTGTTTGTTTTTAAATTTATACATCTGTGTCAATAAGAAATAAGATACAGGAACTGGTAGAAAGTGTTGAAGAACTAGTAAAAATGTGATCTTTTTCTTTCGTGGACTTCTAACTAAAGCATTTGATTATAATTTAGTATCATATTATTACTGGATAAGTAAGTTCATCAAGCTAAAATATTTGTTGACCTGTTGTGAGAGCAAAGGCATTTTCTCACGCTAACAAAAATATATGAATGACCACAATCTGACACTCAAACCACAGTCAGCTACTTATTTATGATAACTTTTTTATTGCTTCTTTTTTCCATAGAGTTACAGTTGTATTGAAACATAAAGTTCTTCAGTTTCAGTTGTTGAGTGTGGATTACTCTGGAGGTACTCACCCACCTTTCACTCTCCCCATGAGTCACTGCTAATAGGATAACAGTACAGACATGGACTGTCATATTCTAATACTCTATACAGTGAACCTGTGATTAGTGATATACCATATAGCACTGTCACAGAAGGATTTCATTAGTGTAAGAAAATGTCGCAATGACAGGTCATAATGATTTAATAATAATGATAACATAATGATAATCCTACAGCATCACACCATTATGCTCTGACTAAAGACAAAAGAGTGAAAATGATGAAAAGATTACTCACTGCTCCCTCTACTGGTGCCTTCTGCTTTCTTATAATACCCTGTTCTATTGCTTAAATAGATTTACAGTTGAATTGAAAACATTGTCTACCCTCACTGATTGTAACGCTAAAACCTGGCAATAATAGGGCAAGGGGCATTAGATTTTGGTAATCTTTGGGTTAAACTGGGCAACAATAGGATGAAAGGCATTTGATTTTGGGTTATCTAGGACCTTTTCCCAAGAAAATCGGATTGTCTCTCATTCTTCTAGTTTGGACATCAAATAGAGAGTCTTTCTGTGATTCATGGTCCTTTGTGAGAATATCGAGTTCAGTGTTCTCCTTGCTTAAGTCAGTGTTGAAAACCATTCACAGAGCCGACCGTGTTAATCACGTTTAGTTCATATTCAATCAAAGTGAGTATTTGCCATTGTTACCACTGCAGACAACAGCTAAAGCTGAATGGAGTGTCAGCGGTTTTGGGTGATCAGCTGATGTTCGGTGAGGGTACTTGTTTACACTGGCTGCCGCTTTGAGTGGTTGGTACTTGTGATTGAGTGGTGTCAAAGCTTAAGGTTCAGTGTCCTATCCTCAACTGCACATTCATTGCACTCTATCAAACTGACCATGCAAGCCAGGCCAGGGTATGAACTCTCCTCTCTTGCAAGGCAACTGTGCTAAACAAATCACTAAAGCTTAACCCTCACGCTGCGAGCAGGGTTCGAACCTGCGCAGGGAAACCCCATTGGATTTCAAGTCCAACGCCTTAAGCTCTCGGCCATCACAGCTACACAAACTGATGTTTCAAAGTGTATTTTTTTGCCTCATGTTATACTCTACACTCTCTAAAAAACATGAAGACAAAACAATGAGTCTCCCTACCTCCATGAAGGCTGTTGTGCCACACAGAGCCTCACATAAAGTTAAACCAGAATTGCACATTTTCATAGACCATTCATCATTAATTTCAGCAGTAATCTTCAGATTCACTCTAATGTGTTTTATGAATTTTGACCCTTGGAGGTGATGTGTATGTGCATATCTCTAACCTAATGCCTCCTGAGGAGTCCTCCAACACTAAGAACTGTTTGAAGTGGTGCTGCCAATGCCAGGACAAACAGCACTTTGAGAGCAAGACCATGCAAACATGGGTGTATGTCCTTGTTTTTCAATCAGAACATGAGGAAGTTCTCCAATAGTGGAAAGTTCTGGATGTCCTCAAAATATTTCACCACCTTAATTACATCAGCATTCTTCTTATGAGTTTTACACTTCATCAGACGTCATGGAACCTTGCAATTTGGAGGAGAATCCAGAGGTGGTTCTACTGTTGACCATTCTTTGACACGGATGTCTCTAGGTCAAATTTTTCAACAGTAATGCTTTTAAACAGACAGGAGATGGTCTTGTGTGCTGAGATGAGTGATTTAGCTAGCATACCACATAGTTATGATATTAGTATTCTACAGGGGCTCATTTTCTCACTACATTGATGTTATGTGCCCCTACATGTTTGGTGTGCTTTTTGTATTTTTGTTTTTGTTTCTCTGTCTTACGTGTGTGTGTGCTTACGTGTGCGTGTATGTGTGCGTATGAGCATGTGTGTGTGTGTGTGTGTGTGTCAGTGTCAGATATACTGTACCCCTGTTCTGCACCTATTTTAATGTTGTTTAATGTTTTAATGTGGTTTAACTGACGGTTACCATATTTGTTATTGCTACCATTGGTGAATAGCTGTGTGTTGTATCTGAGGTCAGGTGGTGTTTTCTTTTGTGTTTAGGGTTTTTTTGTATTTTTCGATTTAATTTTGCAATTATACATAGTGTTTTTTGTGAGCAAACTAACACTTGCTGCTCAGATAAATAGCTAAACTCAACAGATTCCACTAGAGGGAGCTGTAAGTATGATATTCTTAAAACCTGCACGCTCTATGTGAAGTCGCAACCTTTAAAATTATACTGACATTGATTTCATAACGATTTAAAGTGGATTCCACAACACCACCTTAAAACCATAATTAGTGCTAATGACATATATGTTTTTGATTTATTGATGATGTTCTCTCTCTCTCTCTCTCTCTCTCTTTCTCTTTCTCTCTCTCTCTATCTCTCTCTCTCTAAATCCTCATTTTTATTATAAGTAACTGTATAGTTCTTTGTATTTTTTGTACCAGTCGACAACAACACAGTTGTTTATTTCCCCCTTTGTTTCCAGTTATTATTTATCTTTGATGAAAAAGAAACTTCACTGTTGTCCTAACTGATGCTCCATATCCAAACTTTATGAGCAGTAATTATTGGTCCAAATTCCTCTGTGTATATTGTCAGACAGCTGTTATCAGTCTTTGTTTATCACAACAGCAGTAAAGGATGGGCACAGAACACTCCCATAAGGTTTCACATACAGCGCTCTCTGGTCATTCTCATGTTTGCCTAATCTCTGTGATATGTGTGCCTGGAGGGACCTCTCTGAGAACAGGGATGGTGATTTTGTGTTCATTTCTGAGGAGCTTTGGAGAACATCTGCTGATGTGAAATTGGATGACCTGTCACATCTCTTACATTTAACCTTTGACTCCCCAGTCACATCTCAACTGACCTCAGGTTGTTGCTTTATTTATTTTTTAGGGGTTAAAGTCAACTAGAGTTTCCCACTGGTCAACTCATTTGAGTTCAAGTTCTGCACCAAATCAGACTGCTTTTTTCCAAGCTTTACTTCCATTTTGTCTCTTTATTTGTCTCTGTGAACATAGTGCCATCGCTGCTGATAACTGACCAGTCTTAGCTGAAGCAGCTCATGAAGCACTTATTTAAGAGGAAAAGAAAGTTTGGTTTATATGACTCACAAAGACTGAAATAAATTGCACAAGTTTAATTTATTTCTCCAAAAATGTATTTTACATAGCATTGCCAACGAAAGCAGAATTTAGCACTGTGCTAACACTTTGTAGCACCGCCACATATGGGTTTTAGGATTACTTTTTTAAATTCAAGGTTAACAGGATAAGGGTTGACCACCAATAAAGGGAATCCCTATAATGTATCATTCCATCTTCAATATGTATTATGGTTGTTTTAATTTTTACCAGTCTGTTCTGTTTTCGTTTGCTGTGTTTGGGGAAATCATCTGGCCGTCAAACCGGTCAGCTGACCCACCTGTCAGCTGACGCGCCAACCCGGGAACTTTTGAAATACTTTTAAAAGGAAACGCGGGTGTGGCAGAGAGGCAGCGAAAAGAAAGTCAGGGAGTCTGCGGGGGACCTGAACGCTTAAAGTGCACTTAAAATAAATGAAACTGAAAAAGGAATTGCGTGGAAGTTTCCTTAAAACTTACAAATCACCGCAGTTTGAGGGCTGAGCGCGGGGTAAAGTCTACAGATCCCTAGCCTGCAAGAGCGGTGAGATTGTTCTTTTTTTTTCTTTTCCTTTTTTGCTTGTTACACGGTGGGTTATCTTTTTTTGCTGTACGTTGATTTTCTGGGGACTCTTTTTTCGTATTGCGTTAGATTACTGTTTTTTTGAATGACTTTCTACACTGATTGCCCGACGAGCACGAAGGGAACTTTAAGACTGGCATTTGGTTTGTGTGTGTGAATAAGAAGTGTTGGGTGTATGTTTGTGTTGAATGGTTCGATCAAGGCAATACATTTAAATAACGGCCTCTTCTGCGTTGCCTATTTATTTTATGTAACAAATCGAATTTGCTGCAATTAACCAAGGTAACGTCAGTCTTATCTTAAAAGAGAATCAATTTTAACCCGTGTGTTTGTTAATAATGATCGCTGTTTGATAGCTGATCGTTACAACTTGGATGCTAATGGAAATGATTATTCATTGGACTTTACAAATCCATTCTTAATTCTCGTGGTCAGTCTCTAACCACAGACAGAGAGACATAAAAGTGCAGTCTGTAGGTGGATAACCTACTTTAGCAAAGTGCTAAAGTGCTGGTGACAAATGGTGACAAATATGAGACAATCTCTGTTCTGTGGCTCTTCATTTTACATGGTTTTAGAAAACTATTGAGAATAATGAAGAGTAAGCTATAGAGGAGAGTGCTGTGAAGCACTGTGACAAAGCTCCATGTTTATTCTACATTTCAGTTAGGTTTTGACATTTGATGACACAGTCGACAGATACATCTCACCGTTACAGAGGGAAGACGTCTACTATTCCAAATCCATATAACAATACCTCAAAAGTTTCACTAATCAGCAGTCTTTTACTTAGTTTACAAGCATCTCCATGGGAACATGGCTACTATGTAGTCTTGATCTCCTATTTAGCACACACACCAATGACCCTCTAATTTACCAAATGACTTTCCAGATGGCATGGCTGATTGTGGTCTTTGTGATACCTGAACTAGCTGGCGATATCGATCCCAGTGATGGTTCATAGTGTAATTTTCTGCTGCACCACTCAGGTGATCTGTCAAGTTGTTTTTAACTGCAGTTGTAGTTGACAAGTTAGACAAGAGATTACAGCACAATCATTTAAAAGGTGGAGGGTTTTGGGGTATGGCCAATTCCCCTTTGATAACCACAAATTTCCGCGGCCACACAAGCACACAGAAAAGAGTTACTTTCATTTACAGACTGTAAACCCCTACAGCTCTGCAGAAGCGCACTGACACGGTACAGGTGACGCATTACAACAAGATTAAGAACAGAAAGAACTTCAGCTTCAATTGAACCTTTTATGTTAAACAGACGCTTTTATCATCTGATGGGAGTGCTGTAAGAGAGTGCTATCCATGCAAACAGAGACCAACCTGCTAGTTTTCAGTTAATTACATGAATGAGTTTTAATATTGGTAAAGCACTAACAATGTTAACATGACTTGATATTTTCACACTGATAGGGGAATGGATGTAGTAGATTGTGAGATTGTGTGAGGTATGAGAGCCAAAATGATGGACATTTATGAGCACTGATCATGAAAAAGAAGAATAAAAACATTATATATCAAAAAGAGTCTTGAAATAGGTGGACTGACATAAGGGCACACACACAAAGGAATACATATAAAATAACAGTGGCTTACAATATACCATTCAAAACATGCAGCCGCAATCTACATCACTCTATACCTAATGGAGAATACTCACTTTTCAGGAAATATCTTCTCCTCTTTCCATATTATAAAATGGAAAATATATTATTTCCATAAAATAAGTTTTAATACAAATTGGATGACAGTAAAATGAGAGATGGAATGGTTTAATTCCTCTGAATTTACAGCCTGTAACCTGAACGTAGAATTTCTTTCTATAGGCCCTTCTCTCACTGCTGATGTATTTTCTACTGTATTTTGATGTACTGGTAGCAACAGTAAATTTTGATGCTAATGCACAGTTAGTAGGGGCCAGTATGAAATTGGATTGTCTAGGAAAGTTGTGTGAACAACAAAATAGTTTTTGTCAATTAGGTGCTGGTGCCCCCCTCCTGGAATCGCAACCTTATCTTGGTGGAGGGGTTTGTGAGCCCCTGTGATCCTGGGAGCTGTGCTGCCTGGAGCATGTAGCTCCTGGTAGGGTCACCCAAGGCAGAGACGTCTCAGGTGAGGGGCCAGACAAAAAGCAATTCTGAAAGCCCTTATGATCAGCACCCATATAGAAACAGGCACCTCGCCCGGAATAGGGAGACCGGGGCCCTATCCTGGAGCCAGGCCTGGGAGGGGGGCTCGTAGACGAACGCCTGGTGGCCGGACCTGCCATGGGGTCCGGCCGGGCTCAGCCCAAATCAGCAACGTGGGGCTGCCCTCTCGTGGGCCCACCACCTGCGAGGGGAGAAATAGGGGCCGGGTGCGATGCCACCCAGGTGGCAGGATGGGGCGAGGGCCCCAGCGGACTGGACTTACGCTACAGAAACTGGTTTTTGGTATGTGGAATGTCACCTCTCTGGGGGGGAAGGAGCCGGAACTTGTGCGGGAGGCGGAGCAATACCAACTAGATATAGTTGGGCTCACTTCTACGCACAGCCTTGGCTCTGGAACCAAACTCCTGGATGGGACTGGACTCTGTCCTTCTCTGGAATTGCCTGGGGTGAGAGGCGACAGGCAGGTGTGGGGTTACTTGTTAGCCCCCGACTGAGCACCGCTGTGTTGGAGTTTGTCCCAGTGAACGAAAGGGTTGCCTCACTGCGCCTTCGGGTTGCAGGGGGAAAATCTCTGAGGAGGCCTTCCGGGCTTGGCTAGCAAGGGGGACTCCGGAATTGGCTGAGAGGTACCGGCATGCCAAAAGGGCTGAAGCGACGGCTGTCATGGAAGCAAAAACTCAGGTATGGGAGGAGTTTGGGGAGGCCATGGAAAGGGACTTTCGGTTGGCCTCAAAGAGGTTCTGGCAAACCGTCAGGCAACTCAGGAGGGCTTCGTCCAGGCTGTTCTCAGCAGGGATGGGGAGGTCCTGACCTCAACTGAGGATATGGTCGGACGGTGGAAGGAATACTTTGAGGAGCTCCTAAACCCGACTGACACGCCCTCCACAGAGGAGGCAGGGCCAGAAGATTCAGGTGGGTCGTCACCCATCTCTCTGGCAGAGGTCACTGAGGCAATTAGAAAACTCCGTAGTGGCAAGGCGCCAGGAGTGGATGAGATCCGCCCTGAAATGCTGAAGGCTTTGGATGTTGTTGGGCTGTCATGGCTGACACGCCTCTTCAACGTGGGTGTCAGGGACAGTGCCTGTGGAGTGGCAGACAGGGGTGGTGGGCCCCATTTTTAAAAAAGGGGGCCGAGAGTGTTCTCCAATTATTGGAGTATCACACTACTCAGTCTCCCTGGGAAAGCCTACTCCAGGGTACTGGAAAGGAGACTGCGGTCGATTGTCGAACCTCGGATCCAAGAGGAACAATGTGGTTTCCGTCCTGGCCGTGGAACAGCGGACCAGTTGTTCACCCTTGCACGGATACAGGAGGGATCATGGGAATTTGCCAATCCAGTCTACATGTGTTTTGTGGACCTGGAGAAGGCTTACGATCGTGTTCCCCTGGGTGTCCTGTGGGGGGTACTGTGGGAGTATGGGGTGCCAGGTTCGCTGCTGCGAGCCATTCGGTCCCTGTATAATCGTAGTGAGAGCCGTGTCCGTATTCTCAGCACAAAGTCAAACTCGTTCCCAGTGAGTGTTGGATTCCGCCAGGGCTGTACCTTGTCTCCGATCTTGTTCTTAATTTTCATGGACAGGATCTCAAGGCGCAGTCGGGGTGAGGAGGGCGGCCAGTATGGTGGCCTCAGGATTGCGTCTCTGCTTTTTGCAGATGATGTGGTTCTGTTGGCCTCATCAAACTGTGACCTCCAGCACGCGTTGGGGCGGTTTGCAACCGAGTGTGAAGCGATCGGGATGAGGATCAGCACCTTCAAGTCTGAGGCCATGGTCCTATGCCGGAAAAAGGTGGCTTGCCCCCTCCGAGTTGGGACTGAGTTTCTGCCTCAAGTGGAGGAGTTCAAGTATCTCGGGGTCTTGTTCACGAGTGAGGGTAAAATGGAGCGGGAGATCAACAGGCGGATTGGGGCGGCGGCGGCAGTAATGCGGTCATTGTACTGGACCATCGTGGTGAAGAAGGAGCTGAGTTAGAAGGCAAGGCTCTCAATTTACCAGTCGATCTTTGTTCCAACCCTCACCTATGGTCACGAGCTCTGGGTAGTGACCGAAAGAATGAGATCGCGGATACAAGCGGCGGAAATGAGCTTCTTCCGCAGGGTGGCTGGGCACACCCTTAGGGATAGGGTGAGGTGCTTGGACACCCGGGAGGAGCTTGGAGTAGAGCCGCTGCTCCTCCGCATTGAAAGGAGCCAGTTGAGGTGGTTTGGGTACCGGGTCAGGATGCCTCCTGGGCGCCTCCCTTTGGACGTGTTCTGGGCACGACCAACTGGAAGGAGACCCCTGGGAAGACCCAGGACACGTTGGGAGAATTATTTATCTCGGCTGGCTGGGGAACGCCTTGGGATCCCCCAGGAGGAGGTGATGGATGTAGCCGGGGAAAGGGATATCTGGGCTACCCTCCTCAGCCTGCTGACACCGCGACCCAGTCCCGGTTAAGAGGCAGAAAATGATATGATATATGATAGGTGCTGGTGCCTTTATCTTGTTATATTTTTGCTGACATTGCAATACTTATAACCAAGTTTTCAAGCACTTGCATTATTGTCACTGTAGCGCAACTGTTTTTGACTGTTCAGTTTCATACACTGGGCTGTCGGTCAGACCCAGAGAGAGGACAAAAACAATCGTCATGTTTCTTTGCACACGTGGTGATTATTCTATGAACTTAAATCAGTGGAGTACACTTAAACCATTATAGTAATAGTGTTACCATGACAACTAAGTCTGGTTAAACCTTCAGAAAATGTGTGTGAAGTATCTTTACCAAGGAGAAAATCTCTAAGAACATTGCTAACATCCATGACATATTGGGTCCTGTATAGTGCCTTTGAAATAGTGTAATTATTTTGCAAATCATATTGTTTGACTAAAATTTGTGAAGTGCTTTACTTTCTTCTGTTCCTTGAAAGCTGTTTGCATCCGGATGATTTGCAGAATCATATATTGGGTTATGAAGCATACACCCTGGTGGATGAGAGAATTACAATCAAATTTACTTGTTTTTCACAAATGCTCAAAAAAGTGATACTTTCCCCGGTGTCTTGTCAAATATATTTAAGACCCAAGAAATAAATGTTACAGTTAAAGTGAATGCAAGGATGCCCAAATCCTAGAGATCTACCTGCAACCCTGATCTAACACACCTGATTATAACACTCTAGTCCTCATATACTCAGATACTCCACTACACTATTCCACTCTAACACTCATATAATTATATACTCATATACAGTAATGCTCATATACTCTTAAACTCACATACTGTAATGCTCATATATTCATATCCTCACTCTAAAACTCATATATTCATATACTCTTTTGCTCATATACTCTAAAACTCACATACTGTAATACTCATATTCATACATGCTGTCAGGGTTCCTGCATGAACTATTTTCTGTTGTGCCCCTGCTGGTCATGTCTGGTGTTAGCTGTCATTTGTTTTTGGTTTTGTCATGTGCTTTTGTTTATTTTGGTTTCCCATGTGCTCTGGCCCACCCCTCACTTATTGTGTCATTGTGCTCACCTGTCTCTCGTTGAAGTTGTAATTAGTCTGTCTATTTAAACCCTGCCAGTTCTACCCTTTGTTTGTCAGGTCGTACCACTTTCCCCCCAGTGTGTCGTACCAGCCTTCTCATATTCTGATTGCCTTCTGTGTTTGACCTCTGCCTGTTTTTTGACTATTTTTGCCTGTTGGATTTTGCCTCTTCTGCCTGCCTGCCTTGCCCTGTACCTGTTTTTGACCCTTTTGCCTCTCTGGATTTTGCCTTTGGATTGTTTGCCTCCCTCTGACTGTTCTGTGGTACGACCTCTGCTTGTTTTTTGGATTCCGCTTTCTGCCAAGTGTTACTGAAAGACTTCTGCCTGGCCCAATAAACATCTTATTCTTTCATCAGTGAGTCTGCAACTGAGTCCCCTGTTTTCCCTGACACATGCTCACATACTCTGAAGTTCACATAGTCTAAAACTCATATACTCATATCCTCATATACTGTAATGCTCATATACTCCTTTGCCCATTTGTACTCATACACTCACACGCTTGAAGACTCTGATTATGAAGATCAGGTGTGTGAAATTAATCAAAGTGATGAACAGGTTACTCACCGTGCTCTCCAGTGGTACTCTCTGATTTACTGATCTGTGTGGGATTTTCTGTTAAAGCAAAAATATCAATGCACACATCAGTTGTTTTCGCTGGTCGAGGAATCTGCAGCTTAACTGATGCATGCATTAAATTAAATTTAATGTCCAAGAAAATAATACAAAAAGCTCAGTATTTCAGAAAAGCTGTTCTTACTCACTCACATGTATTCATAGTCATAATATATAATATAACTCTTAACATACCATTTATAGGGCCATGGCTGATGTCTTTACCTGTAACAAGATGATACAAAAAAATCTCACAGAATCATATAATACAGGGTGATTTATCAAAAGCTTATCAAACACTCTGTTGAAAGTATGAAAACATTTCCAGATGTCAGCCAGAAGCCAGCTGTTGTCTATTTTCTCATATTTATAAAATGATGACCATTTTTTCCTGTAATGTTACATGTTTTAATATATGCATTTATTTATTAATTTTATGTTGAAAAGACTAAAACCAAAACTCATCAGTAAAAGCCATATTACGCTCACATAAAAGCCTCAATGTCTGAGAGATGTGGTCTCCACGTCTCAGACTCTGACCACAAGATTTACAGTGTCCAGAGCCTGTTCAGAGAAAGAATCATGAAAACAGCTGAAAAAAGGGGAACTAACGTTGACTGAGCATGTAGTAGACACAGGCCATGAGGACACATACTAATATGACACCTCCTCCTACTGCTCCTCCAATGATGGACACATTTTCATGAGAACTATCAGCTGAAGCAGCATCTGTAGAATGTAACAATAGCATCAGATTCTTTTCACTCTGAGGAACTACAGTAACTGCATTCATTATGTCTTAAAACATGACTTCATCATAAGAGTTACAGGCTACACAAAACATTACAGACATTACAAGTCCTCCTGTACAAGAAAACTCAACTCAGCGTATTCTGTATTGTACATTCCTGTTCACACTGTCATAAGTATAAATGATGTAATGAAAACTCACAGAGATACAGCTCCTTGAATGCCATTGGGCAGTTAATGCCGTAATGCAGCTGACAGCGATAGAGTCCCAGGTCAGACTGTTGGACCTTATGAATGAATATGGAGAAGTTTCCTGATTCAGAGAGACTGGTGAATGTTTTAATACGTCCACCTTTAAGGTCCCAGAACTTCATTTCTCCTTTCAGAGAGATTTCCAGCAGGTTGTGTTGTGTTGTGTTGATGTGACTCCACACTACAGCTATATCTGCAGTCTTGTCAGAGCCAAGGAGGACTGGCTCAAAATAACATGGCAGCAGAACATCAGAGAGCAGCTCTGTGGTTTGACTTTTGACACATTGTTTTCTATGTGCTCTCACGCCTGTCAAAACCACAGCAAGAGTTGATCACTTCCATTCATCTCAATGATCACCATAATGATTCATTTTCACATACAAAGAGTCAAAACTTATTTTCTTCAAGTTACAATTTCAGCTGTTATTTACTTCATGCTGTATATCTAATAGTCTTCAGATTGTTTCGCACTGCCTGTTTATGTACATGAAGACAAGTAAGATGTATTTTGTGTGTGTGTGTGTGTGTGTGTGTGTGCGTGTGTAATAATATCAGTGAGAAACAATGTGTTACATACTGATGTTTATCTCCTGGTAGGCGACACTGCAGTTGGTTTTACTGAGGAGTTCACAGTGGTAAACACCTTCATCAGATGGTTGGACCCTCTGGAGGAGGATGGAGAAGTTTCCAGAATCAGAATGTTTGTAGAATGTCTTAAGACGTCTGCATTTATTGTTATGGATTCTTACTCCATACAGCAGATTGATCTCCGTCAGACTGATAGTTGTGTTCAGAGACCACACAACAGCTCCACCTGAAGTTGTGTTAAATCCAAAGAGCCCTGACTCAAAGTGACACGGTAGGAGAATATCAGACTCCATCTCAGTGGTTAAACTGGTGCTGGTGACCAGCTTTCTTCCACACTCACTTCCTCCTGCAACAAGACAATGCAATCACCAACAATATGCATTTTAAAATGTAATGGAAGGTTAACACGCAAACTGTTTTAAGTTATGGAAAGCCAAAACAGATACAGTCATTTAGGTTGTGAATGGAGAATGAGAATAAAATGACTGAATGCTTGATCTTCTGTATTTCCACAGCAGTGGGATACAGTAAAATCACATTAACCTGTTTTATCAGACATGTTACCAAAGTCACTTACCACAAAGATAAGGTAAAGAAGAAAACAGCCACACAGCCCAGTGTTTGAATCTGTCAAAGAACATTTTATGCCAGTTAATCTCTCTGTGGTAGATGAAACACATTGAAGAAGATAATCGTGACAAAGAGGTTTTAACACCTTTTGAGAGATGTGGCCTGGGTGAGGTGTTTCTGTCACTTCCTGTAATTGAACCAGCATGAGTATCACTGAATAACACGTTTCATACAGCAAACATAACAGCTACTCACCAGAGTCAGATTATGAATAAATATTTATCCATGAAGTGTATCACTGATGCCAAAATAACATTTTTTTTGTTTGTTTGTTTTCACATTTATTTATTTGTAATAAATAAACTAATCAATAAGAACTGACAACTAGTAAACATTTTTCAAGAACTTGCAAAATGGTTTTAAGGATTGCTAATTAACAGCTTGCTTTTAATTTGATTTTTGATTGATATAAGATGAGTTTGTTCATTAGGCTAAAATATTTGTTGTTCTGTTATGAAAGCAAAGGCTTTTTTTCAGTCTAACTGGTGCTGTCTTCCTGCAACCAGTGTCTGCTCACCCCCAATGTGACACACAAACCACAGTCCACCACTTCCTTTTAATATCCTGTCTCACTCTATTATTGTGTTTTTTCAATAGAGTTATACTTGCAGTTGAGTTGCAGTTATAGTTGAGTTATAGTTGTGAAATGCACTTTCAAACGTCTGGTGGTCAGAACACTTTAACTGTGTTGATTTTTCTAAATGCCCTGTGATGGACTAGTGACCTGTCCAGGGTGTTTCCCCGCCTTTCGCCCTATGTGCACTGAGAGAGGCTCCAGCACCCCACACCCCACCCCAAAAGTGGGTTTGAGTAAGTGAGATGAGAATACTGCTGAATGGTCTATTGAAGATCAGTGGTGTGATTGTGTATTCAGTAAGTGACTCGCAGATGTTCACTGAGACATGATGAGGGTAGAGGGTAGAGTGGAACACTGAGTAGACAAATGAATTTGACTGAATTTGAATGTGGTTACTATGAAATCTTAATATCTCAGCTGTGACTGGAAGGATGTTCTCATTGGGACTGAGTGAGGATTGTCATTGATTTTTCATAAAGATCTTGTTTCAGTTGTTCCCTCACCTTTCACTCTTCTCATGAGTCACCTATCCAAACGAATCAACGCTCGCAGTCTAGGGAAAGACAAGGTTCAGACCGGTCCCCTAGCCTAATACCACCCTACATGCTGCGTATAATGAAGTATGCATGTCTATGTGTGTATTTAACTACGGAGATGTGTGGAGGGCTACACGGCCGAACCTTGGGAATGCGGGTTGTGTCTACACGAAGATGTTCCAAGGTGATGTCTGTTTGTTGCTTGGCGAGCCCAAGCTGTTCCTTCGCAGTTCTGTTGTGGTGATGGCAATCCAACAAGTGAACACAATACCACAAAGACTTCGACAAAACCAAAATCATGTGCACCTAGGGGAATAACTCAAAGAGGAGGAGGAATGTGACTCAGCAGTTAAACATTTATATTGAACAGTCAAAATGATGAAAAGATTACTCACTGCTCCCTCTACTGGTGCCTTCTGCTTTCTTATTCCATCGCTTAAATAGATTTACAGTTGAATTGAAACCATTGTCTACCCTCACTGATTGTAATGTTAAAACCTGGGAACAACAGGGCAGGGGGCATTGGATTTTGGTAATCTTTGGGTTTAACTGGGCAACAAAAGGATAAAAGGCATTTGATTTTGGGTTATCTAGGACCTTTTCCCAAGAAAATCGGATTGTCTCTCATTTTTCTAGTTTGGACATCTTTCTGTGATTCATGGTCCTTTGTGAGAATATCGAGTTCAGTGTTCTCCTTGCTTAAGTCAGTGTTGAAAACCATTCACAGTGTTAATCATGTTTAGTTCATATTCAATCAAAGTGAGTATCTGCCATTATTACCACTGCAGAGAACAGCTGAAACTGAATGGAGTGTCAGCAGTTTTGGGTGATCAGCTGATGTTCAGTGAGGTTGCTGCTTTGAGTGGCTGGTACTTGTGATTGAGTAGAGTCACAGCTTTCACTTTAAGGTTTAGTATCCTATCCTCAACTGCACATTCATTGCACTCTATCAAACTGACCATGTAGGTCAGGCCAGGGTATGAACTCTTTTCCCTTGCAAGGCAACTATACTAAACAAGTCACTCACGCTGCGAGCAGGGTTCGAACCTGCGCGGGGAAACCCCATTGGATTTCAAGTCCAACGCCTTAACCTCTCGGCCATCGCAGCTATACGAACTGTTGTTTCAAAGTGTATTTTTTTGCCTCATGTTATACTCTACACTCTCTAAAAAACATGAAGACAAAACAATGAGTCCCCCTACCTCCACGAAGGCTGTTGTGCCACACAGAGGTAAAAGTCACGTAAAGTTAAACCAGAATTGCACATTTTCATAGACCATTCATCATTAATTTCAGCTGTAATCTTCAGATTCACTCTAATGTGTTTTATGAATTTTGACCCTTGGAGGTGATGTGTATGTGCATATCTCTAACCTAATGCCTCCTGAGGAGTCCCCCAACACTAAGAACTGTTTAAAGTGGTGCTGCCAATGCCAGGACAAACAGCACTTTGAGAGCCCATGCAAACATGGGTGTATGTCCTTGTTTTTCAATCAGAACATGAGGAAGTTCTCCAATAGTGGAAAGTTCTGGATGTCCTCAAAATATTTCACCACCTTAATTACATCAGCATTCTTCTTATGAGTTTTACACTTCGTCAGATGTCATGGAACCTTGCAATTTGGAGAAGAATCCAGAGGTGGTTCTACTGCTGACCATTCTTTGACACGGATGTCTCTAGGTCAAATTTTTCAACAGCAATGCTTTTAAATGGATGGGAGATGGTCTTGTGTGCTGAGATGAGTGATTTAGCTAGCGTACCACATAGTTATGATATTAGTATTCTACAGGGGCTCATTTTCTCACTACATTGATGTTATGTGCCCCTACATGTTTGGTGTGCTTTTTGTATTTTTGTTTTTGTTTCTCTGTCTTACGTGTGTGTGCTTACGTGTGCGTGTATGTGTGCGTATGAGCATGTGTGTGTGTGTGTCAGTGTCAGATATACTGGACCCCTGTTCTGCACCTCTTTTAATGTTGTTGGTTTAATTGACGGTTACCATATTTGTTATTGCTACCATTGGTGAATAGCTGTGTGTTGTATCTGAGGTCAAGTGGTGTTTTCTTTTGTGTTTAGGGTTTTTTTGTATTTTTCATTTTTATTTTTGCATTTCTTCTGACATTATACATAGTGTTTTTTGTGAGCAAACTAACACTTGCTGCCCAGATAAATAGATAAACTCAACAGATTCCACTAGAGGGAGCTGAAAGTATGATATTCTTACAACCTGCATGCTCTATGTGAAGTTGCAACCTTTAATATTGTACTGACATTGATTTAATAACGATTTAAAGTGGATTCCACAACACCACCTTAAAACCATAATTAGTGCTAATGACATACATGTTTTTGATTTATTGATGATGTTCTCTCTCTCTCTCTCTCTCTCTCTCTCTCTAAATTCTCATTTTTATTTTAAGTAACTATATAGTTCTTTGTATTTTTTGTACCAGTCGACAACAACACAGTTGTTTATTTCCCCCTTTGTTTCCAGTTATTATTTACCTTTGATGCAAAAGAAACTTCACTGTTGTCCTAACTGATGCTCCATATCCAAACTTTATGAGCAGTAATTATTGGTCCAAATTCCTCTGTGTATATTGTCAGACAGCTGTTATCAGTCTTTATTTATCACAACAATAGTAAAGGATGGACACAGAGCACTCCCATAAGGTTTCACATACAGCGCTCTCTGGTCATTCTCATGTTTGCTTAATCTCTGTGATACGTGTGCCTGGAGTGACCTCTCTGAGAACAGGGATGGTGATTTTGTGTTCATTTCTGAGGAGCTTTGGAGAACATCTGTTGATGTGAAATTGGATGACCTGTCACATCTCTTACATTTAACTTTTGACTCCTCAGTCACATCTCAACTGACCTCAGGTTGTTGCTTTATTTAGTTTTCTTAATACTTTCTGGATGACATGGTTGATTGTGGTCTTTGTGATACCTGAACTAGCTGACGATATCGATCCCAGTGATGGTACGTAGTGTAATTTACTGCTGCACCACTGAGGTGCGCTGTCAAGTTGTTTTTAACTGCAGTTGTAGTTGACAAGTTAGACAAGAGTTTACTTGAAAGTCATTTAAAAGGTGGAAGGTTTTGGGCTATGGCCAGTTCCCCTTTGATAGCCACAAATTTCCGCGGCCACACAAGCACACAGAAAAGAGTACAAGAGTTACTTTCATTTACAGACTGTAAACCCCTACAGCTCTGCAGAAGCGCACTGACACGGTACAGATGACGCATTACAACAAGATTAAGAACAGAAAGAACTTCACCTTCAATTTAACCTTTTATGTTAGACGCTTTTATTACCTTATGGGAGTGCTGTAAGAGAGTGCTATCCATGTAAACAGAGACCAACCTGCTAGTTTTCAGTTAATTACATGAATGAGTTTTAATATTGGTAAAGCACTAACAATGTTAACATGACTTGATATTTTCATACTGATAGGGGAATGGATGTAGCCGAGTGTGAGATTGTGAGAGGTATGAGAGCCTAAATGATGGACATTTATGAGCACTGATCATGAAAAAGAAGAATAAAAACATTATATATCAAAAAGACTCTTGAAATAGGTGTCCAGAGCCTGTTCAGAGAAAGAATCATGAAAACAGCTGTAAAAAGGGGAACTCACGTTGACTGAGCGTGTAGTAGACACAGGCCATGAGGACACATACTAACATGACACCTCCTCCTACTGCTCCTCCAATGATGGACACATTTCCATGAGAACTATCAGCTGAAGCAGCATCTGTAGAAATGTAACAATAGCATCAGATTCTTTTCACTCTGAGGAACTACAGTAACTGCATTCATTATGTCTTAAAACATGACTTCATCATAAGAGTTACAGGCTACACAAACATTACAGACATTACAAGTCCTCCTGTACCATAGAAATCAACTCAGCGTATTCTGTACATACCCGTTCACACTGTCATAGGTATAAATGATGTAATGAAAATTCTCAGAGATACAGCTCCTTGAATGCAATAGGACAGTGAATGTTAATGCTGTAATTCAGCTGACAGCGATGGAGTCCCAGGTCAGACTGTTGGACCTTATGGATGAATATGGAGAAGTTTCCTGATTCAGAGAGATTGGTGAATGTTTTAATACGTCCACCTTTAAGGTCCCAGGACCTCATTTCTCCTTTCAAAGAGATCTCCAGCAGGTTGTGTTGTGTTGTGTTGATGTGACTCCACACTACAGCTATATCTGCAGTCTTGTCAGAGCCAAGGAGGACTGGCTCAAAATAACATGGCAGCAGAACATCAGAGAGCAGCTCTGTGGTTTGACTTATGACACATTGTTTTATGTTAGTTGACTCTCAACTATCTTGATTATTTCAGTAACGATTCATTTTCAAATAGAAACAAGTTATTACAGTTTCAGCTGTTATTTACTCCATGCTGTATAGTTAATAGCCTTCAGATTGTTTCGCACTGCCTGTTTATGTACATGAAGACAAGTAAGATGTATTTTGTGTGTGTGTTTGTGTGTGTGTACGTGTGTAATAATATCAGTGAGAAACAATGTGTTACATACTGATGTTAATCTCCTGGTAGGCAACACTGCAGTTGGTTTTACTGAACAGTTCACAGTGGTAAACACCTTCATCAGATGGTTGGACCCTCTGGAGGAGGATGGAGAAGTTTCCAGAATCAGAATGTTTGTAGAATGTCTTAAGACGTCTGCATTTATTGTTATGGACTCTTACTCCATATGGCAGACTGATATTCACCAGACTGATGGTTGTGTGCTGAGACCACATAACAGATCCATCTGAAGTTGTGTTAAATCCAAAGAGCCCTGACTCAAAGTGACATGGTAGGAGAATATCAGACTCCATCTCAGTGGTTAAACTGGTGCTGGTGACCAGCTTTCTTCCACACTCACTTCCTCCTGCAACAAGACAATGCAATCACCAACAATATGCATTTTAAAATGTAATGGAAGGTTAACACGCAAACTGTTTTAAGTTATGGAAAGCCAAAACAGATACAGTCATTTAGGTTGTGGATGGAGAACGGGAATGAAATGCTATTTAAGTAACTGAATGCTTGATCTTCTATATTTCCACAGTAAAATCACATTAACCTGTTTTATCAGACATGTTTCCAGAGTCACTTACCACAAAGATAAGATAAAGAAGAAAACAGCCACACAGCCCAGTGTTTGAATCTGTCAGAAAGCATTTTATACCAGTTAATCTCTCTGTGGTAGATGAAACACATTGAAGAAGATCAACCTGACAAAGATGTTTTAACACCTTTTGAGAGATGTGGCCTGTGTCACGTTTTTTTTTCTCACTTCCTGTAATTGAACCAGCATGAGTATCACTGAATAACACGTTTCATACAGCAAACATAGCAGCTATTCACCAGAGTCAGATTATGAATAAACATTTATCCATGAAGTGTATCACTGACGCCAAAATAACATTTTTTGTTTGTTTTGAAATGTATAAATCCATACAAATAATGAATAAGACATCCAGTAAACAGTGTTGAAGAACTTTTCAAGAACTGCTAATGAACAGTTTGATTTTAATATGATATTTAATTGCTATTAGATGAGTTGGTTCATCAGGCTAAAATATTTGTTGTTGTCTCATGAGAAGTACAGCTTTTTTTTTTATTTTAACAAGAATATCTGCTCACCCTTAATATGACACACAAACCACAGTCCACCACTTCCTTATAATATCCTGTCTCACTCTATTACTGTATTTTTCAACGGAGTTATACCATGAGCTGAGTTGCAGCTATAGTTGAGTTATAGTTGTGAAATACAATATGTAACCTCTGAAGGTCAAAACATCTTAACTGTGTTAGTTTTTCTAAATGAACACCGCTGAATGATGTATTGAAGTGTAATGATTTGATTGGTGAGTGTATGTTCAGTCAGTAACCAGCAGATGTTCACTGAGACATGGTGAGGGTAGAGTGGAATACTAAATGGACAAATGAATTTGGTTGAATGTGGTCACTATGAAATATTTATATCTCAGCTGTGATTGGGAGGATGGTCTCATTGGGATTGAGTGTGAATTTTCGTTGATTGTCGCTGATGTTTCAGTTGTTGAGTGTGGATTACTCTGGGGGGAGGTACATGGAAGGTGAGCAAATATTGTTGTTAGCATAAAAAAACTGTACCACTCATGAGACAACAACAAATACTTTAGCCTGATGAACCAACTCATCTAATACCAATCAAATATCATATTAAAATCAAACTGTTCATTAGCAGTCCTTAAAACCATTTTACAAGTTCTTCAACACTGTTTACTGGTTGTCAGGTCTTATTCACTATTTGTATAGATTTATACACTTAAAAACAAACAAAAGAATGTTATTTTGGCGTCACGAAAACAGATGAATGTTTATTCATAATCTGACTCTGGTGAATAGCCGCTATGTTTGCTGTATGAAATGTGCTATTCAGTGATACTCATTCTGGTTCAATTACAGTAAGTGACAAAAAAACTCACACAGGCCACATCTCTCAAAAGGTGTTAAAACATTTTTGTCATGTTGATCTGCTGAATGTGTTTCATCTACCACAGACATGGACTGTCATATTCTAATACTCTATACAGTGAACCTGTGATTAGTGATGTACCATATAGCACTGTCACAGAAGACTTTCATGTGTATAAGAAAATGTTGTAATGACAAGTTGGAACAAAAATGGATCATATGGATTAAGGTAATATTACTGTCATTGTGGGGAATCTCTCAGAATAACAAACAAATAAACCGGTAGGAAGGATGTCCATATGAAACATATTTATGTACATACAGAATTAAACATGAGAAACACATGAGGGTTCAGACATAACTTGTGTTGTTCATTAGAACTTGACATAGTGCATTCCAGGCATTTACACTGCATTTACATTTACTGTAAAGTTACTGTGCTAGAGCTTTGGGATGGCTGTAGGGTCTGGACAAAGGTGCTCATGGTGACTGGTCATATGGGGTCTCAGACTTGGGCTTCCTGGGTGTCAGGTGAGGGCTCTTTCCCTGGGCTGCCCAGCAGGTGGCGCATTGGACAGGAGGCAGCTGAGTCCAAGTCTGTGGAAGAGAAAAGACATATATGAGCTTCATCTGTCATCTGTTCTTACCTCTTCCCAAACTTGCTCTTTTGACAAGAACTTGATGGGTCTCCCGACGAGCCTCCAGCTGTGCCGCCAAAACGCCATGTGCTTTTGATGATGTTGTGACGGCCCATTTGCTTTTGCCTTCGTTGTGATGGGCTCATGTGATTTTGTTGTTGCTGAAGTGGCACTGCTTGTCTGAGGTTTGCCGTAGCACTCATCATCTGAGGTGCAGCTGTCACATCCCAAAAAGGTAATTATACATAAAGGTAAAGGTAATTATAAGTAATCCATGGTAATTGTATGTTTTACATACACATATATATACTGTACAAAGACTGTTCGGGTCTTTTAGCATACTGGATCTTCTGAAGTGGTGAGACTGGCCGAATCTCTACAGAGACGAGCAGGGTGGAATGGATGGATGACATGATGGTTGACACCACCGGAGCTCAACTGAGGCTAAGCAAGAGCTGAACTGAGCTTCCCAGATCGAAACTGTTAGCTAAGCTAAACTGACCCCTAGGATTGCAGGGATTTTGGCATTCTATCTGATTTGGAAAAGGGAGGTGTTGCTATCCTCCTGGGGGAGTCTCTGCCTAGACCAAGGAGACGCTCTGTGGGACCTGGAAGTGTCAGTCTGAGCTCAATTTAAAGAATTTTGCATGGCTTTTTGCAGTTAAGAAATAGTAAAATTAAATTTGCCAAACCGTGGTATTTTATACTTCCGATATCAAATATGATTGCACTGACATTTCAGATGGCTTAGGTTCACTGACAGGTTGAGAATCAGCTGTTGGTTAATCTCCCAGAGGTTATCTAAAAGCCCTGTAACACATTTACAGCTCTGCGACTGATTACAGCTTCAATACATGTGTTTATTTGGTGGGCTTGGGCTATGGAAGAAAGAAGTTAGGATGAAAAGGGTGAGAAGAAGGGGTTGGGGGGGGGGGTCTATGCAATTTCCAGTATCATAACCAGTAAAACATTTGTTAGCCCATGTACTGCAATGTAAAAAGTCTCTCCTTATAGCGCCACCCGACTATATATATATATATATATATATATATATATATATATATATAGTCGGGTGGCGCTGTGTATATATATATACACACACATTCACACACAAACACACACACACACACACATATATATATATATAAATGTTTTGCATCCTTTTTTAAAAATACTGCAATGCAGTTTATTGGATTGACATTGCCATTATCATCCGCTGACAAAGTAACTGAGAACCCATTCAGAACATCCTTCCATTGAAGCACTGAAAAACAGCTAAATTTTCCGCCTGTATGAAGCTAACGTCAATATCAACGTCAGTTCTATGAAGTATCTTTGAAACATCACAATTATATTGCAAGTCGTACTAAATCTGCTTCCCATAAATGCTAAAATGCTTTCCCAGGGGTCTAATCCCAAGCCCCAAGATTTATATTGAACAGTGAAAATGATGAAAAGATTACTCACTGCTCCCTCTACTGGTGCCTTCTGCTTCACTGAGCTCTACGTCAGTTTCTGTTACGGGTAAAAAGATCAAGACGGACATCAGTGGTGTTCACTGTTGGAACTGTGTGTGACTTACAGACAGCCTGACAGATAAATGCAGATGTAGTGATAGAATTAAACACAATATTATACAAAGTAATGTACTGTACTCAATGTCTCAGAAAAAAACTCAGTCATGTAAACACAGATATGTGGTGATTTTTCTGTGCTCTGAGTTATAATGTAATGCTTCACCTACCACATATATGGTCAGGGTTGATGTTTTTTCTTGTAAAAAGATGATACACAAAATCTTGCAGAACAGTCAGAGTGGTTTGTCAAGCCAATGGTCAACACATGAACAGATGCAGTTGTTTAGATTGTGTTAGGGGACAGTATGCCAGGCACTCAACTAGCACCTATCCAAACGAATCAATGCTCACAGTCTAGGGAAAGACAAGAATCGATTTAGTTCAGACCGGTCCCCTAGCCTAATACCACCCTACATGTTGTGTATAATGAAGTATGCATGTCTATGTGTGTATTTAACTAAGGAGATGTGTGGAGGGCTACACGGCCGAACCTTGGGAATGCAGGTTGTGTCTACACGAAGATGTTCCAAGGTGACGTCTGTTTGTTGCTTGGCGAGCCCAAGCTGTTTCTTAGCAGTTCTGTTGTGGTGATGGCAATCCAACAAGTGAACACAATACCACAAAGACTTCGACAAAACCAAAATCATGTGCACCTAGGGGAATAACTCGAGGAGGAGGAATGTGACTCAGTTAAACATTTATATTGACCAGTCAAAATGATGAAAAGATTACTCACTGCTCCCTCTACTGGTGCCTTCTGCTTCCTTATAATACCCTGTTCTATTGCTTAAATAGATTTACAGTTGAATTGAAAACATCACTGGTAGTAATGCTAAAAGCTGGTGACAATAGGGCAGGGGTCATTAGATTTATGTAATCTTTGGGTTAAACTTGGCGACAATAGGATGAAAGGCATTTGATTTTGGGTTATAAAGGGCCTTTTCCCAAGAAAATCAGATTGTCTCTCATTCTTCTAGTTTGGACATCAAATAGAGAGTCTTTCTGTGATTCAGGGTCCTTTGCGAGAATATCAAGTTCAGTGTTCTCCTTGCTTAAGTCAGTGTTGAAAACCATTCACAGAGCCGACGGTGTTAATCATGTTTAGTTCATATTCAATCAAAGTGAGTATTTGCCATTATTACCACTACAGACAACAGCTAAAACTTAATGGAGTGTCAGCAGTTTTGGGTGATCAGCTGATGTTCAGTGAGGCATCAGCTGCTGGTTTACACTGGTTGCCACTTTGAGTGGAGTCACAGTCTTCACTTTAAGGTTCAGTGTCGTATCCTCAACTGCACATTCATTGCACTCTATCAAACTGACCATGCAGACCGGGCCAGGGTATGAACTCTTTTCCCTTGCAAGGCAACTGTGCTAAACAAATCACTAAAGCTTAACCCTCACGCTGCGAGCAGGGTTCGAACCTGCGCAGGGAAACCCCATTGGATTTCAAGGCCAGAGTGTATTTTTTTGCTCCATGTTATACTCAACACTTTCTAAAAAACATGAATACAAAACAATGGGTCCTCTTACCTCCGTGAAGGCTGTTGTATCACACAGAGGTAAAAGTCACATAAAGTTAAACCAAAACTGCACCTTTTCATAGACCATTCATGATTAATTTCCACAGTCATTTCTTCTATACAGAACCAAGGCCTCTTTTTATTATGGTGTACCAGTAACATTTTGCTGGTAAAGAACAAAGAAAAGGCTACAAAAATATGTGTATGTGTATATGTGTATTTTAAAATATTTGTATATTACTACATATAGAACATATATTTTAAATATTAAAAAAAGCATAAAATAGCTTAAATCTTCATTTTTATTATAAGTAACTGTAGCAGAGAGTATTGTTCTTTGTTGTACCAGTCGACAACAACACAGTTGTTTATTTCCCCCTTTGTTTCCAGTTATTATTTACCTTTGATGCAAAAGAAACTTCACTGTTGTCCTAACTGATGCTCCATATCCAAACTTTATGAGCAGTAATTATTGGTCCAAATTCCTCTGTGTATATTGTCAGACAGCTGTTATCAGTCTCTGTTTATCACAACAGCAGTAAAGGATGGACACAGAGCACTCCCATAAGGTTTCACATACAGCGCTCTCTGGTTATTCTCATGTTTGCTTAATCTCTGTGATACGTGTGCCTGGAGGGACCTCTCTGAGAACAGGGATGGTGATTTTGTGTTCATTTCTGAGGAGCTTTGGAGAACATGTGTTGATGTGAAATTGGATGACCTGTCACATCTCTTACATTTAACTTTTGACTCCTCAGTCACATCTCAACTGACCTCAGGTTGTTGCTTTATTTAGTTTTCTTAATACTTTCTGGATGACATGGTTGATTGTGGTCTTTGTGATACCTGAACTAGCTGACGATATCGATCCCAGTGATGGTACATAGTGTAATTTTCTGCTGCACCACTGAGGTGCGCTGTCAAGTTGTTTTTAACTGCAGTTGTAGTTGACAAGTTAGACAAGAGTTTACTTGAAAGTCATTTAAAAGGTGGAGGGTTTTGGGGTATGGCCAATTCCCCTTTGATAACCACAAATTTCCGCGGTCACACAAGCACACAGAAAAGAGTACAAGAGTTACTTTCATTTACAGACTGTAAACCCCTACAGCTCTGCAGAAGTGCACTGACAAGGTACAGATGACGCATTACAACAAGATTAAGAACAGAAAGAACTTCACCTTCAATTGAACCTTTTATGTTAAACAGACGCTTTTATTACCTGATGGGAGTGCTGTAAGAGAGTGCTATCCATGCAAACAGAGACCAACCTGCTAGTTTTCAGTTAATGACATGAATGAGTTTTAATATTGGTAAAGTTTTAATACAAATTGGATGACAGTAAAATGACAGTAAAATGACAGTATATATCAAAAAGAGTCTTGAAATAGGTGGACTGACATAAGGGCACACACACAAAGGAATACATATAAAATAACAGTGGCTTGCAATATACCATTCAAAACATGCAGCCGCAATCTACATCACTCTATACCTAATGGAGAATACTCACTTTTCAGGAAATATCTTCTCCTCTTTCCATATTATAAAATGGAAAATATATTATTTCCATAAAATAAAAGTTTTAATACAAATTGGATGACAGTAAAATGAGAGATGGAATGGTTTAATTCCTCTGAATTTACAGCCTGTAACCTGAACGTAGAATTTCTTTCTATAGGCCTTCTCTCTGCTGATGTAATTTGCACTGTATTTTGATGGACTGGTAGCAACAGTAAATTTTGATGCTAATGCACAGGTAGTAGAGGCCAGTATGAAATTGGGTTGTCTAGGAAAGTACATTACTGTGTGAACAGCAAAATAATTTTTGTCAATTAGGTGCTGGTGCCTTTATGTTGTCATATATTTGCTGACATTGCAATATTTATAACCAAGTTTTCAAGTACTTGCATTATTGTCACTTTAGGGCAACTGTTCTTGACTGTTCACAGTTTCATACACTGGGCTGTCGGTCAGACCTAGAGAGAGGACAAAAACAATCGTTATGTTTCTTTGCACACATGGTGATTATTCTATGAAGTGCATATTTCAACAAGTCCTTAAATCAGTGGAGTACACTTAAACCATTATAGTAATAGTGTTACCATGACAACTAAGTCTGGTTAAACATTCAGAAAGTGTGTGTGAAGTATCTTTACCAAGGAGAAAATCTCTAAGAACATTGCTAACATCCATGACATATTGGGCCCTGTATGGTGACTTTGAAATAGTGTAATTATTTTGCAAATCATATTGTTTGACTAAAATTTGTGAAGTGATTTACTTTTTTCTGTTCCTTGAAAGCTGTTTGCCTCCGGATGATTTGCAGAATCATATACTGGGTTATGAAGCATACACCCTGGTACATGAGAGGATGACAAACAAATTTACTTGTTTTTCACAAATGCTCAAAAAAGTGATATTCTCCTAGGTGTCTTGTCAAATATATTTAAGACCCAAGAATAATAATAATAATGATAATAGCAATATTTATTTAGAGCCCAATATCACTATTTATAGTCTCAAAGGGCTTTACATGTCTATAACAAAGTCAAATCAAAATCATATCATGCATAATTTTGAGAAAATAGATAAGTCTTTAGTCTTGTTTTAAAGGTATTAAGAGAGTTTGCTTCTCTAACTTCTGTAGGTAAACCATTCCAAAGGAAGGGAGAGCGGTAGGAAAAGGCTCGGTTGCCAGCGGACTTCTTTTTAACTCTTGAAGAAATAAATGTTACAGTTAAAGTGAATGCAAGGATGCCCAAATCCTAGAGATCTACCTGCAACCCTGATCTAACAGACCCGACTATAACACTCTAGTACTCATATACTCAGATACTCCACAACATTAAGACTCATAAACTCTAATACTCATACAATTATATACTCATACATTCTAATACTCATATACTCATAAACTCTAATGTTCATATACTCTAAAACTCATAGTGTAATACTCATATATGCATATCCTCACTCTAAAACTCATATATTCATATACTCTTTTGCTCATATACTCTAAAACGCACATACTATAATACTCATATTCGTACATGCTCACCTACTCTAAAGTTCACATAGTCTAAAACTCATATACTCATATACTCTAATACTCATATCCTTATATCCTCATATACTCTAATGCTCATATACTCATATACTCCTTTGCCCATTTGTACTCATACACTCATACACTCATATACACTCATATACACTCATACACTTATACACTCATACACACTCATATACACTCATACACTCATATACACTCATATACACTCATACACTTATACACTCATATACACTTATATACACTCATATACACTCATACAATCATATACACTCATACACTCATATACACTCATATACACTCATATACACTCTCATACACTCATATACACTCATACACTTATACACTCATACACACTCATATACACTCATATACACTCATATACACTCATACACTCATACACTCATATACACTCATATACACTCATACACACTCATACACTCATATACACTCATACACTCATATACACTCATATATACTCATACACTCATACACTCATATACACTCATATACACTCATACACTCATATACACTCATATACACTCATACACTCATACACTCATATACACTCATTTGCTTGAAGACTCTGATTATGAGGATCAGGTGTGTGAAATTAATAAATGTGATGAACAGGTTACTCACCGTGCTCTCTAGTGGTACTCTCTGATTTACTGATCTGTGTGAGATTTTCTGTTAAAGCGAAATTATCAATGCAAACATCACTTGTTTTTGCTGGTAGAGGAGTCTGCAGCTTAACTGATGTATGCAGATGCAGTCATAGAATTAAACATAATGTTTAAGTAAAAAAAGGCTCAATGTTTCAGAAAAGCTGTTCTCTCTCATTCCCATGCATACATATTCATAACACATTACTAACACATTACACAACTCTAAACATACCATATATAGGGCCATGGCTGATGCCTTTACCTGTAACGAGATGATACAAAAAAATCTTACAGAATCATATAATACAGAGTGATTTATTAAACAGCTTATCAAACACTCTGTTGAAAGTATGAAAGCAGTTCCAGATGTCAGACATAAGCCAGCTGTTGTCTATTTTCTCATATTAATAAAATTATGACCATTTTATCCTGTAATTTCACGTTTTAATATATGCATTTGTTTATTAATAAAAGGGGGGAAAATCGGTCATTGTATGTTGAAAGACCTGTTTCAAGATTTAAAAACCAAAACTTATCAGTAAAATTATTTATTATAATTACTATTTTGATTGTAAAAAGTGCTATACAGATAAGCTTGAACTGAACTGAAGGAATCTTAGACTCTGACCACATGTTTTAGAGTGTCCAGAGCCTCTTCAGAGAAAGAATCATGAAAACAGCTGTAAAAAGGGGAACTCACGTTTACTGAGCGTGTAGTAGACACAGACCATGAGGACACATACTAACATGACACCTCCTCCTACTGCTCCTCCAATGATGGACACATTTTCATGAGAACTATCAGCTGAAGCAGCATCTGTAGAAATGTAACAATAGCATCAGATTCTTTTCACTCTGAGGAACTACAGTAACTGCATTCATGATGTCTTAAAACATGACTTCATCATAAGAGTTACAGGCTACACAAAACATTACAGACATTACAAGTCCTCCTGTACCACAGAAATCAACTCAGCGTATTCTGTATTGTACATTCCTGTTCACACTGTCATAGGTAAAACGTGATCTGACTGATAAACACTCACAGAGATACAGCTCCTTGAACGCAATAGGACAGTTAGTGCCGTTATACAGCTGACAGCGATAGAGTCCCAGGTCAGACTGTTGGACCTTATGAATGAATATGGAGAAGTTTCCTGATTCAGAGAGATTGGTGAATGTTTTAATACGTCCACCTTTAAGGTCCCAGGACCTCATTTCTCCTTTCAAAGAGATCTCCAGCAGGTTGTGTTGTGTTGTGTTGATGTGACTCCACACTACAGCTATATGTGCAGTCTTGTCAGAGCCAAGGAGGACTGGCTCAAAATAACATGGCAGCAGAACATCAGAGAGCAGCTCTGTGCTTTGGTTTCTGACACGTTGTTTTCTATGTGCTCGCACACCTGTCAAAACCACAGCAAGAGTTGATGACTCTCAACTATATTGATTATTTCAGTAACGATTCATTTTCAAATAGAAACAAGTTATTACAGTTTCAGCTGTTATTTACTCCATGCTGTATAGTTAATAGCCTTCAGATTGTTTCGCACTGCCTGTTTATGTACATGAAGACAAGTAAGATGTTTTTTGTGTGCGTGTGTGTGTGTGTGTAATAATATCAGTGAGAAACAATGTGGAACATACTGATGTTTATCTCCTGGTAGGCGACGCTGCAGTTGGTTTTACTGAACAGTTCACAGTGGTAAACACCCTCATCAGATGGTTGGACCCTCTGGAGGAGGATGGAGAAGTTTCCAGAATCAGAATGTTTGTAGAATGTCTTAAGACGTCTGCATTTATTGTTATGGACTCTTACTCCATACGGCAGACTGATATTCACCAGACTGATGGTTGTGTGCTGAGACCACATAACAGCTCCATCTGAAGTTGTGATAAATCCAAAGAGCCCTGACTCAAAGTGACATGGTAGGAGAATATCAGACTCCATCTCAGTGGTTAAACTGGTGCTGGTGACCAGCTTTCTTCCACACTCACTTCCTCCTGCAACAAGACAATGCTGTCACCAAAAATATGCATTTTAAAATGTAATGGAAGGTTAACACGCAAACTGTTTTAAGTTATGGAAAGCCAAAACAGATACAGTCATTTAGGTTGTGAATGGAAATCGAGAATGAAATGCTATTTAGATAAGTGAATGTTTGATCTTCTGTATTTCCACAGTAAAATCACATTAACCTGTTTTATCAGACATGTTTTCAGAGTCACTTACCACAAAGATAAGGTAAATAAGAAAACAGCCACACAGCCCAGTGTTTGAATCTGTCAGAGAACATTTTATACCAGTTAATCTCTCTGTGGTAGATGAAACACATTGAAGAAGATCAACCTGACAAAGATGTTTTAACACCTTTTGAGAGATGTGGCCTGTGTCACGTTTTTTTTTCTCACTTCCTGTAATTGAACCAGCATGAGTATCACTGAATAACACGTTTCATACAGCAAACATAGCAGCTATTCACCAGAGTCAGATTATAAATAAACATTTATCCATGAAGTGTATCACTGACGCCAAAATAACATTTTTTGTTTGTTTTTAAATGTATAAATCCATACAAATAATGAATAAGACCTGACATCCAGTAAACAGTGTTGAATAACTTTAAATGTATAAATCCATACAAATAATGAATAAGACCTGACATCCAGTAAACAGTGTTGAACAACTTTTTAAGGACTGCTAATGAACAGTTTGATCTTAATTTGATATTTGATTGTTATTAGATGAGATGGTTCATCAGGCTAAAATATTTGTTGTTGTCTCATGAGAGGTACAGTTTTTTTATTCTAACAACAATATCTGCTCACCCTCAATGTGACACACAAACCACAGTCCACCACTTCCTTATAATATCCTGTCTCACTCTATTAGTGTGTTTTTCAACAGAGTTATACCTGGAGCTGAGTTGCAGCTATAGTTGAGTTATAGTTGTGAAATACAATATGTAACCTCAGAAGGTCAAAACATCTTAACTGTGTTAGTTTTTTTAAATGAATACTGCTGAATGATGTATTGAAGAGTAATGGTTGATTGGTGAGTGTGTGTTCAGTCAGTGACCAGCGGTCAGTAACCACTGAGACATGGTGAGGGTAGAGTGGAATACTAAATGGACAAATGAATTTGGTTAACTGTTGTCACTATGAAATATTTATATCTCAGCCGTGATTGGAAGGATGGTCTCATTGGGATTGAATGTGAATTGTCATTGATTGTTGCTGATGTTTCAGTTGTTGAGTGTGGATTACTCTGGGGGGGAGGTACATGGAAGGTGAGCAGATATTCTTGTTAGCATAAAAAAACTGTACCACTCATGAGACAACAACAAATACTTTTGGTGAGACTGGCCGAATCTCTACAGAGACGAGCAGGGCGGAATGGATGGATGACATGATGGTTGACACCACCGGAGCTCAACTGAGGCTAAGCAAGAGCTGAACTGAGCTTCCCAGAGCGAAACTCCTAGCAAAGCTAAACAGACCCCTAGGATTGCAGGGATTTTGGCATTCCATCTGATTTGGAAAAGGGAGGTGTTGCCATCCTCCTGGGGGAGTCTCTACCTAGACCAAGGAGACGCTGTGGAACATACTGATGTTTATCTCCTGGTAGCCAACACTGCAGTTGGTTTTACTGAAGAGTTCACAGCGGTAAACACCTTCATCAAATGGTTGGACCCTCTGGAGGAGGATGGAGAAGTTTCTAGAATCAGAATGTTTGTAGAATGTCTTAATACGTCTGCATTTATTGTTCCAGTGTTTTACTCCACTCTTCAGACTGATCTCCAGCAGACTGATGGTTGTGTTCAGAGACCACACAACAGCTCCATCTGAAGTTGTGTTAAATCCAAAGAGCCCTGACTCAAAGTGACATGGTAGGAGAATATCAGTTATTAAGTTATGGAAAGCCAAAACAGATACAGTCAATTAGGTTGTGAATGGAGAGTAAGAATAATTATAATTATTTAAGTAACTGAATACTTGATCTTCTGTATTTCCACAGCAGTGGGGGACAGTAAAATCACATTAACCTGTTTTATCACTTACCACAAAGATAAGGTAAAGAAGAAAACAGCCACACAGCCCAGTGTTTGAATCTGCCAGAGAACATTTTATACCAGTTAATCTCTCTGTGGTAGATGAAACACATTCAGCAGATCAACATGACAAAGATGTTTTAACACCTTTTGAGAGATGTGGCCTGTGTGAATGCTTTTTGTCACGTCCTGTAATTGAGTATCACTGAATAACACGTTTCATACAGCAAACATAGCAGCTATTCACCAGAGTCAGATTATGACTAAACATTTATCTGTTGCGGTGATGCCAAAATAACATTTTTGTTTGTTTTTAAGTGTGTAAATCCATAAAAATAGTGAATAAGACATGACAACCAGTAAACAGTGTTGAAGAACTTGTAAAATGGTTTTAAGGACTGCTAATGAACAGTTTGATTTTAATATGATATTTGATTGGTATTAGATGAGTTGGTTTATAAGGCTAAAATATTTGTTGTTTGTCTCATGAGGGCTTTTTTATTCTAACAACAATATCTGCTCACCCTTAATATGACACACAAACCACAATCCACCACTTCCTTATAATATCCTGTCTCACTCTATTACTGTATTTTTCAGCAGAGTTATACTTGCATACTTACTTTAGTTATGCTTGCAGTTGAGTTGCAGTTATAGTTGAGTTATAGTTGTGAAATGCAATACCAAACTTCTGATGGTCAAAACACCTTAACTGTATTACTTTTTCTAAATGAATACTACTGAATGATGTACTGAAGAGTAATGATTTGACTGGTGAGTGCATATTCAATGGTTTTATTGGTGAGTGTATATTCAGTCAGTAACTAGCAGATGTTCACTGAGACATGGTGAGGGTAGAGTGGAATACTATATGGACAAATGAATTTGGTTGAATGTGGTCACTATGAAATATTTATATCTCAGCTGTGACTGGAGGAATGTTGTCACTCTGATTTCATGTTAATTGTCATTGATATTTAATAAAGATCTTGGTCCAGATGTTCCCTCACCTTTCACTCTCGCAGTGAGTCTGAACTGTATGGACATAGACTGTCATATTCTAATACTCTATACAGAGAACCTGTTATTAGTGATGTACCATATAGCACTGTCACAGAAGACTTTCATTTGTGTAGGAAAATGCCATGACGACAAGTCCTAATGGTTTATATGAAATCCTACAGCATCAGACCATTCTGTTGAAGCTGATGAGTAAAGACAGTCAGAGATGAGAAAAACTCACAACACCACACATAACCACACTAACCAAAATATCTGGATGGACCACAATCTGACACATGGACCACAGTCAGCTACTTATTTATGATAACTTTTTTTATTGCTTCTTTTTTCCATAGAGTTACAGTTGCATTGAAACACACTTGCTGCCGTCTTTGATCATGGATTGATATTGTTCATACATTCCAAAGCTTATCCCTTTCAGTTTTTTTTCGCCTCACACCAAGTAATAACTCCTTGTGCTTCTAATGCTAAAACTTGGCAGCAATAGGAAGAGAGTCGTTTGATTTTAAGTTATCCGGGACCATTTCCATTGAAAATCCGATTGTCTCTTATTCTCCTAGTTTGGACATCAAATAGAGAGTCTGTCCTTGATTCATGGTCTTTTGCAAGAATATCCAGTTCAATGTCTTCCTTGCTTAAGTCAACGTTGAAAACCATTCACAGAGCTGACTGTGTCAATCATTTTTAGTCGACATTCAATCAAAGTCAGAATCTGCCATTATGACCACTTCAAACGACTGCTAAAACTTAATGCCGTGTCGGCAGTTTTGGGTGATCAGCTGATGTTCGGTGAGGGCACTGGTTTACACTGGCTGCCACCAGTGGCTGGTACTTGTGATTGAGTGGGGTCACAGCCTTCTGATGTCTTAAGTATCAGTGCTCTGCCATCAACTGGACATTCACTGCTGTCTATCAAACTGCTGAGCCTGTCACCAGAATCAGGGTCCTCATGCCAAATAAAAAGATGATCAGTTTTGAGTTTCTGTGTGGACTGTGATCATCCAGTGATGACATGAGTGTATGGAATGATGGATGGGTTTCACTCACTTTCAAATCTGCTTATCCTAATTAGGATTGCGAGGGGTGTTGGAGCCTATCGCAGCGTCCATTGGGCAAAAGGTGGGGAAACACCCTGGACAGGTCAGCAGTCCATCCCAGGGCAGACACACAGACAAACACACATTCATACCTAGGGGTAATTTAGTGTCTCCAATTCACCTGGCCTGCATGGCTTTGGACTGTGGGAGGAAACTGGATCCTTTTGGAAAATCATTTTACGGTAATGCAACTGTTGTACTTCATGTGTAAGACCTACTCCTGTGATTCAGTGCTATTGTTTGTTAACAGTTGTTCAGGAAGTGTTTTACAACATATTCTCATTCTCAATTTTTTTTTTTATCTTTAGGCAGACTTTTAAGAGTGATTCTCAGCCGCTCTTTAAAACCCAGCTCTGATACCCAAGATGCATGCATTTCACCATGGAAGGGAAGCCATAAATAGAGGAGGTCACCTCCATGCAAGCAGTACATGGACAAGGCCAGGACATGAACCCTCATTACACTGAAGGTTAAACTTCACGCTGCAAGCAGGGTTCGAACCCGCGCGGGGAGACCCCATTGGGTTTCAAGCCCAACGCCTTTACCTCTCGGTCATCGCAGCTACTCACACAATATCTGTGTAAATAGCCCCATATCTGTGAATTACAGAAAACTAGTGAAACAGAAAATCAGATCATCTCTTTAAACTATATTATTAGCAAAGGACACCTAGCAGTCTGCCCACACAGGAACACTTATCCCAGCACATCCAATAGTTGGAGGCATATTAATAAATATTAATAAATCCTAGTTTTTGGAGTGGGATGACAAAGCACGCAAGATTGTTTTAAGTATGATAATTGAAATATAGTATCCTCAAGTAACTCTGAGGTTATACTCAGGGTTCTCATACCATGTTCTTTCCTTTTAAGATTGTACTCTTAGACATAAATACTGGCACACTCCCAAATACTGTTAGAAAACTAGAAAGACACAACAATGCTATGTATGTATTCACAGGAAAGCATTTGTAAGGTAGCAAATAAACCAGAATGAATAAAAGTAATAAAAGAATAATCACATTCTGACACAGCTGACTGTTCTACCATTGAATACTTGCTTGCATCAGCAGTGGAACATTGAGAAACAATACATAAGACAAACTGCCAGAACATGCACCAGGTAAGGTCAAGACTTTAGAAAAGGCTTAGGAAAACCAAGTTAGATTAACAAAAACAGGTGCAAACCACCATTGAATAATTAACTGATTTAACCCAGGAGCCAAGGCACTGACTACATCAATGAAAACGGTACTCAAAACGACCAATAGAGGGAGATGTTAGAACAGGAGTTAGAACCCTATGTTTGAATGAAACTGCTTTATCCCCCAAACCTGCATATGCAACATCACATCAGAACATTCTCAGTAGGATCTCTTTTAAAAAAAGTCAAACTTGAGTCAAATTTAAAAGGTGAGTTTATTTAGAGGATAGAAAAGATGTAAGATGTTTCGTACTTCCCGAACTGTCTGCTACCACACTCCTCAATGAGCTCGGAAAACAGTTCGTTCACTGGCTATCCTCCTGAACTCCTTCAGTTAGTCAGATTTTAAGGTTTTCATAGGTTCCACAGAATCAAACTTTGACTAACAGTTGGTACTCTTTCGACATTTTTTCCTTAAATTCTTGATATTTTGCCCTGTTTTCCACACACTCTGTGACTCTTGTCTGCCGTTCACTTCTCTCCCTCCTCTTCCTGTCAACCCCCCTTTTTATAGACAGAACCAAAGGGCTGTTATTATTGCCTATTTGGCATTTTCTGAATTGTGATTGGTAAAGGAGATGTCCATCAAATCTCACAAGAATGAAACTGTGTCTAACAATAACAAAGCAGACTAAGGGGATGGATTCCCTGATGTAGATGCGCTCGCACACACACATACACACACACGCATGCACGCACACACACTCACACACACACACACACGCGCACACACACACACAAGCACACACACACACACATTCACACACACGCACATGCACACACGCACATACACACACACAATACATATACAACTACATTTCAATCACTTCAAGCAAGCTCTCACTGTTTTTAGCAATTACTGAAATTACTGTAGAACATTACAGACAAGTTCAAGTTTATTTAAAGCCCAATATCACTGTTTACAGTCTCAGAGGGCTTTACATGCCCACAGGTTTACGGGCAAACAAAGCAGAACGGCACCCCAATCCTCATAGCGGGCAAGAAAAAACTCCCACAAAAGACCCAGATGATATAGGGAAAAATGGGAGGAATCTTCAGAAGGACCACAGAGAGAGGAGACCCCTTCATGGCCAAACAGGGGTGCAGCAGGTGCCGACCCTGTGGGCAAATTGCAAACAACATAGTAATAATGAAAACGAAAACACATCATTAGTACACAGAATAAAGATAACAAAAACCGGGAGGGGGGGGGGTCTTCACAGTATCTGCACAGTGTGTGGGTCACTAACCTGCTGATCCCTGTGTAATATTTTTTGTCTGGCAGTTGTTTTAGTGGGTAAGCTAGAGTTTGCCTGTGCCTCCTTGATTTGGAATACAGTTGTAGTTGCAAACCTCAGTGTTAATGAGAGCTGTGGCAGAACACTGTGTTACTCAGCTGATGCACAAGTGCCCTTCCTAAACAGAACTCTCAGCGTTGTCTTACTTTTTTGTTCTGATACCAAGTATTTTTATGGATGGTATTAGCAATATTGACACCGATAAACTTACCTCTTGAATGCTACAGCGCATGCTTTCTGCATGCTTTATTTAAACATTTTTAATGAATGATAAACTCTTCTTTCAATGTGACCTTGTAACAGGCTTCAGTAACATGTTGGTTTGAATGACAAATGTTTGTGAAGTAGTGATGAATACCTGTCAGAGTTTACATAGTGACAGAGTGGTCTCAAAAGGATTTATAACTTTTTTAATTCAAACTTGTTTTGAAGAGCTTTTTTTTCATTTATATGCTACCCTGAATGTAAAAAACATTTGTATCTTTCAGGTCTGGGGTGTGTTCTTGCAGTTCTGCTTGAAATGAAAATAAAAATAATTCAGTTTTGAAAAAACCAACCTGTAATATTTTCATCTATACATAGTTAACACTGTTGACTGAAAATAGGACATAGTGGTCTGTGTATGTGTTCATTAGTTTTTTGTTTTGAAATCAAAAACTGGTAAACAAGAAAACATTTTATTTTCTTGTTTCTGAGCACACACTAAAGTAGAAAATGAATTCATGTTTCGAAAATTATACCTGCAAAAATAAAATTAAATAATGACCATTTAAATTTTTTTCTATTACTTTCACCACACAACGTTTAGAAATCAACTATTTGTGAATCCAATGAGAAAAAAATGTCCACTGTAGCCCATTTCAGCGTAACGGAGTAGACACTCAAGTACAGGTAGAACACACCCACGGGGTCTTTCTCAGGTTAAGGGGTTTACTCTGTGATCTTTACTCTGTAATCTTTACTCTGTAATCTTATTCTGACTTAATAAAAGATATGGCAATAACGGGATCAGCAGATGCAGATATTGCGGAGAGTCTCTTTAACTGGGCGCTGGATGAGAGTGTTCCGCAACGAGTCTCTCGAGGTTTCGTCAATAGACTATATTTCTGACTGCAGCGTTAACGACAGTCACCACACTGCAGATAAAGATCCACTTCAGCCAAGCATCGCATATTAATGTTGACCTCAACGTAATGTTGACCTCATGAGATCGAAATCATGAAAAACAAGCATAGAAATACGAGACCTTTTTGTAAACTTTATTATTTTGAGTCAGAAACTGTTTTGAACATCTTGTTCTGAATAATCTTTTAAATTTCAAAATGAAAACAAATGACTGCAGCATACATGGACTGAGAATGAAGTGAGTGGAGAATGAATGGATTATAAACTTAAGCTTTAAAAAGTGAGCAGAAGATCGCTCCCTCATCATTGTTACAATTAGAGATTTCTGTTCAGGGACAGGAAGATTCGGTGGTTTTATTGTTTCATTTGCCTTCTCGGTTTGCTTCTGCTGTACCTCATCATGAAGCTCTGCGCGAATGCTTCACTCATTTCTGAAACGATTTGTGGCGTTACTGGCATGTGATATGTTCTTGTCACTAATGTTAGGCCTACGTGATGCATAAAGTGCTGTAAAGTATGACCACATGGCGCTTCTTTTCCTGTCTTTGACCTACATAGTCACAGGCAGCTAGTGCCTACTGCAGAGAGGTTAAACATAGGTTAACCTAAGCGCGTCGACCCTCCTTCCTGACTGTGTCCGCTGCTCTATGTGTACGTGCAGAGTCTGAGACCACGTAGTGTACATCTGTGCATGATCACCGAGCGCTTTTATGAGTTGCACAGGCAACAGTAGATTTTGGTATGAATGAATGTGTTCTTTAAAATATATTTATTTGTTCTGGTTACGACAAAAGATGAAAGAGACGAACAAAAAATTAAGAGGTGTGTCAGCATGGGAAATATTAATCCCTCTGTATCAATCCACCCAACACTACTGCACTTTTCAGTTCACCATGAAGTTGCTACATTTCCTGTTGCAGCTTAGGATCGGGGCACAAACTCACTGGCTGGACTACTGCTGTGTGATCACAAAATGTGAATCGCACCACAAGGCCCCAGTGACCTAAACTAATGCAAAACCAAGGACAGAATGGCAGGTTTACTGCCAAAAAGCTGCCAGTGAAACGTGGGTAAAACAGCGAGAAGAGGACACACACTACATTCAACGTTCGAGTCAGCGGGGCTAATCAGAGCAGATCCTTTATTAGCTGTTGAGAGAAATTTCATTTGATCTTACAGGCTTTTTATTGAGAGAAATTAAGCTTTTTACTTCTCTTCCTTTATTTCTGTTCACACTGTAATCTGTGTTGCACTGAATGATACTAGGTCATGGAACAGGCAAATTAAGGTCACATGCTTTGAATTACATCTGTAAGTCAGTTTTGTTTGGTTTTGAACGCATCTACTGATTATTTTGTGTCATTCAGATAATGTGAGTGCAAGATTTTTTAAAACATAAGGACCAATGTGATGAACAATTATGGACACAGATCACAAAAATAAGAATAAAAACATTACCTCCAAAAAGTGTATGGAAACAGGTGGACTGGCAACAGTGCACTCTCACAAAGGAATAAATGTAAAATAACATTGGCTAAAATATGCCATTCAAAGCGTGCAAAGACTCAGTTCTGCTCTGGAACATGGTAACCACTGGTAGCAATGGTACATTTTTAAATTAATGCAGTTGGTAGAGGCCAGTGTGAAACTGGGTTGACTAGGAAAGTACAGTACAATGTGAAAAGACATGTTGTGTCACATAGATTCTGGTGCCTTTATGATGTAATAGTTTTGCAGACATTGTATCATTTTCAGTGCTTGGAACCAAGTTTTCAAGCAATTGCATTATTGTCGCTTTAGTGTAACTGTTCCTGGCTTTTCACACCTTCATAAACTAGGCTGTTGCTTAACAGGTCTACAGAGGGGAAAGACAATTATGATGTTTTTGGCACACATGGTAAATATTCTATGAAGTACATATTTCAACTTAAATCATTGCACACTTAAACCATTATAGTGTTATAGTGTTAAGTAAATCTGGTTAAACATTTGGAAAGTGTACATAATATATCTTTATTGAGGAGAAAAGGCTGAGTTTGAATCTCTAAGAATATTACTAACATCTTTGACATATTGGGTCCTGTATGGGATCTTTGAAATAGTGTAATTATTTTGTAAATCATATTGTTTGACTAAAATTTATGAAGTGCTTTACTTTTTTCTGCTCCTTGACAGCTGTTTGCATCTGGGTGATTTGCTGAGGCATATGTTGGGTTATGAACCATACACCCTGGTAGACGAGAGAATTACAAATTTACTTGTTTTCACACATGCTAAAAAAGTTATACTTTTCCAGGTGTCTAGTCAAATATATCTGAGACCCAAGAGGTAAATGTTACAGTTAAACAATACCTAAGTGCGATCCTAGAGATCTATCACACCTGACTCTAATGCTTATACACAGATATACTGAGATACCCATATAGTTTAATACTCATAAGCTCAGATACTGCAATGCTCTCTTACTCTAATACCCATATACTCTAATACCCATATACTCTAATACCCATACACTCTGATACTCATATACTCTAATACCCATATACTCTAATACTCATATACTCTAATACCCATATACTCTAATACTCATACACTCTAATACTCATACACTCTAATACTCATACACTCTAATACCCATACACTCTAATACTCATACACTCTAATACCCATATACTCTAATACCCATATACTCTAATACTCATATACTCTAATATCCATATACTCTAATACTCATACACTCTAATACCCATACACTCTAATACTCATACACTCTAATACTCATACACTCTAATACCCATACACTGTAATACCCATACACTCTAATACTCATACACTCTAATACCCATATACACTAATACCCATACACTGTAATACTCATATACTCTAATACTCATATACTCTAACACCCATATACTTTAATGCTCATACACTCTAATACCCATACACTCTAATACCCATACACTCTAATACTCATATACTCTAATACTCATATACTCTAACATCCATATACTCTAATACCCATACACTCTAATACCCATATACACTAATACCCATACACTCTAATACTCATGTACTCTAATACCCATATACTTTAATGTTCATACACTCTAATACCCATACACTCTAATACCCATACACTCTAATACTCTTATACTCTAATACCCATATACTCTAATACCCATACACTCTAATACTCATATACTCTAATACCCATACACTCTAATAGCCATACACTCTAATACCCATACTCTCTAATACCCATATACTCTAGTACCCATATACTCTAATACCCATACACTCTAATACTCATATACTCTAGTATCCATATACTCTAGTAGCCATATACTTTAATGCTTATACACTCTTATAATCTAATGCTCATATGCTCATATACTCTCATACCCATATACTCCAATGCTCATATACTCTTATAATCTAATGCTCATATGCTCATATACTCTGTTGCGCATGAACTCATATACTCATACTCACATACTCAGGTACTCTTGAAGTCTTTGGCTACAAAGATCAGGTAAGACTGAAACTAAATCCTACATGAGGGTAGATCACCAGGACAGGACTTGGCCACCCCTGAGTTAAATGGACATACTATTCAAAGTGATGGACAGATTACTCACTGTGTTCTCTAGTAGCAGTCTTTAATTTACTGATCTGTGTGTGATTTTCTGTTAAAGCGAAAATATCAATGCAAACATCACTTGTTTTCACTGGTAGAGGAGTCCGTAGCTTAACTGATGCATGCAGATGCAGTCATAGAATTAAACATAGTGTTTAAGAAAAAAAAGCTCAATATTTCAGGAAAGCTATTCTCTCTCACTCAAATGTATTCATAGTCGTAACATATAATATAACTCTTAACATACCATATATAGGGTCGCGGTTGATGTCTTTTCCTGTAACAAGATGATACAAAAAAATCTTAAAGAATTAGGCATATCAAAGTGATTTATCAAGCAAATTATCAAGCTCTCTGATGAAAGTATGAAAATATTTTCAGGTATAAAACAGAAGCTAGTAGCTTGTTGCTTTCTATTTTCTCATATTTATAAAACTCTAATCATTTTATCCTGTAACTCACTGTATTTCAATATAGGCATTTGTTTATGAATAAAAGGGAAAAAATCAGTCACTGTATGTGAAAAAGTTTCAGTTTCCTGAAGACTCCAAAAGCAAAACTCATGAATAAAAGTCACATTACGCTCACATAAAAGTATCAGAGTATGTCTGAGAGATATGGTCTCCACGTCTCAGACTCTGACCACATGACTTACAGTGTCCAGAGCCTGTTCAGAGAAAGAATCATGAAAACAGCTGTAAAAAGGGGAACTCACGTTTACTGAGCATGTAGTAGACACAGACCATGAGGACACATACTAACATGACACCTCCTCCTACTGCTCCTCCAATGATGGACACATTTTCATGAGAACTATCAGCTGAAGCAGCATCTGTAGAAATGTAACAGTCTCAGATTGACTTTGATCCTTAGAGTGAATGCATTCATCACGTCTCGAAACATGACTTGCTCATAACAGTTAATGTGTACATGGCCATAAAGGCACTTACCAAAACCAGCAATCGAAACAAGCACTCACTGGGTACTGAGGCGTTACAGGAACTTAACAAAAGACGCTTTCATTCGTACTAAAGAACTCCTGTGCTACAAAAATCAGATCCATACATTCTGCATTGTACATTTCCGTTCACACTGTCACAAGTAACAATGATCTGATAAAAACTCACAGAGATACAGCTCCTTGAATGCAATAGGACAGTGAATGTCAATGCTGTAATTCAGCTGACAGCGATAGAGTCCCAGGTCAGACTGTTGGACCTTATGAATGATTATGGAGAAGTTTCCTGATTCAGAGAGACTGGTGAATGTTTTAATACGTCCACCCTTTAGGTCCCAGGACTTCATTTCTCCTTTCAAAGAGATCTCCAGCAGGTTGTGTTGTGTTGTGTTGATGTGACTCCACACTACAGCTATATCTGCAGTCTTGTCAGAGCCAAGGAGGACTGGCTCAAAATAACATGGCAGCAGAACATCAGAGAGCAGCTCTGTGGTTTGATTTTTGACACGTTGTTTTCTATGTGCTCTCACACCTGTCAAAACCACAGCAAGAGTTGATCACTTCCATTCATCTCAATGATCACCATAATGATTCAGTTTCAAATAGAAAGTTGTCAGATGCATCTTTCAGAGTTTTGCACTGCCCGTTTGCATATAAAGGCAAAAAAGAATTGCTTTAACTGCTCTCCCTGCTCCCTTTGTTAAATGTGAAGAGTGTGTTTGTGTGGTGTGTGTGTGTGTGTGTGTGTGTGTGTGTGTGTATCTGAAAATGTCAGTGAGAAACAATGTGGAACATACTGATGTTTATCTCCTGGTGGGCGACGCTGCAGTTGGTTTTACTGAAGAGTTCACAGCGGTAAACACCTTCATCAGATGGTTGAACCCTCTGGAGGAGGATGGAGAAGTTTCCAGAACCAGAATGTTTGTAGAATGTCTTAGTACGTCTGCATTTATTGTTCTGGACTCTTACTCCATACGGCAGACTGATCTTCGCCAGACTGATGGTTGTGTTCTGAGACCACACAACAGCTCCATCTGAAGTTGCATCAAATCCATGGAGCCCTGACTCAAAGTGACATGGTAGGAGAATATCAGACTCCATCTCAGTGGTTAAACTGGTGCTGGTGACCAGCTTTATTCCACACTCACTTCCTCCTGCAACAAGACAATGCAATCACCAACAATATGCATTTTAAAATGTAATGTAATGGAGGGTTAACACATGAATTATTTAAGTCTTGGAAAGAAATTATGCAAGCAGCTAAATGAGATACAGATGTTTAGTTTGTGGAGAGAAAGTACAAATGAAATGTTGTTAATGTTGTTAACATAATGGAATGTTACATCTTGTTCTGGATTCCCACAACAGTGGGGGACAGTAAAATCACATTAACCTGTTTTATCAGACATGTTTCCAGAGTCACTTACCACAAAGATAAGGTAAAGAAGAAAACAGCCACACAGCCCAGGGTTTGAATCTGTCCAAAAGCATTTTATGACAGTTAATCTCTCTGTGGTGGATGAAACACATTCGGCACATCACAATGCTAAATGTGTTTTAAGACCTACTGGGGGATGTGGTCTGTGTGGGGTTTTTGTCACTTCCTGTATCTAAACCAGCACAAGTGTCACTGAATACTGTAAACAGTTTAACACTCCAAACATAGCAGCTATGCCCCAGAGTCCGATTATCAAGAAATATTTAACCACGAAAACTACCACTGATGGCAGAACAACATTTTTCAATTGATTTTAATTTTATAAATCTGTAAATAATCAGTAAGAACTGACATCCAGTAAAAAGTGTCCAAAAACTTGTGAAAATGTTTTTTAAGGACTACAAACTGATCAGTTTGACTTTAATTTGATCATTTGATATTTGATCGCTATTAGTTGAGTTCATTCATCTGGCTGAAATATTTGTTGATCTGTAATGAGAGCAAATACTTTTTTTTCCAAAAACAATCAAAAATCAAAAATATCTGCTTACCCTCAGTCTGACACACAGACCACAGTTCACCACCTCCTTATAATGCACTGTCTTACTGTATTACTGTGCTTTTCAACAGAGTTACAGTTGCACTGAAATGCAATATCAAACTTCTGATGGTCAAAACATCTTAACTGTGTTATTTTTTTTTTTAAATGAATACTACTGAATGATGTATTGAAGAGTAATGGTTTGATTGGTGAGTGTGTATTCAATGGTTTGATTGGTGAGTGTATATTCAGTCAGTGACCAGCGGTCAGTGGAATACTAAATGGACAAATGGAGTTGGTTGAATGTGGTCACTATGAAATATTTATATCTCAGCTGTGACTGGAAGAATGATCTCACTGGGATTGAGTGTGAATTGTCATCAATATTTAATAAAGATCTTCAGTTTCAGTTGTTGAGTGTGGATTACTCTGGGGGGACTCACCCACCTTTCATTCTCCCCATGAGTCACTGCTAAAACTGAATGGACATGGACTGACATCTTCTAATACTCCATACAGTGAACCTGTGATTCAGGTGACTGTAAACTGTGGGGAATCTGTAAGAATGCCAAGTAAATGAACCAGGAAGAAAGACGTCCATATGAAAAAAACTTGCTTACATACAGAAATGAAGATAAGAAACACACTGGTCTCAGACATGACTTGTATTGTTCATTACAGCTTCTTGTGCTACATTCAGGCATTTCCATTACATTTCCACATATTCATTTGACAGATGCTTCAATTCAACGCCACTTAAACAATGAATACACACAACATGAGCATAGCTAAGCTAAACATGAAACAACAGACAGCCCTGGAAAAGAAGTGCTACAGTTATGAGTGTGGTTGTGTGGATGCAACAATGTAGAAAACCTAAAAACCACAAATAAACTGTACATAGCAGATTGCAACATTGTTCTATAGCAAGGACCTAACTAATCATGGCTATTTAATAACTCAAAATTAATTATAACAATAAATAACTTGTAAATCCTACTACTGTCAATGAAAGCACTGATATATGGTCGATCGCATTCAGAAAAAGGCTGACAAAAACAAAAGAGCTGGTCCACAAACATCACTGTCACAGGCACATGAGAGTCAGGCAGCTGTTCTACCCTGGGTGGGGTGCTTTATTTCAAACACTGCACAAGGATTAAAACACATGAGTGATATACTTGTTGTAGACCAAGTGCTTTGGATGGTTGTCTTAACATGTACAGTGGGTTCCTGTGTTATGCTGGGTCTTTGAGGGTGGTTAGCAGCTCTGGAGGTCGCAGACAAAGGTGCTCATGGTGACTAGTCAGATGGGGTCTCAAACTTGGGCCTCCTGAGTGTCAGGTGAGGGCTCTTTCCCCGGGCTGCCCAGCAGGTGGCGCATTCGACAGGAGGCAGCTGAGTCCAAGTCTGGGGAAGAGAAAAGACATATATGAGCTTCCTCTGTCATCTGTTCTTACCTCTTACGAAACTCGCTCTTTTGGCAAGAACATTATGAACTTCAGGTGTGGAAGTTCAGGATTTCCCTCAAAAACACCATGTGCCTTTGATGATGCTGTGACAAGCTTTTGTTGTTGTGACAGGGATCATGTGCTTTTGTTGTGGCTGTGTTTGGCTGAGTGGTCACTCTCTCTGGGTCTGGTGCTGAAGATTCACCAATTGGCTGAGGTGCATCTGCCACATCACAAAACGTTATCCATGATAGTCATATGTTTGAAATATAAATGGTTTATATCTTTTTGCAATACTGTGATGCAGTTAACCGGATTAATGTGGCCATTTCATCCACTAGTAATAAATGGGAACCTCACTTGAACTTCATCTCATGTTTACATCTGAATTAATCATTGTTGTATGTATGAATCCTGATTTATCCCTGTATGACCGTCTAATATATTGGACTGACAGTCACTATAACCTCAGCTTGTGCAGGGATCATTTGTCAGTGAATCTGAAGGAAAGACATAAAACTGGAGACCAAAGAGTATCCTAATGGCACTACAGATGAAGTTATACAAATGCATACAGAAGGAAAAACATACAAGACAATATGTAAGACTTCACGTATCTCTGTGAGCACTGCTGGTTCAATAATCAAGAACTGGAGCCAATCTCAAAACAAATGTGTGTCTGTATCATTTCTATTTCAGCAACATATGGAAACATTTGGAGGGGCTGAATCATTTGCAACATGCTGTATGTTTAACAGCATTCACCATTGAAAAACAGCAACATTTTCTACTTGTGAGAAGCGAACATCTCTGTCATGTTGGGTCCCACACAGCATCTTTGAAATATCAATATTATAATGCAAATCATGTCATTTGACTGAAATATGTGAAGTGGTTTTGTAGTTTGTTTTACCATTTTCTGCTCCTGTACAGCTGTGAATCTATGGGTGGTTTGAGCCGGTGAACATCCAGTGTAGATCATGGTATAAGAGAAAAAGAAAAGGAAATTAGCCTGCTTCCCACAAATGCTAAAATGTTTTCCCAGGGGTCTAGCCTCAAGCCCCAAGATTTGACTCAGTGGTTAAACTGCATTTATACTGAACAGTCAAAATGATGAAAAGATTAATCACTGCTCCCTCTACTGGTGCCTTCTGCTTCACTGAGCTCTATGTCAGTTTCTGTTACAGGTAAAAAAGATCAAGATGGACATCAGTGGTGTTCAGAATTGGCAAAAATAAAAGTAGAAGTACTCTTGCTTTAAAGAAAAAAAAACTCTGAGTAGAGCTAAAATATCCCTCCTGACAAATAATTAGGGGTAAAATAGTCACTCACAATTTACAAAAAGAGTTGTCAGTTTAACTCTATTTGGAGTACTTTTTTCTAGCAAGAGTACTTCTACTTTTACTTTTGCCACCTCTGGTGGTGTTCACTGTTGGAACTGTGTGTGACTTACAGACAGCTTGACAGATAAATGCAGATGTAGTGATAGAACTAAACACAATATTAAACAAAGTAATGTACTGTACTCAATGTCTCAGAAAAAAACTCACTGTCATGTAGACATGTAGATATGTGGTGATTTTACTGTGCTTTAAATTATAATGTAATGCTTCATCTACCACATATATGGTCAGGGTTGATGTCTTTTCCTGTAACAAGATGATACACAAAATCTTACAGAATGTCAGAGTGATTAATCAACCAACTTATCAGGCCAAAATTCATGAATAAAAGCCATTAATAAAAGCCATATTATGTTTGCTTAAAGGCATCAGACTATGTTAAAAACACTTGTTGTCCCTGTCTTACACCCTATTCACATAACATAGAGTGTCCAGAGCCTGTTCAGCGAAAGAATAATGAAGACAATCGTAAAATGTGCACTCAGGTTTACTGAGCACATAGCAGACACAGACCACGAGGACACATATTAGCATGACACCTCCCTATGTTCCATCGCTGATGAAGCAGTTATGATGAGAAAGATCAGGTGAAGCAACATCTGTACAGATGTAACAATAGTATCCAATTGTTTCTGACCCTTTCAATGATTGCATTCCTTTTGTCTTAAAACATTTCTTGCAGGCACTTAGCAAAAGCCAATTTCATTTGTACTAAAAGTACATGAAAAGTCACCTCCAGGTGCTCTGCATTGTACATTCCTGTTCACATTGTTACAAGTAATAATGATCTGATAAAAACTCACAGCGATACAGCTCCCTGATTGCAATAGAGCTGTTAATGCCATTATACAGCTGACGGCTATACAGTCCCATGTCACACTGTTGGACTGTATGGAGGAGAATAGAGAAGTTTCCAGGTACATCTACCTTTAATGTCCCAATGTCCTTTATATGTCCGTTTTTAAGGTTCCAAGGCCTAACCTCACCACTCAGAGTGATCTCCAGTAAGTTGGTTTGTGGTGCGTTGATCTGACTCCACACTACAGCTATATCTGCAGTCTTGTCAGAGCCAAGGAGGACTGGCTCAAAATAACATGGCAGCAGAACATCAGAGAGCAGCTCTGTGGTTTGACTGATGTTATATATACGTTCTCCTCTACACACAGCCAAACCTGTGAAAACCAAATAGAACTTGTGACAAACACATTTAATATAGAATCCACAGGTCTTACATCACAAGATTAATGTTCGGTAGATTGTGGTCAACAGCAATGTTGCATAAAACTTTACACATTATCTAAACTAATTTCCAGACTTTCAAGAAACTAGGAAAAGCAAGATAAAAAAACGATACACGTAAAAACGATACATTCCACGATGAACCCCAGCATGTGTTAGCTGTATTGCATCTAGAGACTTTAAGGAAATGAATGAAATAAAGGAGTGTGGGGCTTAGCAGAATGTTTTCTCTGACGTTAAGGTCAGAAGAGACACAAACGAAACATCCTGTGTGAAAGGAGTGGCTCCTCTCCTCTCCTCTTCCTCTTCATTTGTATCATCACTGAGTCTCAGTAACAGAACACTACTACCAAAACACATCTCTGTACCTTTTTATTATGTCACCAACAAACACAAATGCCCAACAAGAGTAAAATTAAAACAGCAACAAAAAACAAAACAAAACAAAGGATTGATCAATACAACGATCTGCTTTACTAAAGCATTACAAATACTTATTTTGTTTGGCTCCACATTTACCATCTAGCCACTTAACTTTGACAGACTATAACATAACAGTAGTGAGATGACCATAATAAAACAGCCATGACATAGCATTTTCTCATCAGCCCCATTAAAAAGAAAACAAAACAAAAGACATTTTATCACTACTTCTGTCACTACTATTGCAAGTACGATGACTATTACTGCTGCGGTTACTTTTCTGCGTATTACTCTAATTCCTTTGGTTTTCTAAGAAAATTGCACATTGGATGGGACATTGTGTGTGAGCTAAAAACTTCCTCTTTAAATTTAAAAGACAACTCAGCTTACGCTGGTATTTTGGGAAATTACTACTTTCTTGCTTCACTAACCAGGCCAACAAAAATGAAGAAAGTCCCTAAAGAGGAACAGTGTTGAATGTTTTGTCGTGTTTCATTCGTCTGTGGTCAGTGGTGGACGGTAATGAAATAAATGTAATCCGTTACTGTACTTAAGTACCTTTTTCAAGTCGCTATACTTTATTAAAGTATTTCCATTTTGGGGGACTTTTTACTTTAACTCCACTACATTTCAAAGTAATGTACCTTACTTTGGACTCCACTACAATATGCGACATCTGATGTTACTTCTTACTTATGAGTGGGGGTTGGGGGGAACGACTGTCCAAATTGAAGCACAGCAAGCATACCAATCAGGGTACAGCGCACGCTTTAATTGGTGAATTTGCTTTGACCCATTGCATCAGTTGTGTTGCACCGAACGTGACGCGAAATATACGAGAAACGGGAATGCATAAGAAGCCGATGACAGGAGATGAATTGGCAGAGTTAACTGAGGCGAAACTGAGAGTGACGCAAAATGGGTGAAACGGGTTAGCTTGAGTTCAAAAAATGTTCAACTCGAGCGAAAATTTCGTCTGCCAAAAGCCAATCGCCTTTCGTCTGCCAAAAGCCAATCGCAAGTAGGGCTGGAAGCCACGCCCCCTTTCCAAAAATATCTTCGGTGAAGGTGGAGGACAAGTTGATCATGGCGGTGTGCTGGCTAGCAAGATTGATAGCAGCTTTGGTGTAATCAAAAATGCCTGCTGTGACATGGCGTGAAACTCGCTTGTTGATTTTTCATGAAATGATCAAACCCAGGAGGAAAGCGAGTACAACAGCCTATAATGTAGTTGAGCACCTGGAAAAATAACGGAAAGTTCTGAATATCAGTCACCTAAAAGTCATTTGTCGTCAACACCCATGGCCTTATTTGAATAAATTTTTTGAAGTGGTGGAACAAAAAGTAAGACTCGTTCATTTTCAAGTGCCTTCTCTGCCTGCCTCATTCACACAAGATTTCTCCCTTCAAGATTTCTTCCTTCATTTCCATTAGCTAGCTAGCTGTCATATTGTGATTTGGTAAGCAAATCTTGGACTTGGACCTGGGCAAATAAAAATCTATTTTTGACTATGGCCACTGCATGACAGCTATTACTCTACTCTTAACTGCATTATTAGGACATATTTCACATAGTATTCTAAGAACATTTATTGCGCAAAACTGCAATAATAAATAGAAATAAATACAAAACATTTTCTCAAGTAACTTCCAATTTATATGTGTGTGTGAAGCCTAAATTTAAGAGAAATAGCCTCACTTACAGGCCTACTATTATACTGGAAACTCAAACTGGTTATATAAGCACGCCAAAAACATGCATAACGTTACTTGGACAAGAAAAGATACTTTGACACACCTATTATGACCTACAGACAGCAAGGTGAAGCCTGAGGTCAAAGCACTGCAATCTTATCCAGTCATTACGTGCCACTGCTTAGACAACCTTTGCGCCATTGTCAGCGGGTATGCATACCTGCGACTCTTCTTTAAGCCCCCATGATTCCAGCGCTTCCCTCAGGCCTTTGGCTATCAATTCTCCAGTGTGGTCATCAGGGAAATATGAAGTCTGCACTACCACTTGTCGTTTATGAGGTGGACGGTCAGACTTATATGTAAGGCTCCATGGTACGACTTGACCACAAGTCAGTGGTAGTTGCATAGTGTTTAAGTTTAGTGATTTCTTTCTCCACTTGCTCAAGGACATTGCTACATGCAGAATATATCTTATCCCTACCTGTCTCTGGAGTTATGTCAAGTCGAGATGCAGGGTCCAGCATGCTCAAGTCCCTCTGGAGTTGGGAGTCGAGTTGAAAAGACCTCGAAAACTAGATTGTAGGCTATGTACTTTCAGGGCTCGGAGGATGGGAGACCAGTGCGGCAGCCTCGGTGCAGTGGGTAAGCATCCAGACAAGATCTAGCTAAGATATACATACGATAGCATATGAGTATAACAGAACCCAGAATGATACAGACAGACCCATGAGACATACAGTTCACATAACAACAAACACAGATCAACACAGACAACCCATGGGACACACACGTAGGACAGACAGATGGCCATACCAGACCTACCGTCATAAACAGTAGGTTAGTGTGAGCCATTCCACACCTAGCCAGCATGTTAATCAAGTGCCTTTTTGGTCTGAAAGATATGGTACCATTTGGATATTGATTTGCCGGTGTCCACCAGTACTGCTGTGGGGGTATCCAGTAGCACTGGAAAAGATCCTTTAAATTTTGCTTCGTGGAGCTTCAGCACGCCTATGGTCTGAACCATTACTTCATTACCAATATTCAGCTTATATTGGCATTTCAGATCAAATTGGTTTTTGTCATCCTTTTAATGCTGGAAGGCTAATGTTTTAAAATGGTCATTTTGAAGAGTCACAGACATAAGTTTCAGACATTAGGTTAAAATGTCTCTGAGGGACTCGAAAGTGCCCTCGCCAGGAGGCACAGGAAGGTAGTAGGGGAGGGGCATGGGTCTCCCCATGCAGATCTCGAACGGAGATGTGCTTAAAATTTTTACTGGTGTACATCACGTTCCCAGGAGAACGATCGGCAAATGCTGAAACCGACCTCCCCCAGCGGTCGCACAATTTGGCTTTCAAACGCAATTTCAATTCTCGGTTCCGATTCTCAACTTGTCCGTGGAGAATAAGCGATGTGAAACTTCTGCTTGGCACTGAGTTGCTGCATTGCTTCTTTCATGATTGTGGAGACTCCATTGGATTTCAGGTCCAATGCCTTAACCTGTCAGCTATACAAATTACATCCCATATCTGATAATAATACTAGGATCAATACTGGGTCATGTTATTTTTTTTATAGTATTGGGTTTTTGCTTCATGTTACACTCATCACTCTCTAAAAAGCATTAAGACAAAAAAATGTGTTCCCCCACCTCCATGAAGGCTGTTGTGCAACAAAGAGGTAAAAGTCACATAAAGCTAAGTCCGTGCAGGTGCTCAAATTTAGAAAGGGGCACATGGATCAAAATGTTAGAGCACCAACTTCAGCATAACCTGCCAAACTACAGCAAACAATATTCAAAGAGAATGTAAAATGGAATCTTATAACAAACTGCATCATCCTTTATGATTACACCTTAGTAGAGTTTGGCTTTTATCAAAATGTATTATTGCAGTTGTTATTTGAAGTTGACTCAGTGGCAGACTACTAGTGGCAGGCTGTTAGAGGACATGATCAGCTGGTGGACCTGGACATTGCTGTTTCTTGTCGGGGTCTGCCAGGGCTGTAAGCACACAAGAATGCATACGAGAAAGCACTGTTGTGCACAGAGCAGTCCCAGATCAGTTAGTTAAGGCTAGGAATGTGTAAGGTTGTTCAGTTATGAATATGTACTGTATATGTAATATATAATGAAGCAAATACAAAACAATAATATATTTTAGCTGTGGTTTATTATTGAAATAGATTCAAAATACGTAATAATACTAATAACAAATAACACGTTATGGAATGCATTTTATCACTAAACACATGCTGTCCAAACTAGCAAAACGATCAGAGAACTAACTAGCCTAAAATGTGACCTTCACAATCAGACCCATTATATTGCTGGCGGGCTACTATGCTGCTGCACAATTTCCCGGTGAAGTGTAATACTACAGGCCTAAATATAACGTGACAACAAGCAACCAGGTGAGAGACCACCTGACCTCTTTTAAACACAAATGAAACTCGCCATCTCTCAAGGTTGCGGAGTAGTCGCCCCTTTATGAAGTGCGCAAATAGCTCACTTGTGTCACGTCAGATATTACAACGGTTCAGATTTTAATATAAACCAGCGGTTATGGAGAACAAGAAATTAATTTCTTTCCTGTTTGCCAGTGTTAGTGACTGCTGTTTCTTCAAATTCACTGGCACACTTGAGCTGGTGGTTGTGCGCTTAATTTCTATTGGCTAATGGGCCCTTCATTCAAAGAGGGAGAGGAATGTGCAAACAGATAACATAAGAAACCCATGGCTACCAGAAGCTTCAATCTTCAGATTATGGATGGCAGCTCATAGTTTATGGTACCTTATAGTTTAAATATCATTAATTGTTAATATTCTTCTCGATAAAGGTCATGAGCAGGCAACAAACAAACAAACAAAACGCCTTGCCAAAAAGGGCACCATGGCCATCGAGGGGAAAAGGAGCAGGTGCTTGAGCACCTAAAGCTCCCCCCTCTGCAAGTGCCTGGCCAGCAGTTGATATAAAGTGAGGATACTGGTTTACACAGGTTACAGCCACATCTTTCAAGTGGCTGCTACTTGTTCATTGTGATTGAGTGGAGCTGTAGCTTTTTTGCTGTCTTAAGTTTCATTGTCATCTTGTCAGCTGGATGTTCACTGATAGTTGCCAAGCTGCAGAGCCTGTCACCTGAATCAGGGTTCACATGCTGATTCAAATGATATTCATCAGTTTTGATTTTTTTTTTTTTTTGCACAGTGAAAGGCTCTGATGTCATCCAGTGATGACAGAGCGTTTGGAATGATACACAGGTTTGATTGTATATGTTTGACCACCAGAAATGGGGTTTGGTTAATGATACATCATTTTTAGGCGATGCAACTTATAACTTCTCCCAAAAGTTTTCTTCTGCTACAGACAAAGCCACACTCTGATGACAAGTGTTTATTGTCTTCTTTCACAACTCAAACACCATGAAAAACTGAAATAAATAAATATTACATTTTATAAACCCAAGCAAATTACCAGTAGAAAATGAGTCTAATAATTAATAACTATTTCTTAGTGAAATCTCTTTAGTGTCCATAAGGATTTAGTTGGCCACATAGCCTACCTTCTAAAACTAACATAAACGTCTTCTTGAAACTTTTATTTACATTTATTTGTAAAACAATAAATGAATTGCGTAAAAATGAATTACGATCAATCACATACCCTGTGCGCCTTCTGACCAGAAATTTCGGAGTCATTACAATCTTTTCATTTGACACCGATACTCTTCATTGGCGAAAACACCTTATTCCTTGTTTAGCTCCTGATGGTTCTGGCAATCTATGTATTTCCTCTCCAATTAGTCAGCTTGATTACATGACCACGCTATGTTGTCTGTTCAACGTAACTCACTGGTTTGAACAGCAGGTGTTGTTATGACCCGAGACATTGAGAAACCAAAAGTTATATTTTCGAAACATTGTTTACATATCATAATAAACAAGCTGTTTTCTCTGGAAAGGTATTTTAGAATATTAAGAAACTAACGCATTTTCATGCAACAGCTACACAACTGTTATACTGGTTAAGAGCTGCTGCTGGGATTTACTCTTACTTTTTGCTAAGAGTTGCTCTGAGAGGTTTAATAACATTCTTAGCCTCAGTTAAGTATGGGTTTGTTTTAGTAAACAATTTCTAGGAGTAATTTGCAGTGGATTTTACCATGCATGCCTTTGGCCATGTGAAGAAACCCATGCAAACAGGGGGCACACATGCATAAGTAACGGATTAACAAAGCTTGCGCTGCGAGCAGGGTTCGAACCTGCGCGGGGAAACCCCATTGGATTTCAAGTCCAACGCCTTAACCTCTCGGCCATCGCAGCTACATTCACCTGTGTAGTATTATTTAAAGTATGGATCTTCCACTTTGTTTTATTATCAGCACCCTCTGAAAAAAGTAAAGTCAAAACAGAGTGTATCCCCCTTGCCACATACAGGTAAAATTCACATAAAGCTAAACTGAAACTTAATACTTTCATGAACTATTCACCATCAGTTTTAACTATAGCACTCTGTGCAGAGTCAAAATCAGAGTGTAAAAAAAAATACACAACATTCATCTAATCAGGGTATAGACTTCCTCGTAGAGACAGAACTTTATATGTACAATGTAGTTTGCCATGCTGTTGGGTTTGGACAGTACCTTGTTCAGATTACATAAGAGCTCTTTTGATATTTTGCCAAGCCACCCGATAGTGAAACATGCAAGTATTGGATAAAACTCTCCTCTCGACATGAAGGCTGAAGTTATGCCTCTTACAGACCAAAGCGCAACACATGACCAGCACGAAAGCAGCAGGAGGGGTGATGCAGCTTCTGATTGGATCATCTCTGGGTCAGACATCTGAGTTTACAGAGTTGGGCTAGACCTTTATCAGAAGGTTTACATCAGCCATTTCAGGTGTACTGTTTGAACAACATGGCCAGGTTCAGAGGCTTCCAGTTTCTGCTTTTTTTTATCTTCATATCCAAAGCTTCAGGGTTCTGGAAACTATCATGGGATGACTTAGGGTCTGTGGCCTGCGGTCTGAAGCTGATGGTTTTCAGATTCACTTTGGAGTACACTGCCATCATTAATGTCATTCTTTAAAAGGCCAGGGGGAAATACAGACCTTAAATTTTCAGTTCCTCCATGCCTAATGACACTGATGCTCTCTTCAGCGTGTGTTTCAGTATTCTTTATATCAGCGTTGATCAGAGGTGCCAGAACAGGCAGCAGGTGATCTGGATCTTCAGACAATATATTCTCCTTCTTCTTAAACAGATTTCTGGTGGCTTGGGAGAGGTTTATGGTGACAGTGCTGAGGAGGGCCTGTTTGCCACTCTGTGTTCTCTGTTAGCTCTATAACTTATGATAGAAAGTGAGAGAAAAAGAGAGAGAGAGTGATCGGACGATCAGTGCATTATTCATGTACAGTTAAGAGTTAAGAGTGGCTGTTTTGAGACCATTTCGCGTTTAAACTGTTGCCACTACTGCCACTACCACTACCTTTAAACTGAAATGTCAAGAGAGGTTGAACTCCATGTGTATCTCACTATGTGACCCTTCCTCAGTTCCATCTAGGTGTTGTCTTGCACACCTGCCACATCTGCTGACAGGTTTGTTTTAGCAGAGGTATCATTAACAGGTGTTTCTTGTGAAGGCTCAGAAAATCACTCTTTAATCTTCCCCTGACTAGATGTGAGGTGTCAAACTGAAATGAATTATTTAATACTGCTATTACCACTAGTAATGATGATAACTGAACATTTTTGTTGTCATTGTTATCATCAATCAGCGTTTTCATCATCATCATCATAAACACTATCTAAATCAAAATGAGATAATATTCCAGATAACTGTAAAATATATTTTTTGATAAACTATTTGCGACTTAAGTACCTATCAATTATCGTAGCACACCTGGGATTTACTGAAAAGACAACACGATATCAGCTCTTTGCCCCCGCATTCACATAAATTGGAACATGGCTACATTTGCTAGGTTCATTGAGGCAGCTAAAAATTGGGGCGCAAATTCACTGTGTGAACTGGTTGAATGTGACCCCTACATGTATTGGAGTTTCAGATTCACCTCAGAAGCCATGAGGGCCTTATTGAATGTGTAACCAGAATCCAGTGAAGTGTATGGAATTACAGGTGTGCTGCCACACGGTGAAAAGTAGTAAGCAAGGTGAATCAATTTAAGCGGAATGCTTGAGGAATTGCTCGACTACATGCTCCATTTTTCAGATAGAAAATCTCTTTGACAGATTTTGCGTATCCTCTTGTAACAGGAAAAGACATTGGCCACGATGCTACATGTGGTATGAGAAGTCTCAAATTATGTGCCAAATCGTCATACCTGACTTTGTTAAACATTATTTTGTACGACATCTTGTTTCATTCATTAGAGGAGCAAGTCAGAGAGGGAAAAATAAGCACACTGTAAATTTGTGATATCCAAAAAGAATAGGAACTCCCATGTTCATGCCTTAAAGGGGAAGTTCACGCTTTTAGTCTGCCAGCTAAAGCGTGTCCTGTAGTCAGTGGGACCAGCTTACACATGTTAAAGAAAACCATCTGCAGGCAAGAAGCAATGCTTGTTTTTAAATCCCTTTTCATATTTCAGGAAAGCGGTTTATTTAGAGATTCACACCGATATAGGCACCACCACAGATGGAATGGAAAATCGTCATAGTTTTGAATGTTTTAAATAGTTAAGTATAATCAGTGTTTTCTGGTGTTCCTAGTAACACAAAGAAACTGAAAACATGTACATTTGACCAAAAAAACAGCAGGAAAGAAAGGAAGAAAAAACACTGTGGCATTAACAGGATGAGACTTCTGATGCTGAACATGCCCTTTAATGACAGTCCCTTTGTATTTCTAACCACACTTCCCTCATCATCCTCCCCAGAACAGAATCCCAAATGAAACACCAAAATCATTCAATGCCATTCCTCCTTTGGAACTTTCTTCATTTTTGACGACCTGTTAGTGAAGCAACAAAGGTTGTAATCTCATTTCCCAAAATACCAGCGTAAGCTGAGTTGTCTTTTAAAAATGAAAGAGGAAGTATTCAGCTCACACAGGATGTCCCCTACAATACGCAAGTTCCTTAGAAAAGCCAGGGAATGAGAGCAGTGAAGAGAAAAGCAACTGCAGCAGTAATAGTCGTCGTACTTGCGGCAGGAGCGACAGAAGTAGAGATAAAATATCTTTTGTTTTGTTTTCTTTTTAATGGGGCTGATGAGAAAATGCTATGGCTGTTTTATTATGATTGTCTCATTACTGTTAGGTTATAGTCAAAATCCTGTCAAAGGTAAGTGACTAGGTGGTAAATGTGGAGCCAAATAAAATAAGTATTTGTAATACTTTAGTAAAGCAGATCGTTGTATTGATCAATCCTTTGTTTTGTATTGTTCATTTTGTTTTTCAGTTCACTCTCTCATTTCATTTATTTCCTTAAAGTGTCGTGAAGCAACACAGCTAAAGCATTTCAGAGTTCATTGTAGAATCTATCGTTTTTACGTGCTATCTTGCTTTTCCTAGTTTTGTGAAAGTCTGGAAATTTGTTTAGATAATGTGTAAAGTTTTATGCAACATTGCTGTTGACCACAATCTACCGAACATTAATCTTGTGATGTGGATTCTATATTAAGTGTGTTTGTCACAAGTTCTATTTGGTTTTCACAGGTTTGGTTGTGTGTGGAGGAAATTGTATAGATAGCATCAATCAAACCACAGAGCTGCTCTCTGATGTTCTGCTGTCATGTTATTTTGAGCCAGTCCTCCTTGGCTCTGACAAGACTGCAGATATAGCTGTAGTGTGGAGTCAGATCAACGCAACACAACACAACTTACTGGAGATCACTCTGAGTGGTGAAGTTAGGCCTTGGGACATTAAAGGTGGACGTATTAAGACATTCCCCAAATTCACTGAATCTGGAAACTTCTCTATTCTCCTCCGTAAAGTCCAGGCATCTGACCTGGGACTCTACCGCTGTGAACTGTTTAATGGTACTAACTGCAGAATCGCCTGTCAACAAATCAACATTAGTGGCGGTGAGTTAAAAATGTTAAAGTTCCATGTTAAAAGAGGCTGAAAGTCTGAATATAACTGCTTTACACCAGCTTTCACTATATCAGATTTATGTTGCAGTATTGAGGTGTTCAGAGTTGTAACCGTAGCAACCGCAATACATTCTGCATCCAGCTTGGTTTCATCCCTTGAAAGCCATATGGGATGCATTGCTGCTGTTGTTTCGGGCCCTCTGTGATCAAAAGTGAGCCCAGTGTTTGATCAGTGTGGGGCAAGTTTCTGAAAATGAGTAATTAGTTACAGTTACTAGTTGCATACGAAGCAAATCAAGCCTTGGCTGTTTGGATGGACTGGCTCCCTGACAGTGGCGTTGTTAGATCCAATCATTCAGGGTTACAGCCCCAAATATTTTAAGCCTAGCCCTGAATATTTACGCCCTGAAAAAGGAGATGTTTACAGCAAAACAACAAACAGACAGTCTGTACAGTGCGCACAAAGTTGGAAGACATGTACACCCAGATGAAAAGCTCCAGCTTTCTTAGCCCCAGACGCAGCCGCTGGCCATTTCAATGGCTAGAAATGCCCCTACTCCTTGGTCACCGGGGTCTTTCGCAATTAGCTATGTAGAAGTGTGTTGTTTTACCAAGTGCTTCAGAAGATTAGAATGACTATTCTTTGATGTGGATAAAGTTCTCACACCTGCACATAGACTACAACTCACCAGTATATTTTTGCCCTTGATCTCAAGGATGGAAAAATAATGTCCATATTTCCAGGACAGCAAACTAACATTACCTGAACTGTTGGCTATTGTGTGGGCTAATGCTGACTGACTGATTCACTCCTTCATTGCGCCACCGTAAGGTCGGGTGACGTTAGATTATGAACAGGAAACTGGGGGAACAGACTGCATTTGTCTGCTATAGTCTGAAGTTGTCCATTCATATTGTCATGCAAGACAAAAATAACGAGCCCATTTAAATCACAGTAATTGTAACTGTGTTATTCAATTTGAAAAGTTAATTAGTTACATTATTAATCACCACCAAGAGTAGTGGAATTGCAGTAACGTGTTATTTCCAACACTGCTTTTCATATGTAACTCACAGTGGCAGATGTAGTTACATGTATTAAAAATAAATAAATAAAGATTTATATAAAATTAAAACATGCACAAGTGAATGGCTTGGAATCAAATTTGATAGTGCATAGGGTGTGTGATTGCGAGTATTGTGTAAAACTGACTTTGTGATGTTTTGTTTGTTTGTTCATTTGTTTCTTTGTGCGTGTGATTGTGTGTTTGTTTGTATTTTAGAAAATAATGTAGTCCATCGTTCAGACGTTGCGGTCACATTTTTACAAGAGTATTGGCACTACATAGCAGGAGGAGCAGGTTGTGTTGTATTGCTTCTCTGCGTTGTCCTGGGCACTGTGTGCTACATACGATGGAAACAGCGCAGTAAGTGGCCTATTACATTAGAGCAGTGTATGAGTAGTGTATTGCTTCAAACAATGTCTTACAAAAACCTTCTGTTCCTTGGATCAATCAGATAATCCGACCTATGTGAACACACATTACCAGCGAGGTAAGTCATTTCTCTGGTTCGTTTATATTTTTCATTGCAGTGATAGAGAGAGGCTGTGTTTTGTGAAACTGATTGCATAAAAGAGTTCTTATGAAGACTGTGTAGAGGAGAGCAGAGAGAGAGAGAGAGAGCAATGTGATACCAGAGTACCTCAAGACATCCCAAAACTGGACTGATTACTCATCGTCTGTTTTAGCCCCATAAACTGTCTACGCTTTCTGTACTGCAGAGAGAGCTTGAACATTTTTCTAATTCTCACATCTTTCAAGCCTCTGTGGTTTAAGTACATGGGGAGAAAACAGTGTGGTCCACTCACAGAGTTAAGCTGCTGTGATTTAGAGCTTCCGCTGAATGAACACACGTGAATGTTTTTCCAAAGCAGACAGAAATGACTAATGATCATTTCTTTTTCTTTTTTTTTTTAAATTGAACCCATTAGACATCACATTGAAATTCTGTACTCCTCACTTTTTCGACAGTCTGTGAGAATGGTTTTCCCCTAATGAAAGTTCAGTAAATAGATTTGTGAACAGAAGCGTTTATCAGGAGAGTTCTGTGTGCGAAGGATGAAGTAGCGATAGTTCGGACAGGTCATGCAAAGAATGGGAGGGGTCAAAATTACGAAGAGATCTTTGATGAAAAAAAATTGTGGACATAACAAACACAAAAATTCATCAGGGGAGAAGGACACAGGATTGTGGTTGTATTGATTATATAATGAATTTGACACTCTTTTTTTTTTTTTTTTTACTTAATAACAAATATGCACTATGACAATTACTCTATCTGAGTAGAATAAACTTACCTTATCTGAGTGAAATTAAGTTGTCGCTAGCTTTCTTTGTTTGTTGCCTTAATACACAGAGCATGTTCTACAGATTTCTACAGAAAGTCTTCTGTGTTCAATGGCAAGGCGATAGTCTGAAATTTCAACATAAGAAAGAAAGACTGGAACAAACTAGAAAATAGTCAAAGGGCAGACCTTAAGATGGTTCAGCAGTAAAGCAGCTCATATTTAATAGCCATACATGCCATTTTAGCTGGTTTCATTTAAATGTACTGCAGTATTTGTGGTAGCACAAATACAAGATGGGTGAAAATAAAGGTTGTGATGAAACAAAACAAACCTTTTATTTGTTTTTTGAGGCCATCTCTTCTGGTGAATTTTGGTATCTTATAAAATGATTACATTTTGTGCATTGAGCAGCATGATATGGTGGCACTACCACCGTATCCAAACCTCTTTACATCTCCCCTCTCCAAATGGCTTTAAATCAGTCGTTTCCCTTAGTCCCCGCCACAGTATCCAGTTTAATACATTTTGGATAAAACATGTGACAGTTTACTCACCCTGACTAGACTTACCATAGTTCTTTTGAAATTTTGAGAACACTAAAGTTAATGATAATTTACAAAAAAGGGGAGAACTTGCCCTTTGTTTTTAAATCTATTTGGAGTCCAGTTGCATGATTTATGACAGTATATTGTAAGTTGAATTTCTATGTCTTTTGTACGAACAATGTTTGTTATAACTAAGTTCAGGAGTAACAGAGTAAAGAAACAGAACTGTCTAGCTGTCTAAAGTTTTAGTTTAAAGTGTTATGATCACGATCTGGTTTGTTCTTTCTTGTTTACAGATCCAAAACATGTTAAGGAGGAGACTATATATGGTACTGAATTTTAAATTTCACCCTGACTAAGAACACTTACAAGAGTTCTTTTGAAATTCTGGAGAACACAAAAGATAATGATAATTGACACAAAAAGGAATAACTTGCCCTTTGTATTTAAAATAATCTGGAATCCAGAAACACACTTTATGAAATGATTTGTGACTACATATTGTCCGTTGATTTTCTGTGTCTTTTACATGGACAGAGTTTGCCATAACTGAGTTCAGGAGTGACATGATAAAGAAACAGAACTGTCTAACTGTATCAAGGTTAAGTTTAAAGCGTTAAGATTACTGTCTGCTTTGTTGTTTCACGTTTGCAGATCAAGAACATGTTAAGGAGGAAACAATATATGGTAATGAATTTGAATTTTTAAACTGAATAAATCTCAGATCTCTTGCAAATTGCGAAAAAGTGCTGATTAATACTGATCTCCCTCTAACATGATCACATACGTCTGTACAGAGAACGACCAGGAATTCTACAAAATAAGACCCACCACCAGAGAGCGCAGTGAGTATTATTTCACTTGGTCACTTTCTCTGAGGTGTACCACAACACCATACTAGCAGAACTTACACATCTGTTGTCAGTGTTGATAAGTAATTATAATAACTTTAATGATCATGTGTGTACTTGTTATTTAACTGCATTCATTCAGTATGAAATGAATGAAATTAACATACTGAAGAGTTTCACTTTTTCTTCTCTCTTCCTTTCTCTCTCTCTCTCTCTCTCTCTCTCTCTCTCTCTCTTTCTCTCTCTCTCTCCCTCTCTCTCTCTCACCTCAGGGCCTGAGCACGTTTATACAATCTACGTCAACTACCCTTAGTGGTCTGATGTGACATTATGAGTCACCTGCTCACACCTGTTCTTTGTTTCATTTTAAGCACAGCTTAACGATAACTGAAATGCACACTTTCATTAAGAACTTAAAAACGTCTGGACACTGAGATGTGAAATGGATTTTTGTTTTCTGTTTCTCCACTTTTAGATGATTAGGTCGTTAATATGCTGTATTTATATTGTACAAATATGGGATTCTCCCATTTTTTCATTCTCACTATGCTTATTACGTGATGACACTTTATAAAAAAGAAATTTCTGAGATGCACCTGTGGTATGTGTTGTGTAGCATCTTCCCCACCACTCAGAGTGCGACAGCCGTTCTGGCATGATTAGCTGCAGTTTTTCCAGTGGAAACTGTGATATTCCAGAGTTCTTTTTACAGCTTTATAGAGCCACACAGAGTGTGAATTGTACAATGACAATTGGGAGGGTCAACTTTTTCTGTAGGGCTATATAGCATATGTATAAATATTAAATAATTGTTGTTTTTTTACCCCTTTTGGGGGGGTCGAAGTCTTAACAAGGGGGGTCAGACCCCCTAATCCCCCCTGTAATTCAAACCCTAGAGGCGCAAAGACTTGAGGCCTTACAGGTACCTCCTTTTAGATGAAGTTATGAAGTTTTCCCTGTGTCATTTCTGAAACTGGGGTAATCAACTGCCATTTCAGATGGGCCAGATTTCAAAACTCTGGGCCCATTCATGAGCGAGATGTTCATGGCAAGTTAGCGAGATGCTTATGTATAGCAGAATGATATATGTGTGTTAAAACGTCCCAGTGCTGTTATACCGTATATATCAGCACACATGAAATATCTCTTATCCAATCAAATCAACCGGCTGGAACTAAAGGTCATATAATTTGAATTTGACTGTCCCCACCTCTGGCCCACTCTAGGTCACTGCAGTTTGGCTGGATTTGGCCTGCACACCTTCAGTCGAACAGGCCCAGCCTGGTTGCATAAGTTTACTATAAGCTTACTGATCTGAGATCAAATAAACCTCAAATTCATCATATACGAGTGTTTCTTAAAAGCCTGAAAAGTTTTACATTGTGGCACATCATATTTCCAAGTATGCAACCAACATAGGCCTAGTCTTCAACTGTCTGCTCAAGTGGGGAAAAAAGTTTGTCATGTATCACAAATCAATTCTCCCATCTGACCTCCGTTAGAAAATATCATGTCTAATGGAACACATCTGTTTATATATATATAATATACACACGCTGGGGCCTCCAACAGAAGCACAAGCAGAAAGAAGGCTTGGCTGGAGCTCATGGAAACCCATTAAAGAGTCTGGGGAAGAGAAAAGAGAAGAATGTAAGAGTGAGGCAGTACTGGCTTCCCAAAGCTGACAACCACCCCAAAGCCCAGGGCCGCCCCTGCATGGAGTGCTGTATGTGTGTGTGTGTGTGTGTGTATATACACTAAGTGATGAGGGAACATATCTGTCGGTTCTGTTTCCCTGTATGCTAACTGATCAGACGAATCACAGTGGTTAAGATTTATTCTAATGTACACATGACAGGGGAGGGGGATAGTTAAACATAGAGGATGAACATGGTAATGTGGGGACTCAGGCCTGAATGAGTGGTAATGTGGGGACTCAGGCCTGAATGATTGTATGTCATCCACACGTGTCTGTACATGCATTTAAGTAAAACTCACGCATTAACACATTGCATGACATGTCTTCACAGTATCATTGGACAGCGTTAAAACCGATATCCAGCCATACTACATGTAACTCTCACATGTGTAAAAAGCCTGCAATTTTTTTTTGTTTTGTTTTGGTTTCCATATTATTTTTCTGCCTCTCATCTATTAATTTTTTTGTGATGTGACGGAAAATTCGCCATACTCTGTTGGATTAAAAAACTGAACAGGATTAAAACAGGGTTTTATTAATATACCCCATGACTTTTGTGGTAAAAGTCAACATCACTAACAGAGTGAGTCATGCTTTTGGACCTGTAACCATTCAAATTAAACTAATGAGGAGGAAACTAATTCAAAGATTAACTGGCTGACTAACCCTGCATTTCACCCTTGATAAGTGACTGATTTTTGCTATTAGCAAACTTGAGCCTGTGACATCTCAAGTGACTTGGTCATCTCTGCACCGGTCAGTTATGCAACTCAGGTCAGACGTTGAGCTGACATTTGACATTTATGAGGACAAACCACTCATAGAAAATAATCACTTGGACTTCTTAATCCAGCCATTTAGTTTCAGTTCATTTCTCAAACTGAGTATGTTTTTATTATGCTGAAGCAGTTTTGAAAACCCTGAGGAAGTGACACGCCCCCTACACATTATAACCTGATTAATCTGTTTCATATACAGTGAACACTGCAAGGAAGGAACAGTCAGAAATGCTCTCAAACGCTTTCACATACCAAATCATGTGGCTTTTCTTCTCTCTGCCCTTAATATATGGTAGGTAACTGAATCTAACCTTTTTCTGCCTGTTACTACAAACCAGACAACATGACATATGCACTGTATTTCAAGTTTTCAAGTTTCAAGCAGACATCATTATCAGTAATGAAATTCTTGGGCTCTGAGCCAACTCAAATTTGCATATCAAAAATAAGTAGAATAGAATAATAAAATAAAAGACTAAATACGGTAATATAAGAGAAAAATGCATGTACAGTGCATAGAATAACAGGTTTACATTAAAAGAGAAACTAATTCAGCTTCAAGATGTGAATATGGAATGAATAAGCAAAGGTTCATAAATGACAATTTTTCAGTCTAGAAATTCTTTTGCAAACAGAGGTTGCTGTATCTTATAGGTATTTGTCCATTACAGGAAGACATAAATGTGATAGAGGGCTGATTAAAAATACGAACCTCACCACCAAGAGTAAGTCTGATACACTGTTAGTGGTGTTCTCAGGAAATGACCGTGGTAAAGTGTAAACCAGTTACCAGCCGCCTCTGATAACTACAGCCCTAACAAAATGAACTTAAAAGTGCTTTTTCGTTGCTGTAACTGTTGGATTTTATGGATGTTCCTCTATCATAAATCAGAATCTATCAGCGGTGAGTGAATGTTTCTAAGATTCAAGTTGCTGACAACAGTAAATATACTATTTGAATCCTTTACATATATGATTAAGGACTTTGGCAGTTGGTTATACATTTTGCTCTGCATCATGCTATGAGTATGTGGTGATCCTGAACTGAATTGATAGGTTTTCAGATTCAGTATTTCAAATAAGATTTTAGGTCAAATGAAGTCAAATGAACACCAGTATTCAAAGGCACAGATGCGAAATATTATTTGTTATGCATTTATATTTCTCTCAGGTGGATTAAATGATTTACGCTTCTGTTAAGGACCAATGATTCTTATTATGTTAATGGATTTTATGTTCTAGAAATGACTATTGACTATTGATGACGATTTATAAAATGAAACCTATCAAAAATAATAACAGTGATACGATTCTGAAAATATTTCAGAGAACTAAAATTGACGATTCTCCCGTAGCATTTGAGTTTGGCAATCTTTTGAGCGAAACCAAGAAATTTAAATAAACAAGCAAATAAATAAATAAACAAAGCTATACTTCATTATCATTGAGCAAATTCATCCTGTCACAGCCTGACAGATTAAGAGATTGTTTCAAACTCAAGCAGGCCACTCCAGAATCCATTCTCTGAAAGATACAACTTAATTATACTAACTGCAGCATTGCCTCTCAGGGGATTCAGGTCTGTGAGTTTTGAACACTCAGATCGTAAAAACTATGAGTCAGAGTCAGAATGTGTGCAGAATACTGCCAGTGCTTTCTCACATTTGTTAAGCTCACAACCAAACATGTTTGTAAATACAAAACCAACACCACCAGAGACTGAATGTTACCAACTCAAAATGAAAACTTCATGAACTGGGAACACTGTATCATAATATCCACGTGAAGTTACTGGTCATGATCAAAAGGTTGGCCATGAAAAGACAGACTGTTTGATTTAAAATGCATGATAATCCTAAAACATGTTTACCTGTGGCACAGATGCTCCTCCAAGTCATTCTCATGCTCCTCCAAGTCATTGTAAGGTGAATAGAGAAACATTACCAACCAAGGGGTGTAAATGAAGAGCTTTGGAGCTCTCAAGTCGAAAATCATCTGAAAGGTGCAGCAAAACAATGGTGGGAGTAGAGGCAGAGCACAGTGAACCGCTGGAGAGAATTCAAGCTGGTTCTCTTGCAGTATCACGAGTGCTTAGTGACACGTGACTCACTGAGACGTGAGCTTGATGTCTCTCAAAGAGGAGAAAACGGTCCCTTTTACTTGAGACAGTACCTCGATGCTTAAGAGGAAAAGCGGATCAGGTACGTAAATGGCACACTTTTGCCTGAGTATAGGCGCTTCCTCCACCATCCAGCTCCAGGGACAACAGGGAATCTTGTGCAGAGGGGACGGGAGGTGCAGGCTGGCTTAGATGAGTCTAACCAGGCGCCTTGGACTACTTCAGGCCAACAAAAGGTAGATCAGAAGGTAGAGAGCAACGGGGCAACAGCAAGACTGCCCAACAAAAACCAAAAAGGACCCTTCAATGTGAAATGCTAAATGCTAAACCTGAATAAACACCATCTTTGCAATGAAAAGTGAAATATTTTGTATTCTGTGACCTGATAGAACCTCCCTGGGAACTAGTACTGTTTTAAAACAGGAATACAACTGGCCACTGACGCGGTGCATACACTTTTGCATAAACACGTTTCCATTGGCTGAGTTAAGGGTGTTCGCAGGAAGTGACTGCAATACAAGTGCAAATCAGCCACCAGCCACCTCAGATTGCTTAACAAACACTGACAAACATTTTGATAATGCTGTTTTATTGCTTTAGCTGTTGGGTTTTATTGATGCTCCTCTGTCATAATTCAAGATCTATCAGTGGTGAGTGAATGTTTCTAAAATTCAAACTGTTGACAACAGTAAATGTAATATTTACGTCCCTTATGTATGTTTACGGCCTTTGAGAGTTGATTATATGCTTTGCTCTACATCATACTAAGAGTGTGGTGATCTTCAACAGAAATAAGTCATTCAGAGCCGTCATACCAATAAGATCTGATTCTTTTTTGTTTGTTGTTTGTCTTTTTTCTTAGTTGCTGAAACTGAAGAGCCTTGCAAACAAACAAACAAATAGCATTTATGAGTAAATTAACAAGTTTAGAGTTTGTGTGTGTCACACAAGCTTTCAGAACAAAGACAAATGAACAGCATTCAAACCGCAGATGCCAAAATGTTATTTGTTTATCATTAATCTCTTACTTTGGCAGATACAATGTATGCTTCTGTTATGGACTGATGCTTTTTCTTATGTTAATGAATTTTATATTCTATAAAAGTCTGTTTTTTTCTCAATTCTTTTTCTTTTGACCTACAAACAAATGTGATGTTCATCAAAAAGAACGTATGGAGATCAGCAGTCTGATGAAAAAACTTTTGGGAGAACAACAAGAAGTCTTTCTTTCTTTCTTTCTTTATTGTAACAGCTTTGCAGAATGATTGACTGAATCTTTCCACTGCTGTTGTGGTTTTGACAGGCGAGAGAACGTGTAGTAGAGATCTGGTCACCAGTGTGAATCTAACCACAGAGCTACACTCTGATGTTCTGCTGCCATGTTATTTTGAGCCAGTCCTCCTTGGATCGGACAAGACTGCAGATATAGCTGTAGTGTGGAGTCAGATTAACGCAACACAACACAACTTACTGGAGATCACTCTGAGTGGTGAAGTTAAGCCTTGGGACCGTAAAAATGGCCGTATTAAGACATTCCCCAAATTCACTGAATCAGGAAACTTCTCTGTTCTGCTCCGTAAAGTCCAGGTGTCGGATCTGGGACTCTACCGCTTTGAACTGTTTAATGGTACTAACTGCAGCATCGCCTATCAAAAAATCAACATTAGCAACTGTGAGTTAAAAAAAAAGGAAAGAATTTTTGAAATTTCATCTTTTTTGTGAAGCTATGGAACAAGTATGTCATCTTATTTCAAATAAATCCACTCTCTAAAAGACACAAATTAATAATACTAACTGCAACATTGCCTATCAGGGAATTGAGGTCTGTGAGTTCTGAACACCCAGATCATAAAAACTATAACATGAGTCAGAGTGTGTGCAGAATACTGCCAGTGAGTTCTGACATTTGTTAAACACACACATCCTGACGTATTTTTGCTGATCCGTTTTATTCTTTACTGATTTCCCGTAAAAAGTTATGATGTGCTATTTAATGCTGAGATTGTAAATACAAGTGACTCAGAGTGAACATTAATAACTCAAAATATGAACCTACTGTATCATAATATCTGTGTGAAGTTGTTGGTCATCATAAAAGACTGTTTGATTTAAAATGCATGATAATCCTAAAACATGTTTACCTGTGGCACAGATGCTCCTCCAAGTCATTCTCAGCGTCAGAGCTGGGCTGTCACAGCAGGAGCAGCAGGAGCAGGAGGAGCAGTGTTTGTGTGTGTCATGGTGGCCTGTGTCTGCAACATGATCAGTAAACGTGAGTCTGACTTTTTATGGCTGTTTTCAGGTGATATTTACTTTTACACTCAGAAGGGGCTCTGAGAAAGATCTCAGCTCTATATTAGCTGTGGTCACTGTTCACCAGTGGAAAACCACCAATGGTCAGTTTTAAATCAGACTGCAGAGTGTTAGACCAATGATATTATATCAGAATTTAGTTGCAGAGATGTGAGGAAGTTGTGAGAGATTCCTTTGGCCTCTTACTTCCAGTAACTTCCTCTAACAAACATTTGACAAGATTTTTAGAACTCCAGTACTATGCTTACTGTTATGGATGTGCTCTCTGCTTTGTGTTAGTTTAACTTTATCTGTCCTGTTTTTTTGTTTTTGTTTTTGTTTTTTCTAACAGGAAAAGGCAACATCAGTCAAGAGCCTATATATGGTATGTTGTACATTATATCTCCACAGAGGACAGTGTCCACATATCACTGCAGTGTAGTGAATGACCATGTAATGAACTCTTACATATATTTCATTTAATTTTAAAGTCTAAAATGTCCATGTTTTGATCGTGAACAGAAAATGACACAGAACTCAGAGCGAGGACAACACATCCAGGAAATAGTGAGTATTGCATGTATTTACACACTGAAAAGTATGTTACTCTTGGTGGTGATAATGTTGTTCTTGTTGGACATGGAAATGTAACACTTTACCCTTATTACTTCCTATGCATTACGTAAGGATTAGGTACTTATTCAGGTGAAGTGTGAAAATTGCAGGCTGCAGCAGGGAGTCCAATGGACTGTGATACATGTGTGGACCGGAGCCTGTTGTTTAGCTGTAGTCACAGAAGGTCTGGTCCTTGTGTATTTGCAGATAGAATTCAATGAGGGGTACTCTACCCAAAGTGGTTGACATCACTTGATGATACATTCCTGCTCACAGAGTGAACTGTAGAACTTGGACAAGAACATAGAGGAGGGAGTGTGTGTTTTGACTGGGGAGACTGTCATGTTAGGGGGAGATCGATGTGATTATGTGATGAACTGAGGGACAAATCTTTATTTGATCTGTTTTAAATCAGACTGCAGAGTGTTAGACCAATGATATTATATCAGAATTTAGTTGCAGAGATGTGAGGAAGTTGTGAGAGATTCTTTTGGCCTCTTACTTCCAGTAACTTCCTCTAACAAACATTTGACAAGATTTTTAGAACTCCAGTACTATGCTTACTGTTATGGATGTGCTCTCTGCTTTGTGTTAGTTTAACTTTATCTGTCCTGTTTTTTTGTTTTTGTTTTTTCTAACAGGAAAAGGCAACATCAGTCAAGAGCCTATATATGGTATGTTGTACATTATATCTCCACAGAGGACAGTGTCCACATATCACTGCAGTGTAGTGAATGACCATGTAATGAACTCTTATATATTTCATTTAATTTTAAAGTCTAAAATGTCCATGTTTTGATCGTGAACAGAAAATGACACAGAACTCAGAGCGAGGACAACACATCCAGGAAATAGTGAGTATTGCATGTATTTACACACTGAAAAGTATGTTACTCTTGGTGGTGATAATGTTGTTCTTGTTGGACATGGAAATGTAACACTTTACCCTTATTACTTCCTATGCATTACGTAAGGATTAGGTACTTATTCAGGTGAAGTGTGAAAATTGCAGGCTGCAGCAGGTGTGGACCGGAGCCTGTTGTTTAGCTGTAGTCACAGAAGGTCTGGTCCTTGTGTATTTGCAGATAGAATTCAATGAGGGGTACTCTACCCAAAGTGGTTGACATCACTTGATGATACATTCCTGCTCACAGAGTGAACTGTAGAACTTGGACAAGAACATAGAGGAGGGAGTGTGTGTTTTGACTGGGGAGACTGTCATGTTAGGGGGAGATCGATGTGATTATGTGATGAACTGAGGGACAAATCTTTATTTGATCTGCTGTACACTAATGTAATTCTTCTAGGAGAGAATGGAATTGTTTCTGGTCATGTTTTAGCATTTGTGAAACATTTTAATATTTACCTTTATTTATTTGTTTATTTATTTATCTATTTATTTTTTTGTAGGCATTATACGTGATAACCCAATATATGACACAGGAAACCCCCCAGAACCAAGTGGCTGTACGGCTGTACTGCTGTGAACTGTTTAATGGCACTAACTGCAGCATCGCCTATCAACAAATCAACATTAGCAACTGTTTTCTCCCTGTCAGGTCTCACGTGTGAAAATCCAATCAATGTTACTTCCGACACTGATGGCTCCGGCCAGGACCAGTCAAGCAGAGAGCAGAGGGGAGACAAGTCAAGATTGAAAAGTGGTTTATTAAACCTGCAAACTGAACTTGCATGTGAAATACCATTCAAAGACGAATAAACAAAAGGGAAAAAATGGCAAAATTGGTACAATTACAATCACTGTACGCAACAATGGCCAAACAACAGATGTAATCCTAATTTTTTATTAGCCACTAGCAGTAAGCCAGCTAGAGGTTAGCTGTGTCAGCCTGAGATGACTCACATACTGATACTGCTGCTTCAAGATGAAGTGAGATGTTGATGCTGTCTCCTCTCTACTCACATGCGATCGCTCAAGGAGCGCTAATGGCTAAGCACCCCACTGCCACATCATAATCTGAGTTTTAACTATTGTAAAGCTAATTATTCTCATAATGTCTCTATTCTATATATTCATTCTCATAATATCTTTATTCTACATGCTGGATAGAGGAGGATGGGCTCCCCCTGTTGAGTCATGACTCTCCCAAGGTCTCTCCCTCGTGGGGAGTTTTCCTTGCCACTGTTGCCTGAGGCTTGCTCACCGGAGATTTCTTGCTCTCCTGGAGACTTTCATTATTGTCCTGCTAGTTGGGCCATTATGGGTTCTGTGTGGCTTCAGGCTGCCTTGGTGCTACATTGTTGTCCAGTTACTTTCTGAAATAACAAAAACAGTTTGACCGATGTTTTTATCGAGTGTCCATTTTCAATTTAAACCGAACTGAAACTGCCAATATGAACTACCGGCCCATTCAAGTGCCCGGCAGTTAGCTTAAACGGAAGAGCAGTCAAAGCATCTGACACACCACACATCCAGCCAACATGGAGAGTGGCTGCCAAAGGTTCTACCATGATTTGAACACAGATCACCAGATTAAAAGCCCAGAGGGCTGACCATTACACCATGGGACCACACAGTGTAATCTCTGGATCATGGGCTCCTCAGACAACGCGAGCACAGGCCTTAGTGACCACCACACACTCAGTTGGCCATGGAGAGAAAAGCAGGCTGGCCCATACAAATGTCATTGGCTCAAATGTCATTAATAGCACTATGCTCTGACCAGCTGGGCTAACTAGCCTTATTTCTAGCCAACTAGCCAACATTTCTTTGACTCCCCAAAAAACGCGTGTGGGAGAGCATTGGAAATGGGAGAATACTGCATTTTTTTGACAATTTTGGTTAGTTTTGGAGGCTGGAAATGCAGTGTTATCAATCACTTGTGTATCCCTTGCTGTGGGAATCCCATGGGTGTGGGTGTTGGGAAAGTGTCAAACCTACTAAACAAGGGCGTTAATGGCCTCATCTAACAACTGCACCTTGGGCCGTTATGAGTTTCATGCCATTCCAGGGCCCTTTTAACATTAAAGACAGCCCACTAGCAAGCACCAGATCAAACCGACATGAAAAGACGTTGCCAAAGGTTCCACCGAGATTTGAACTCGGATCGCTGGATTCAAAGTCCAGAGTGCTAACCATTACACCATGGAACCACACACACATACAAGCCTTGGACCATCAGCTCCTCACATGGCGCAAGCACAGGCCTCAATGACCATAGTCAGCCACACACTTGGTTGGCCAGTGAGAGAAAAGCAGGCTGGTCCATACGAGCCTCAAAAGGCATTAGTAGCACCATGCTCTGACCAACTGAGCTAACTGGCCTCACAGCCTGCCTTTCTAAGCCTCAAGAAAAAGTGTGTGTGGGAGAGTATTGGACATGGGAGAATACTGCATTTTGTGACAGTTTTGGTCAGTTTTGCAGGCTGGAAATGCAGTGTTGTCAATAGCTTGTGTATCCCTTGCTGTGGGAGAGTGGGTGTGGGTGTTGGGAAAGTGTCAAACCTACTAAGCAAGGGTGCTAATGGCCTCATCCAGCAACTGCCCCTTGGGTCGTTATGAGTTTCACGCCGTTCCTAGCTCCCTTTAATATAGTGGATGTTGGAGAGGGCACTGATTGTACTATCCCACAATCGATATACTGAACACAACAGAATTAGAACATAACAGAATTGGTTGTGCCCCACAACCAGTATACAAAGGATTACTAAAAGTGGTAGAGTGCTCTTCTGGGACACTGTGTGGAGCCAAGTTTCTTCACATTGCAGATAATCCAATAAGCCTATGCAGTGCACTATGCAGCACCAAAAGGGCCAGGTAGCTGGGCACCTTCTTGGGTCACTTTTCCTGACACAGAGAGAGCGGACGTGCTGGACCCAAGGTTCTGTTTTTGACGGTTTTTATCAGTATCCTTGGCACAATTGCAGCATATGGACAAACAGTGGTAAACCTGGACTACAAAGGCAGCATCTACGATGGAAAACATAACTAAAATAAGTGCTACATTTTCGTTAAATAGGCAGGAAGTTTATTTGGATCCTGACATTACATGGCTTCGCAAAACAATACTGTATTCCAGGCAGATACTTACAGTATAGATGCAGCCATTGGTTGTCACTTGAGGCAAAGCCCCGACTGTAGTGCTGTATGGGTATTTGTAGTTTTGGGGAGTGATGTCATTCCAGTGAAAAGAGTGTGGAAGGGGGTGATTTTAAAAATGTTTGCATAATAATTGAACTAGGCATTTCAAAGTATTGATTTATACATTTCTAATCATATATTTTGTATAAACTATTAATTGTAAATTGTTGTTAGTTATTGTGGCAGTATATTTTTCGTCATGAATTAATTTTTGTTCAATTAAACATTATTTCTCCCTTGAGCTTAAACACCTCCAGGGCAGTTCACTCAGGGCAGTTCACTCAGGGCAGTTCACTGTGAGATATCAGGAGAGCTGTTTGTGAGGGTGTGAATTTTGTGAAAATAATTGAGTTGGGACGTTGTTTTACATTGATTATTATTATTTAATAAAATCTACATTCTCTGCCATCACACAGCATCTGTCTTGCCTTTCATTCCACGACTGCAACGTCAACCTTCACATCCCCCATTCAGACCATACAGCAACAGTCCATTCATCCATGAACCAAACCTGCTCTCCAGACACTGTTCCGACGCCTCGCCAGGACTTCAGTTTGCAGGAACTTATAGACGAAAGCTACAAAAAAAAAATCTTGTAACATTGACGCCATCTTCACTGTATTTAGCAATGGTGTTCCCCTAAGTACCCTATAAGTTACCTGCATTTCCATTTTCCCTTTCTCATCCTGCAAGGCTTCTCACACTGGACTCTACAGTCATAATGGACAACTAAGAACAACCTTCATTTTCTATATCATCCCAAAATTTGTACATACCTCCTTTCACTCTCCTTACAACACTTTGCCTCAGAACTTACGGCCATCACATTCTCTGTGTGCCACCCATCACTGTTAAGATTTATCTTGGCAGCACACAAAACCATGTGGTAGCGACGGATCTAACCATCTGGAGTCTTCAGTGTAAGAAAAGATAAAGATCATAATTAGTCAGCAAAAAGACAAAAAAACTTGCCAGCTGTGCCCCTCAATAATTAAAAATGAATGGGAAAAGTACCATCTTCTTTTGTATAAGTAGATGACTTAAAACTCAAATGCTGTGATGACCCATTTTGCAAAATAATTTCTGACCCACTGCCAACGTGATAATTATTGAATCCTGTGTTCTTTTAGACCTCAGCATACATAGATCAGTTAAGATAAAGACATCAGGAACAAAAGCATTACATACCTCTCGTTTTCCTGACGTTCTTTGCCTTTTTGAAACTGATCTTCCTCTTAGACCTCATCTTGGCTTTCCTCTTCTTCTATTCTGTCATCTCTCCTTCGCAGTACTAAGAGAACAGGAGTCCTCAGTTACATACAGCCTTTGACTGGTCAGAGGACCGGCCCCCGGGGTCACTGGGGCATTCACAGCTGTCTCTCCACCCTTTCCACTTTGGAGTCCCATAACTCTAAGAAACAACAGCAAATACTTTCTCATTTTATTCTCGTTATTACACTGATATTATGACTGGGTGTCAGGCCTGTCCTCCAAATACTGCGAAAATTCTATGACTTGCAGCTGTAAAGTGGGTAACAGGCAGGCTCCGTTCCGTCAAAGCAGCACTGTACCTACAAGTCACTTCCACCACCAAACCACAGAGTAGATATACTCAGTGGCCACTTTATTATGTACACATATTTAGTACAGGCTAGAGCCCCCTTTGGCATTCAGAATGTCCTCAATTCTTTGTGACATGGACTCAGCAAGGCACTGGAAATATTCCATGGGGATTTTGCTGCATGCTGACTCCATAGCATCACACACTTTATGCACACTTTCTGAGCTGTCGGCCACACATTCGTGGGATCAACCTCCCTGAACGCCTCATCCCAAAGGAGCCCTATTGAACTGGAATCTGAGGGGTTGTACAGACCACTAGAGTGAACTGAAGTCACTGTCACATTGGTGGGATGAGCTTCACCTGATACATACTTTGTGACATGGACCGTTCGCCAGCTGGAAGTGGTTATTGGAAAACAACTAGACTGTAGTCATAAATGCTTGCATTTGGTCAGCGACAATACTCAGGTATGCTGTGACACTTAAATGATACTCGGTCGGTATTGAAGTGTCTAATGAATGATGTAGCCCATCTTCTTCGTGGTCTGATGTGTTGTGAAAACAGAAATGCTCTTCTGCATACTGCTTTCTTAAAGAATGACTATTTTAGCATTATTTTAACTGGGCTTCCTGTTTCTATGTCCCCCAATATGTACTGGAGACGTGTGAAAAATCACAGGAAGTTGGCCGATTCTGAGAGGCTGCAGCCACCAAATATGGCAGCAACTGTCACTGTATGGTCAAAGCTGCTTACTCGCAAAGTTGCCTGTTCCCTGTTCTAATGTTTTATGGAAACAACAACTAAACTTCTTAACCATGTCTGCATGCACTACATACTAAGGTGGCACTACAATAGCCACTAATAATAAAGTGCACATTGCAGACCCATTTTCAGAATCCCCTTTATCATTATTCATGGTAAAGGAAGGGCAAGTGTCTGTCTTCAGCTGCTCAGCATGCTTAGGCAGGGTACCCAGGACGTGGGTACCAGTCCCTCACTGGGCACATACAAGAACACAGATACATTTACACATTCACCCCGAGACAATTTAGAGTAACAAATGATCTTTCAAACAAAATACAGCGTGCACAGGAAACCCGGGCAGACACAGGATAACATGGAAACTCTTACAGCTGTGAGGTAGAGGCACTAGACCATACACAACCATATTGAGAATACAATGTCACATCAGTTTTGCCCTCTTTGGGTCTCAGTTTTGTACGAGCATCCTCTGTGTGAGTTTTGTGTGAGTAGCCACCATCTCCTTTAGGATGACAATGTACTGTTTATTGTTGTTTCTCCTCCATCAGAAGTCATTGGGCCATCTTAATTGCTAGGTATAACCTAGGTATGCCAACACCTTTTTATAAGCAATGTTCAACCTAGACACATGCTTCATGTGTAACATGTTTAAATTGAAATTAAATTAATTAAGCAATTATTAGAATAAATTAAAAACAACTTTTGATCGTGAAGCCTAACCACTGTTTTCAAAACACTTTTGAAGGAGGTGCTGAATTGCTTTAGTCATCTGTTCACACTATAGGTTCACAGAAGAGAGCTCAGGGAGCCGGGGCTGGAGCAGATGTGCTTTCCCAGGCAGGAGCTGAACCCAGAGCACAGGAGGGAGGAGGTGTGTCCCGGGGTAAAGGTGTGTCAACACAGGTAATGCATCGTCAGAGCTGCTGTCTGGCTGCATTCACAGGCAGTATAATGAAAGCGAGAGGAAGAGGCTAAACCATAAGCCTGCTTACATACTGTGGCTTGAACGGTGGCACAAGAGTAAAAGATCATCTTCCATCTACTCCTCCTGAGCTTTGGCTTTGGGCTTCAGTTGTCAGTTATATCAGCACAGCCTCAGAATGCATAACATAGCATTGCAATTGAATGTGTTCAGGTTCTGATCCTTTCCCATCCAAAATGTTTTCCAGTCCCTTAACATCCCTTCTGAAACAGGTTCTGATCCTTTCGCATCTGATCTGAAACATGCTGAAAGCATTTCCAATCAGAAGAGGAACTAGCTGAGGAAAAAGTGCACTTGGCCTGACTAGGCTGATTTATTTACGTAATCAAAACTGAAGCAATGAAAATAAAATGTCTGGTGCCTTAATATGAGCGGTACGAGTGCGATTTTGGATCACACTACGTTCATTTTTTCAGACAGGCAGACTGGAGAATAAACATTGTCACATTTTTTTAAATATGTGGAGTTTTTAACAGTGATAGACTTTTTTACATTTCTGGTCTTTAGACTGATCATTTTAATGGCAATTTAGCCTGTTGCGATATTCTGATATTCAGTTGGGACTTCACTCCTTGAGCTGAAAAACAGCAGTAATGAAACTACAGTGCTACATTTGTAGTGCCTGAGATTTTTTTTACGCTTGTGTATTTCCTCTGCTCATTACTACATTGTTGACACATTAAATTGACGGATTTGCAAAAAGCACAGTTTTGAGGAACTAGAACTAATTTGCGTGTGTGTTCGGTTAATCTGTTAATCAGTTAATCTGTTCAGGTTGAATGATACCACATAGGAGAACTCTGTAGAGCTTTCTGGTTACACAGTGCTCTTGCCAAACTCTTTGTCCCTGTCCTTTAGCGATGGACAGACTGAGGGAATGAGGGAACCAAGCGGATATTTCTACGGCTGGTGCCCACATATGATTACAAGTGTTATCCTTTTTCCAATATTGCTCACTCAAAAATGTAAATACAGGGCAAAAAGAACCCCCCCCCCCCCCCCCCCCCCCAGTGAGAACCCAGTTGCACCAGTGACCATGAGACAAGGGAATGGTAGTCCTTAGCTAGACGAAAACCAGAGGCTGTGGCTTCTCTGATGATGAATCTTAATGTATGTTAAGGAAATGGATTTTCAGGCACAAATGACAGATGAATAATCTGCCAATGCCAAATTAACTGCATGACCAAGTGGCTACGAGGTAACTGGATCATTATTAGACCAGACTGATCTTTTGCTTGTCGGAAAGTGTTCCAACATATTACCGTAGACTTACATATAAATACTAGACTCATACACACATACGGTCTCCAAAGGACACAGCCATACCAGCCCTTATACCCCTTTTCCACTGACACGGTGCCGGTGCTAGATTAGGCACCGTGTCGGTGGAAAAGAAGGCTGCGCTTTCCCAGTGAAAAAATACTGGTGCCAGTGCCAAAAAGCTGGCACTGGCAGGGCACCGGAGAATAGCTGGTCCCAAAAGTTGGAACTGCTGACATCAGTGGCTATGCAAATAAGAACCACGCAAGAACCAATCAGTTCCATGTGTGATGTGTATGGTATGTGACATTCTCTGACCAAGATGGCGGTAAACTAAAGGCTATATGTAGCATGAAAATATGTATATGATTAAAAGATGTATGAGCCTCTGACTCCGGCAGACTTGCTCTCCCACCCGATTTTATGCATACCGTCCGTGACTGGGAATTTTTCTGTATGTGTGTGTGCTAAAGCTACATGTAACCAGTACCACCGAAGTATTTCCACCATGTGTGAAACTGGATATAAGAGAATTGAGAATTTTCAGATAACTCCACAGTTTTTTCAGACTTTCATAATGTTTGACATGATTTGTGTATGTGTGTTTGAAGTTTTGCTGCCATAATTTGAAGTGATCTTTGCTTCACATGAACTACCATATTTTGACCATTTTTACACATTAGAACAGCTGCAAAACAAGACTTGTTTAGCTGTCTTCTGTAAGTTTATTTAAAGTAACTTCCTTGTACTGAGAAAGCAGAAACGGATGAAAGTCTTTAATCAGAGCTCTGCTGCTCTGAACACTTACTCGTAACTTCAGCTTTCATCCTAGACTTCTGTTATCTTAAGGCTGGAGAGTGTTGTGCACTTTCATCCTAGACTTCTGTTACCTTAAGGCTGGAGAGTGTTGTGCACTTTCATCCTAGACTTCTGTTACCTTAAGGCTGGAGAGTGTTGTGCACTTTCATCCTAGACTTCTGTTACCTTAAGGCTGGAGAGTGTTGTGCACTTTCATCCTAGACTTCTGTTAGCTTAAGGCTGGAGAGTGTTGTGCACTTTCATCCTAGACTTCTGTTATCTTAAGGCTGGAAAGTGTTGTGCACTTTCATCCTAGACTTCTGTTAGCTTAAGGCTGGAGAGCGTTGTGCGTGAGTTTGCGTTTATACTGGGAGAGTCATGGAACTGGAGAAACGGCATGGAGCAAGAACAAATGACTATGAAACTGATGTGGTGCCAGAGAGTGTGATGACAGAAGATGTGTATGAGACCCTGAATCATCCTCCTGTACAGAGAGACAGAGGGGCAGACATCGGTGAGCTCAGTGCACAAAGACAGACAGCATTGATGATGTTTGTGTCTGGAAAAAATGTTATGTTTGATATAATGGATCCAGCGTTTGAGCAGTGCTGTTGATGTGGCATTTTGATACATTTTATTTTCATTCTGGTGACATGTTGAGTTGCTTGAGCTGATACCGACCTGCTTGAACTAGTGAGATCAGCAGAAAATCTGTTTAAAAAGCGTATTTAGAGCTCAAGAAACAGTCTGTTACATTTGTAAAATATTTAAACACAAATGTAATTTTTCAAATACAAGTTGAAATGCATTCTCTTGATGCTTAAGCTCCAATTATTGGAGAGGATTTATTTGTCTGACCAGGTTTGTAAATCTGTAAATTTGTAAATTTTAACATAATGCTAAAAAAAAATAAGAAGAAGGTTTACTGGTCCTGTAACGTCTGTCGCGAAAGGATACTTGTGACTTGTTTGAGGCAGTAGCATTACTTCCCATGCATCTTTCTGTGTGTTGTCTACAGCAGGTTGTGTAAAGGAGAGACGGGTGGTGTTGGTGCTGCTGGCTGTGAACACTCTCTTACTGACTGTAACCCTCTCTGCTGTACTCATACGAAGTGAGTTCATCTAATAATGCCCAAAGGGAGATATTTTTCACACTGATACTAGGAGAGGTGAGAAGGCACAGGGAAGAAAGTTTGGGCTTCAGTACATGAATGTAAATATTCAGGTTGTCTTCTCTCTTTTCCCAGACACTCCCAGCACTGGAACACAACTACAGGAGCTGAACACAGCAACTGGTGATACTATTCAGTCAAATAAATGCTTTTCATACACAGTTGCATATAAAAACACTGTGATCACTCACATAAATCAGGAGCACTTTATGTGACACTGTACCACACTGCATCTCACTCCACTGCATCTCTCCACACTACATCACACCGCACTGCATCACCCAGCAGTATACCTCACTACACTGCATCTCTCCACACTACATCACACTGCACTGCATCTCCCAGCGGTATACTTCACTACACTGCATCTCATCACACTACATCTCACTCCACTGCATCTGTCTGCACTGTATCTCATCACACTACATCTCACTCCACTGCATCTTATTTCATTGTACCTTGCTTCATTCCATCTCAGAGAGGAGGGAGGCTGGGGGGGTCGGGTGGTGGCTGCAGTATGCTGGCGCAAATGTTCAGTTTGTCCCCTCTGTTTTCCCAGTCACTCCCAGCACTGTAACACAGCCACAGGACCTGAGCACCACAACTGGTGAGACTACTCAGTCAAAACAATGCTTCTCATACACAGTTTCATATCAAAACACTGTGATCATTCATATAAATCAGGAGCACTTTATGTGACACTTCAGGCTGTACTACACTGCATCTCACTCCACTGCATCTATCCACACTACATCACACTGCACTGCATCACCCAGCAGCATACTTCACTGCACTGCATCTCTCCACACTACATCACACTGCACTGCATCTCCCAGCGGTATACTTCACTGCACTGCATCTCTCCACACTACATCACACTGCAATGCATCTCCCAGCAGTATACATCACTCCACTGCATCTCTCCACACTACATCTCACTCCACTGCATCTCTCCACACTACATCACACTGCACTGCATCTCCCAGCAGTATACTTCACTCCACTGCATCTCACTCCACTGCATCTCTCCACACTACATCACACTGCACTGCATCTCCCAACAGTATACTTCACTACATTGCATCTCTCCACACTACATCACACTGCACTGTATCTCTCCACACCACATCACACTGCACTGCATCATCCAGCAGTATACTTCACTACACTGCATCTCTCCACACTACATACCACTGCACTGTATCTCCCAGCAGTATACTTCACTACACTGCATCTCTCCACACTACATCACACCGCACTGCATCATCCAGCAGTATACTTCACTACACTGCATCTCTCCACACTACATACCACTGCACTGTATCTCCCAGCACTATACCTCACCACAATGCAGCTCATCAGACTGCATCTCCCCATACTTCTTTAAATATGTATTTTTTATATTTACATGTTTCTTTAAATGCATCTTCTTATATTTACTTTGAGTTTCTGTGTAACTTTGCAGACTTAAATGTAGAATAAACCTGTTAGTTGTGAAAAAACAAAACAAAACAAAACAAAACAAAAAACACTGACTTTAAAAGGTTTTCACAGTAACTTATCCTTTCATTTATTGATAGTATAGGATTAAATGTAATATAACGTGTTATAACACATGGTTAATTTGTTTAGTGACAGATGTCTAGGGGTAATGTTTTGGTGTGTGTTCACAGGCCCGGATGAAGACAAAGAGGTGTGGATTCTGCGGAATGATGTGTTCTATTTGTTCTGGAGTAGCCATGGAGACCATGTTCCACTGCTGAGCAGTTCTGTGCTGAGAGAAATGCCAGACTGGCCCATTCACAGCAGACTAACAAGGTAACGTGTTTTCAGTCTCGTAATGCAAGCTGAAGATATGATCACACTCTAACATGAACACATCCTGGCTGTTTCTCCTGACCAGTCCTCAGGAGGCAGACAAGTCAAATTTTGCGATTTCAGCATATGTATATGCGTGTATGTGTGTGCGCGTCTGTGTGTGTGTGTGTGCGTGTGTGTTTTCATGCGTGTGTATTTGTTCATGTGTGCATGTATGTAACTCTGTGTGTGTGTGTGTGTGTGTGTGTGTATTTTTACAGGACTGGCTGATGTCTCAGACTAGGAACAGGAGGTTTTTGGTCTTTTTGGTTGACCGTACAGAGGTTTGTCCTTGTTAACCTGTGAATGTTCACTCTGCTCAATGACACACAGAGAATTCAATCTACCCATTTCAATTCATACTGACGATCGTTAAACTTATAATGAAATACTAACAAATTATTTAAAAATTATTGATGCGATATTTACAGAATACAAATCAAAATATTCAAAAGTTATCTAAATTAAAGACAATTTCCTACAAACCTGCATCCAACCAACAGGTATAAAAAGCTGAGACACAGTATACATGTTCAGTGACACCTGTGGCATTTTTAAAATCTCCTGTCAATGCCTATTTATTTACAAATCCCTTCCCACATGTTTGATTGCTTGGGATCAGTTCATGTCAGCATCCTCCACAGGTGAAATGGCATTACAGGCTGTAGAACAACTATCTCCTCTCTTTACTCTGCCCACAGGTTGTAGAGTATGACATGGTCATGAGTTCTCCGGCATGTGGGCTGTTAACCAGTGATTTGGATGACACTGCCATGATCTCTGACCCTGATGACACGCAGGGAGAGGGCTGGGTGTGTGAGCGGCAGACCATTCAATGCGTTGTTTACTGACTGAACGATTACACGCCTAAATATGACGGACCTCAGCTTCATCAGTCAATTTTATGCTCTGGAAAACCAATGTGTATATTTTCTCATGTCTTTCTCCTGAAATGGAATGGCCAAATGGGATAAAGTAGCAGTCAGTGAACCAGGGTGTGACAGTGCTGTCTGACCCAAAATCTGTCCAGTTCAGGGCTGTGTGAGTGTGTGTGTGTGTGTGCGCGCGCGCGTGTGTGTGTGTGTGTGTGTGTGTGGAGGGCTGAAGGGGCAGTGAGGAGGCCAGGTGGTCGTTTGGGATCATTTCGATACTGCAGTCATCCTTACAGCTCTGGTGAGGCGCCGTAGGATGTATGCAGGAGAACATGATAACGGTACATGATAAGGTTGGCATAGCAACAGGTGAAAAAGAGCAATAAAAGAAAGGATGTAACATAAATGATTTTAAGGGAAGGGTGCTAAAGGAGGAGTGATCAAGTTCAGGTTTCAGTGTGACCTTCCACTGCCCTTACTCTGTTTACTCACACCCTAATATCAAATACACTCTCAGTGTGGCCTTCCACTGCCCTTACTCTGTTTATTCACACCCTAATCTCAAATACACTCTCAGTGTGGCCTTCCACTGCCCTTACTCTGTTTATTCACACCCAAATCTCAAATACACTCTCAGTGTGACCCTCCACTGCCCTTACTCTGTTTACTCACACCCTAATCTCAAATACACTCTCAGTGTGGCCTTCCACTGCCCTTACTCTGTTTATTCACACCCTAATCTCAGATACACTCTCAACTGTGGGAGGGAAAAGCAGGACTTGATTTGATTTGATCATCACATACTGTTACACTTCAGTCATTTGTTTTTAATTACATCTGGTTTGAATACTGATTTTTATGACACAGATAAAAAAACAAGGTCATGAGGACACAAGCACATACACTTCATTTCATTTGTGTGCAATCCCCTCTCCACAAACAGTAAATATGACTTAGAAATTGTTGGAGAAATGGAAGAGGGTCTCTGAGTGTTGGAGAAAAGGAGGAAGGGCCTCTGTATACTAAAAGGGAAAATACAAGGTCATGATGACATGGAGGCAATGTGTAAAAAGAAATAGCAGGTTACAGTGACAGAGAGGCCTAAGTAATGGCCAGGATGCAGATGCATCAGTATCCGCCTTACATGGACTAGCCCCATCACTTGAAAGCTAACACATGGTCGAATATTTTTTTTTATCATTAAGAAGGGAAAAACCTGAGAAATAGTGGTGTATAGAATAGTGAATTCTGGGAAAGTTCCAGAAATGATGGGATTGGACCAGGCAAGTGGCTGATGTAAGAGGTGTTACCATACAGCCATGATGAGTGCTTCTTGAATGTGTAGGTTTAGTACATTGATAAAGTTTTATATATAAGTAAGTGATTTTCTGTAGTAGATTCAGTCTCTCCCGGGCCCTGACTCAGTTTCTTGTATTGTGCTCACTATTGAATGCAATAAACTGTCAGGGCCGGTGAGGCCTGGTTAGTTGAGGACCCAAAAGCAGACTGAGCACAGAGTAAGTTTTTAGTTGGAGTTTTAATAATTACAGTGATTTCCAGAAACCCAAAAGACAGTGGTCTCAGAAGGGCAAAGACAGGCAGAGGACAAAACAGGCAATGGTCCAATGGAAAAAGGCAAAAACTCTTCTTACAAAAACAGGCAATGATCCTAAGGCAAAAAGCAAAAACTCTTCTTACAGAAACAGGCAATGGTCCAGTGGAAAAAGGCAAAAACTCTTCTTACAAAAACAGGCAATGATCCTAAGGCAAAAAGCAAAAACTCTTCTTACAGAAACAGGCAATGATCCTAGGCAAAAGGCAAAAGGCAAAATTTTTCTTCCAAAAACAGGCGATCAAACACATGAAACAGGAAAGAAGGCTAGATAATTTGGCAACAGGAGTGGAAACAGACAGGGCTTAAATGCAGTAGCTTGTTAATGAAATGGGCAGCAGGTGAACAGAGACCGGGCAGGGAACAGGGTAAGACATGGACTGGAACATACAGAAACAGGCAGACAAGACATCCAGGACACAAGGACTAGGATCTAGGAGAGCGGGACTGGACTGTGACATAAACTTGCACTGCATCAGACTCTTGAAGACTTCGACTGCTCTTTGAAACTTACAATTTGTCGAAGACTTAGCATAAGAAGTAAAGCATATAGTGGCGAGTTGGGACTCGGTCACATCTGGCCCTGACCTGGGAGTCTCTCCCACAAAACGGTCAGAATCAGAATTTCTCTCTGAGCAGAATGTGTGTGTGGATGTAATTCAGGAGGAAATGATGCTCTGATAAAGTGGACCTTATTTTGTAATGAGCTTGCCGGCGTTTGTTCCCTCGGGAAAGAAGCTTCTCTCTGAGTCATTTGTCTCAGATATTACTACTATGTAAGGACTGGATTTATGACAACCAAACTGCACATCATTTTTTTTTCCGGACAACAAACATTTTATCATTATTATTGTCATTAACAGACACTTCTACTTCTTACAAGTTCCAGCCTCCTGGCACCATCTCTGGCTGTTTTTGAAAATCAACAATCATGTCACTCAAGAGGGGGAAAAATATGTCACTTGAACCTGTTTGTCTCAGGCTCCATCCACAAAACAATGAAAACAGAGTTTTTGCGAAAACAGAAAAGTTTTGTTTTGTTTTGTTTTGGCCCTTTGTGCACATGACAACAGCATTTTCGGGGTCTGAGCACGCAAACTTGAAAATGGGTTCCAGAGTGCAATCGTTTCAAAAGGCAACCCTTTTGTTGCCATGTAGACAGGCGAATACAGAACATTTTGAAAACGATGACGACACGGCCCAATGGCTATTTACGTTTTCAACCCACATTTCTGTGGTGTTTGTATATTTGAGAGGCTAAGTTACACCGCTACATGGCAGTGTTACATGGCCAAGTTGGCCTGGCATACATACTACAGTGTTTTCACTCGTGTTTGCAAATCATGTAAAAACGTTGTCGTATGGGTGCGAAACTTTTTGAAAACGCAAAGGAAAAACGTCATTTTCAAAACATTCCGTTGTTGTGTGGACATCGCCTGACACAGTGCTGTACTCCCAACAGCTCCCTGCTGGAGATGAATGAAGTTTACAGAATTTTTACAGATCTGAAACAATACTAAATTAGATTATGATATTATAGTACGGTATTATATTATTATAATTTTACTGGACTTGCTCTCCATTATATTTCCACATAGATTAAAAACAGTGGAGGTACTTGATTCACTGTATTCACTGGGTCTCATTCCCCCCTCTGCTGGCAGTTTGATCTTCTGTTTTCATTTTAGTCACTTTCCTGTTCCAGTAAGTTAATTATTCAGTTCATCTGTGCACCTGTTTCTGTTAAGCTAGTCTTGTTCTCAGTTTGAATAAATATCCCTGGTTGTGTTCTGTTGTGTGGTGTGGAATTCGTGCTTACCTGACGTCTGGAATCTTAAGATCCGTAAATCCAGAGAAAGCCTTGGTTAAGCCTACTGTTTTTCCTACATCTGTTTTGTTCCTGGCTTCCTGTATTCCCTGCCTTGTTCTGAGTTTGAATAAATTCGGAGTTTTTCACGAATGCATCCAGTTTCACTTCCAAGTCGTGTAATTTACTTATTATTTAGCATCGTGTAACATCCTGTATTTTATTAAAGAGCAATCATAATGTGTGCATTCGTAATGCAAGCCTCCAGCCAGCACTCAGCTTGGCCCCTCCCAACCTGGTTATATTCAGCCTCACCTGATTAATAGAAACACCTGTTGGTAATTTCTGTTCAGTAATAATGGGATTCTTAGTCAAATTCTTTTCAGAGAGGTATTGTGTCCAACATGTACTGAACCCTAGTTCCTAACCTGTGTTACTGACATTCTTGCGTATGACTTAAGTCTGAATCCCTGGATCTGGTTCTCTGTCTCTAGTTTCTACGTTGGTGACTATCCTGTCCTGATATCCAGTTTACTGAACTCCGGCCTAATTTATTACTTGGAATTGATTTGTATTTTGGAAAGTCTGTTTCAAAAGTAAAACAACCTTGTGCAGTCTGTTTCATTACAGAATACCTCACCTCAGATGGATCCAGCGGAGCTACTTAATCTGACGACTCATCAAAGTGAGCAGATAGTTGAATCAGAGAAAATGATGCAAACAACTTGTCCACCGGCTGCTGTAGCTAATCTGGAACCAATTCTATCTCCACTCACCCCCACAAGATCAGCCCTTTCGGTTATTACCATCTCAGTTCCAGAAAAATATGACCGTAATCCCAAGAAGTGTAAGGGGTTTCATTATAGACGAGAATTTAGAACTTCCGGCTGCTGAAAGTAGATGAACCTCCAATCAGAACTGGCATGCAGAGGATATGTAAGGAATCTAAATCAATTCACAACCTTCTGAAGGACCAACGTAGAGCACAACCCTTTAACTCGGTTACACACCAGTCATCATCTTCTACATCAAAGCCTGAACTCCAGCAGCTAGGTCAAACACCACTCTCTCCTGAGGAGCGTGAGAGACGTTACCACTTACGCCTGTGTCTATAGTGTGGCAGGGCTGATAATCGATGACAATGCCCCATGCCTCATTGTATAATCACTGTATGCAATCTTGACCAAACAACAAATCTAATCCCAATTTCTTTTGTATTATTCATTAGCGGTAATCCAGCAAGAGGTCAGCTGTGTCAGCCTGAGACAGTTCGGTAAACTAACCAATGTCCTCCTTGAAGATTACTCACACCAGCAGTACTCCTGCATGAACTTTGAGATTCGTCTCCCCCTGTCTGACACTTATGGGTTTGTTTTGACCATGTGCTGTCTGTTTATTTGTTGTCATGTTTAGAAGTCCAGTAAAGACAGGCCAATAGCAAGCACCAGATCAAACCAACATGGAAAGTGTCTGCCCAAGGTCCCACCGAGATTTGAACTCGGATCACTGGATTCAAAGTCCAGAGTGCTAACCATTACACCATGGAACCACACACACAAACCCTGGACCACGGGCTCCTCACATGGCGCAAGCACAGGCCTCAATGACCACAGTCAGCCACACACTTGGTCGGCCAGGGAGAGAAAAGCAACTGACCAACTGAGCTAACTGGCCTCACGGCCTGCCTTTCTAAGCCTCAAAAAAAGGCGCGTGTGGGACAGTATTGGACATGGGAGAGTACTGCATTTTGGTCGGTTTTGCAGGCTGGAAATGCAGTGTTGTCAATAGCTTGTGTATCCCTTGCTGTGGGAGAGCGGGTGTGGGTGTTGGGAAAGTGTCAAACCTACTAAACAAGGGCGCTAATGGCCTCATCCAGCAACTGCCCCTTGGGCCGTTATGAGTTTCACGCCGTTCCTAGCTCCCTTTAATATAGTGGATGTTGGAGAGGGCACTGCTTTCAATAGCTTGTGTATCCCTTGCAGTTTGCAATGGTTCAGTTTCAACTACAAAGTCCTCTGTACACTTTGACATTACTATCCTACAACCAATATGGATATTTTGGTTATATTTATATTTTGGTGGATATTTTAGTCAGGAGAGGGTATGTCTGTTAAACTCAGGGAGATGGGTATGAGCTGATGTTGCTTTTTTCGTGAAAGTATCGTCAATTTGAGCAGGGCTTCCGCTGAGCAGGGCTCATTGCTCCCGGGGAAATGACACCAAATCCATGTGGAATCTGAATTTCCCCCACATTTCATACCTTAGAGATAATCTTTGATTTTTTTTGAATGCTGTATTTTGCTGTACCTTCATTTAGGTACCATATCAAAAAACGGGTGTCACCCAGCTCAATGTCACCCAACTCAAGGTATTTAAGATTGGATGGTTATGACGTAATCATATGGTTGGTTATGATATTTAAGTGAATGGTTAAAGATCCGTCTGTTTTGGGGGTTTTTTTCTATTTTTGAGAAATAGTTCTTTGATCTGAAGGATTCAAGATCTTAGGGGTTAAAGTCTAGTTGGTGGAGTGTTGGTGTGACAAGAGAAAGAAGCAGTCATGGGTAGACTGTACTGAAATTACAGTACAGTTACAGTAAAGAAAACAAATAACAGCATTTAAGAAAAGACATCAGTGGTAATATGGCTGTCCAAGTATACTCTTGTTGACATAACTGACATCCAGTCTCAGAGGGAAGGGCACACAGTATATAAGCATTCTGAAATATCAAAATTAAATTAGATGTATCTAAATTCTAAAGTATAACTAATGATTGAGTTGAGTTGAGTTGATCTTTAAAGTATATCTAATGATTGAGTTGAGTTGATCTTTAAAGTATATCTAATGATTGAGTTGAGTTGATCTTTAAAGTATATCTAATTGAAATTGAGTTGACATTTTCAGTTGGGCAAGAGTAAGAGCTTCCCTAGAATCCAGCTACCCAACATTCAAATTAGTGCTACTTAGTGCTGCCCCCTAATGGCACTGATCCCACTGCTGCCAGCAAATGTCATAAGAATACTGGGACTCATGGCTACGGGAGGTGATAGGAAAGGACCAGGTGATGCTCTGGTGTCTGTTTATCCAAGCAGGTGACCAGGGTTACAACGATCATACTTCCATGTCTGTGTGAAGGTGTATGTGTGTGTATATATGTAAGTATGTATGGTTGTGGGGGTGTTGTTATTTATATATTCTATAAATATATATGTTTTGTAAATAAAATAAACCCAGAGATGCACTGAAACAAGGAATAATAAAAATGATTGGCCTCCCCACCCCCAGCCTCCCAGATCTCAACAGCAAATCCACCCAACGTAAAGCACGTTCCATCATTACACACGATCCCAAGCACCCACTCCATCCATTCTGCACACTGCTTCCATCAGGTCGTCCCTCTGTGTCCACGGATGCTTAGGTCCCTTATATCACATAGTGCAGTATTTGCACATAACCTACGCACATCCTCCCCTATACTTTAACTCATCTCTAGATGACTTATAATCCCTAATACAATGTAAACGCTGTAAATGGTTGTTATACTGTATTGTTTTGGGAATAATGACATGAAAAAAAAAGTCTGTACATGTTCAGTACAGACGCAACCATCGTAGGCCTCACTACTACTAGTACATGCACGTCAACAACAACGTGACATTGTCTTTCTTTCAATACTTACGTGACATTTTCTGTCTTTCAATACTTACTTGCTTTCATTTAATGACCTAAAAGAGAAATACATAGAATAAAACACAGGATATTTAGAATAGAAGTACATATATAAAATATATTCATAGATAGAGAAAATATAAATGTTTTAAAACACAAGTAGCGAACAGTGCTCAAACGAGTGTTGGATAGAGATGGAGGATCTGTGGAACTGCAGGAGGCTACAGCAGTGTATGCCCACACATCACTTCATTCACCTGGATTCAGCGTAGTGCTCACCGCACAGCAAAGTCAAGTTTTGCTTCTTGGAATTTTTTTTTCCGAATATTTTCTTAAAGAGGGCAGGCTGCGTATATGTATGGATGTGTAGCTGTGGATGTATGCTGTACAAATGTATCTACGTTGTATGTATTTTGTGTTTACGTGTCACGTATAGGGTACATCCTGTTTACGTAACTATGTGTTTATGTGAGGCTACAAACTGTGGCAACAAATTTCCTCATAAAAGGACAATAAAGAATCTAAGATAATAATGACGTGTTAATGCTAACATTTGTGAAGCACACGCTCCTGTTCTCTCACCTAAAGATTTGCCAAGTGAAGAACTGCGACTAAGCTGGAATTTTTATCAGACTACATGAATGTGGAAAAAATCAGAGATGGTTTCATTTGCGTGGATGTGTGAACAGCACACTGACTTGGCACGGTTATCACAGTGTGTTTCAGAAGGCATGGCTCACTGAACAAACACATCTCACATAGAGTGGAATGGTCAGTAGACCCTGTGTGGCCATTCTCTTTGCAACTTAAGACTTTGATTTCACTAATTGTTTCATTTACAACACATTATTGAAAAGACACTGAGTCATGTGCGGGAGCTAGCGAGACAAAAGCCTGGTGTGGCAGCTGGATTACCCCCTCAACCTATACATCAAAAACGAAGCTTAGAACCTGTAGTCTTTAGCTGTATGTGATAATTTCCTCCATTTAAAAAAACTCAGTCGAAAGTTATTTCATTTGCTACATATTATTGAAAAGTGCTATATTCTGCAGTCACCCCCAGCGCAAATTACTGTTGCAAAGTAGGAATTCATGTTTCCCTAGCAAACTGCAGTAACGCTAACACAAAAAGAATCACGAACGCAGCATCACTGGAATTTAAGATTATTCCATTAAGCTGAAGGAGATTTTCCTATATAACTTTCCTGTAAGTAGTTTCTATTTCCAATGCAAAACAGAATCTTCTGATTTATAAAAAAAAAGTTTCAGTTTCTGATTGCTCATGTCCCCCAATTAACTAAGTTTAGTTAAAAATAAAAATAAAAGAGAGAGAGAGAGAGAGGAAAAGTACAGTATGAGGGTGTGGAAATATATTTCATCATTAATTATATGTCAATATTAGATCAAGATGATGCTTTGAAGGCACAAAAATCACTTTAAAAGGTTATGTTAGGTTAGAAAATACAACATTTGCATGATTTAGTGTGACTTCCGGGATAAACCACTCACATTGCCAGCAGATAATGTTGACAACTGCAGACTAATGCAGCCTATTCTCCCACATTTCCTGTTAATGATCTAACGTCACCCCGACCTTACGGTGGCGCAATGAAGGAGTGAATCAGTCAATCAGCATTAGCCCACACAATAGCCAACAGTTCAGGCAATGTGAGTTTGCTGTCCTGGACATATGGACATTATTTTTCCCTCAAGATCAAGGGCAAAAATATACTGGTGAGTTGTAGTCTATGTGCAGGTGTGAGAACTTTATACACATCAAAGATCAGTAATTCTAATCTTCTGGAGCACCTGGTAAAACAACACTCCTCTACATAGCTAATCACGAAAGACCCCGGTGTTAGCGCCACTGACCAAGGAGCCAGTCCATCCAAACAGCCAAGGCTTGACTGGCTTGATATGCACTAATAAGAGAATTGAAGCAAACATTTGGAGTTAAAGTTACTTTCCCTAGTAACTAATTACTCTTATATGCAGCAACTGGTAAAGTAATTGAATTACTTTTGAAAGAAGTAACTAGTAATTGTAACTAATTACTCATTTTCAGTAATTTGCACAACACTGCTTATCACGGTCTCTACCTCAGACTGACTGGATCACTTTACTTGGTTTCTTCATAAAGACAAATTATTGTGTTACTGAAACTGAGAAAAGACGGCAGACAAGCAGAAGATTACTCCCTCACTCAGTAAATCAAAAACAAATTTATAAACAGAGTGATAGAATTTCTTTTACTTTATGTTTTAGGAACAATTAAAAAATCAGGCAAGTTTTCTTTTATTTTTATTTCTGTTTTATCTGTTTGGTTGTTGGTCAAAGTCTTGCCTTGTTCTACTTTGAAGAATACTCGTGAAAATCCTGTACATGTCCACTAACTCTTTTCAGATAAAAATGCATAAAATCTTTATTAATCTTTTGATGAGGATGTGATGCTCATGATCAAACATTTTTTTAAATTCCTCAAGAGTAAATCTCATCATCGGCTTCAAGTTGAACGACAGTTGTGTTCTCTAGCAGTGTACTAACACTCTCAAAACAAACTGATGACACTGCTCATTCATTTACTGATTCAGAATAAAGAGGGAGGGTGAAGAATGGATGCATGATGAAGAGAGAGCGTGAAGATCCAAGGACAGGAGTGGGGCAGGGAAAGAGAGGATTTGAGGAGTAGTCGTGAGGTGGTCTCTCAGGTGCTGGGGGCCAGTTACACAGTGTCCAGTCTGGACATAAGCTGGTCACTATGATGTTCTAAAAGGTTCCACACTCTAGCAGCCAGAGTCTGGGAGTTACAGTAGACACTGGCATCCATCGTAAAAATACTCTGTAAAAATATGTACATCTCTCCCTGGCAATGCAGACACAAAAGAAAACAGGTTAAAACGCCCTTTCCTAGACCTCAAAGATGGCACTGATACGTCAGTAATCAGTGTCTCTGGTTTTACATGCTGTAGATGACTCAGGGGATTCTTACCTGCACCGTTTGCATAAATCTATCTGCCCTGTGCTGCCACACACCATTTACAGGCATGACACACAACAGAGTCAGCATCAGCTGACTTAAAAATCCACCCTCCGTCTGAGAAAGAGTGAAAAAACACAGATATTTACCGTTTGTGACTCCAGAAAACAAGAATTAGTATAGAATTGAGGTACAGTAGAGACAACACATCTCACTGCCATGTGAGATTACGTACAGTTGTCAGTAGAAGTCTTCTTAATCCTAAAATACCAAATAGGACCAGTTCAAACACCACATCGAGAACATTGAAGTGAAAGATCTGGAAAACCGGGAAAAATGACCAACAAGTGACACACGTTAGAAAATGTCCACATGGGGAATTAAACGAAATGAAATCAGTGTCTATGAAAGCTTAGAGAATGTTCATAGAGATACCCTGATATCTGCCAGCTCAGCTTGTATCGCTCTGTGATTGGCTAAAGTCTGGACACAGAGCATGAGCCTGTCGTACATCTGCTGGAATTGCCGTTGGTCCTGAGGACAGTAACAGAAAGCAAACAAAAGTTACAGTACTGATCGGCTTCAAAACACAGGTCGGCCCTAAACCACTGGTTAGAAAATCCAGTCATGAGGATTCACTGGACAGAAATTCTTGGCTCTAATCACTAACACACTTCATACCACTCATTTACTAATCAATGCACTCTAAATGATTTCAATGAGGAGCCTAAACGCAGAGTTACAGTGGAGATGTGCTATCCAGTGGGTCCCCTGGACTGGGTTTAAAAAACAACCTCTCAAAAGAGGAGCTTAAAATCTCTCAGTTACCATTCCATTTAAAGAGGCCAGTCTGCTCAGAACCATTCTCACTGCCACAATGGCAAAGTTCTGGTTCGGCCGATCCATCATTAGTATCTGAGGATTAGAGAGAGAGAGATAGAGGGATTGTAAGACAGAGTAAAATCCTGGTGTTTTGCACATCAGAGGAAGCATTCAGCACTAATTCTTATGGAGGGAAGTCATCTCATACTTACATTAAAAGCTTCACGAAGGGCAGAGAGCCTCACAGGAAAGTCCTGGATCCCAAGGCTCTGAGTATACACACTGCAACAAACAAACAATTACCCTTGTAAACTTTCCTCTCGATTAAATCCACATTCCAGTTTACTGTATTACAAAAGTAACGTCTACTACACTGAAAAAGTCTGAAAAAGAGAGAGGGTGGTTTAAAAAAAAGACATATTTTGCATCCTTATGTATAACATATTAAAGAAGGACAAGAGAAAACTTACTATATGGATGGCACCTCTATGGCCTCAACTGGTAGCTCTGCAAACCCTGGTGCTGTTCTAGGGGCAAACTCATGGGCTGAACCTGGGGCAAACCCCTGTGGTGTTCTGGGGGCAAATCCAGGGGGGGGCTGGGGAGTGAATCCAGGACGTGACCCCAGAGTAAATCCAGGTGGCTGTCCAGGAGTAAATCCACTGGCTGGTCCAGGGCCAAATCCTGGGGGTGGATTGGTGGAAAAATCTTGAGGTTGTCTGTGGCTGGTTCTTTCGGGTGGTGGTCCTGAGGCAAAGCCTGGTGGTGCTCTTGGGGCAAAGCCTGGTGGTGCTCTTTGAGCAAAGCCTGGTGGTGCTCTGGGGGCAAAGCCTGGTGGTGCTCTTGGAGCAAAGCCTGGTGGTGCTCTGGGAGCAAAGCCTGGTGGTGCTCTTGGGGCAAAGCCTGGTGGTGCTCTGGGAGCAAAGCCTGGTGGTGCTCTTGGGGCAAAGCCTGGTGGTGCTCTGGGAGCAAAGCCTGGTGGTGCTCTGGGAGCAAAGCCTGGTGGTGCTCTTTGAGCAAAGCCTGGTGGTGCTCTGGGGGCAAAGCCTGGTGGTGCTCTTGGAGCAAAGCCTGGTGGTGCTCTGGGAGCAAAGCCTGGTGGTGCTCTTTGAGCAAAGCCTGGTGGTGCTCTGGGAGCAAAGCCTGGTGGTGCTCTTGGGGCAAAGCCTGGTGGTGCTCTGGGAGCAAAGCCTGGTGGTGCTCTTTGAGCAAAGCCTGGTGGTGCTCTGGGGGCAAAGCCTGGTGGTGCTCTTGGAGCAAAGCCTGGTGGTGCTCTGGGAGCAAAGCCTGGTGGTGCTCTTTGAGCAAAGCCTGGTGGTGCTCTGGGAGCAAAGCCTGGTGGTGCTCTTGGGGCAAAGCCTGGTGGTGGTCGGGGGACAAATCCAGGTGGTGGTCTGCAGTTAAATCCAGGAGTCGGTCCAGTAGCAGATTCGGGTGGCGGCCCAGGAGCAAATCCAGGTGGTGGCCCAGAAGCAAATCCTGGAGGAGGACTTGGCGTAGGCCTTGGTTCCGTGGGGATATCGATGAACTCTGTCTCCTTATGTTCCTCAGACTCCACCGCTCCATCCCGTCCAAACGAAATAATATTATATGACCTCTTCACTTCTTTCTGCTGTGATACATACCAAACAGAGACTACTGAAAAACAGACTATTAAAACCCAGTTTGGGTGTGAATAATGAATTACACTAAATAAGGTGTCAGAACTGTCATCTGGACAGTCACTTACTTTGTTGCCCAAAAATGTTTTGGTTACTGACATGGCCTCCCGGCGGTAGGACGTCGCCCTCAAAAATTGCCCTCTGAAGCGCTAAAACGCAAATCAACAGGAAACACTCAGTCCTGTTCACAACACGTGAAGAGACTGACAAAAGACTGAGTTCAGAAAGTGACAGAGAGGCACAAATCAAGGCTGAGAACTTACCTTGATGCAGGTGACATCCTGCACTATTCCAAAGCACTCTGGGGGGTCCTGCAAAATAAGTGTCCAAAAGAATCGTTCAAGAGGGGAACCAAAAATTATCTCTTAGTGGAGTGATTTAAAGGGCAGAAGCTAAGACGCTGTCACAGGTTCATGTATCTACTACCTCTGAATTCAGGGTGAGGTATTCACGCGTTGAGATCCACCAGCGCTGGCTCATGGATCCTCTAATTAGGTCCAGGTGATGATACTTCACGTGAGAAAACTGTAAAAAAAAACAACACAAAAATGTACAGGAAATATCTTACACTGGTTAAATGCGTCTTTGTGAAGCAAAAACTGTTTCAATTTTTCAGTAAAAGTTTTGCGCGCCTACCGTTGACTCGTTTAAGCAGATGATACGAGACATCGTGAAACATCGTGCCACGTCTGTACAGTCTACTTCAGAGGGGTACTGCTGTCATGGCAACACAAACAAACACCAAAAACAGACAGATTAACACCGACACAGTTATCCCTTACCTCCATACACAGCAAACCACCAGTGTCATTGTCTACATCCACTTGATGAAGACTGCAAGAAACTTACTCCTGGAGCGTGCTCACAATGTAGAACCTCATCCTCTGGTGTTGACCACTTGCTCTCTCCTGTGCTGAGGACAGACCTGTAAATCTGTAACAAGGGAACACACCTAAATCCACCTTTAATGTATTGATACACAGTCAGGGTCAGTTAGCTCACATCTTCTCACTCAAAACTGAAAAACTTCCTTCACATTTCCAGTGAACAGGTAAATATTTCACACTTGCATAATATGAAGAATTTGGAACGAGAGCCAGTCCTCGGGCTATATCACTACTTCCTTTGGAACAAAAAGATTTTTGTTTTTGTGTGTAAGAGAAATCGAGCTGACAGACTTCCAGAGGGTTCTGCTTCATTTAAATCAGCTGAGGCCCCATTAGAACTTCAGAAGAACTTAGTCTTCAAGACTTAAAACCAATAGTCATGTGTGGTCTGTGGGGTTTTTTTGATGAGAGCAGAGACTTAAGTCTTACTGTAACTGGCATCCAGGGCCCACAGTCTAGTGGTCTGCTAACATAAGGAAACATATGTTCCTTCAATGCATTTTGTACCTATGGGATGAAAATTGACAATCAGAGGACTGATACTGTGAGTCTCTACTAAGTTCCCCACCACAACATCAGATAAGTGAAGCAAAAGATTATCAAGGTGTATTTTTGAAATATATACAATTGAAGAAAAAGTAGTTTCTTACCATAACCATGACCACAGGATCACAATACACAATGTCCCATTGAAACTTCTGTCTGGGCTCATTCATCATGTTCATCTGCTACAGAGAAAACAGGATCACAGATGATCACATTAGATGTTTTCTAACCATTAACCTCTACACTTTAACACCATATATTCATAAATTAGTTGTGGTATACTGTAGCCTATACTTCAAACTCTCCCTATCTAAGCATATTCTCGTATATAAGTGTACGTTTAGTAACGAAGGCTGTACTGAAAATATAACAAACCAAACAGAGGACTGCAACTGTGTGTCATCTCCAAGCATATTTAGATGAAAAGCAAACTGACACAACTGACCGGAATTGAGCGCTCTTTACGGAATACTGACAGGATGAAAAATATACACTTTCTTACTTTGACTGCAACCAAAGGTCCACAGTACCGGGGGCTGAAAACAAAAGGCAACAGCTGCCCATTCTGAGAATTCAGCTCCTACAAAAGATAAATAATCATAAAAACGTCAGATCAGATTTTCACTGGGACTCTCTCCAAGGCTCATTCTTTCAGGATTTTTTTCATAATTAACCCAGAGATTTCTTAAAAGGGGGAAATGTCTCTACCTCTGCTTTGCTGACGTCACACGATGGTGTGTCCTCTTCAAAAGTCCCGTGTGTCGCAGGATTCACTGGCACGTCAGTGATGCAGTCCACAGCAACGGCGAGGCCCACAGCTGCTGTTTTCAGAACTGACACAAAACAAAAGACTGTCACTGGAAAAAGAAAAGTGCACTGTGGTCCAACTCTTATTCTTATTCCAATGAACAGAAAGGACACTTCTGCACTGTTGACAGGCAACACCAGCAGTGTCTTCTGGTCAAAGTCACCATTCAAAAGTACAGACAACAGGGCTGTCAATATCTGTGACTTGTGTTTGTACATGTTAGTTTATAATTTCAGAAAATTGCTGTTCTGGTTGTTAATATCACTTTAATGTTCAAGTGCATTACTAAACAGAGAGAGAGAAAATGAAAATGTATGTCAGTGTCTGTATCTTGTTCCCTACACAGACAATATCGTGGGAAAGTATTCAGCCTGTGCGCTTTCTACCACATCATAGACAACATTTTCAAAATGATATGAATAAACTAATAACACTTTAATAACTCCTGACATTCACATGCACATTTCTGTGTGTTTTGCCATCAAATCACACACACAGAATGAGGAGGTTATTTACCCTCCGTGTGACCAGCCGGTCCACCCGTCCTTAAGGTCTCCCTCGATCGCTCATTTTGTAATTTTTTATACAGATAGTAAGACCCGGCGGTTACGGCAGCGATCCCAGTGGCGTAAAGGACTGGTCTCAAACTAAATCCTCTTAGTTGTTCGACCATCGTAGAGATTGCGATTTCCATGTCAATAAGCCACAAAAACGCTAAATAAAACCTACTTCTTCCAAGCACGTTTAGTAGTAAAGTAATTTTTAAGTCCTGCCAGGCCAATTTCAATATCATAAGATTGTGACACAGTTGAAATAAAGGCGTCATAACGACGCACTCTCTTCATTTCATTGATTCATTTGAATTCAACGCTCGGCTTCACTGGGGTGTTATGTTGAAATATTGACAGCAGTTTGATGAGAGAAGAAATGTTTTTAAGAATGCCACTGGATTATTTTATTGCCGTCAGTCGGAACACTTGGGATTTTCCCCTCAGGCACCATGGTCTTTCAGTTCACTACACGTGCATTTAGCGCGCGTTGTTAAAACGTAAAGCCAACACGGAGTGACACTTACCACGTTACCATGACAGCGCGTCGCATAAACCTCTTTAGCCAAATTTAGAGTAGCTTAACCTTAGCTAGCCTAACAGTAATATCCGTTATTAATATCCCATTCAGGGCGCGATTTAAATCGCGATTAGTCACTTTATGTACCTTTTTCATCGGTCTTGCGCGTAGTCTCCGCGGTTTCCTTTTCCCGGCCACGCCGACTTTTATCGTCTCGCCACCTAGAAAACAAACAAAACGCTCCCACCGCAGCTGCAGCCAAACTAACAGTGTATACCACTGGCCGTAGCTTTAGCGGGGCAAAGCGCTTTGCTAAACCTGCAAATTGAACCTGCATTGAAATGTTAAAGACACAATATACAAAAACACAATGCTTAAAAATAAGGTACAATTACAAACACGTTATTCTGTGTGGCCTAAAAATATACCCAATCCTAAATTTCAATTAATAGCTAGCCGGTAAACCGGGAGGGCAGCTATATCGACCCTCGATAGCTTAGTAAACTAACTAAAATCCAAGGCGATTAAGTTCACTGGCGTAATACTGGTATTTTTGGAAAGTGTTGCTTAGAGATCCAATCAGTAATTTCTTATTCGAAATAAAGTTAAGTTGTAGTTGAGTTGTCAGTAGTGGCTTGATTTCGAGGAGAAATATAGCAGCTGCTTGTTCGCTCTGGGGTCGGTTCACGACTGACTTTCTTTGTTGCTTTTTGACTTGATCTGCATTCTATAGAATTTCCAGTCCGTTCTATTCTAGACAACACAATTCACTCAAATTCTTAAATGTAAATATGTTTCTCTGAAGAAAATCGAAGTGCTCAAAAGCAAGTGAAACCTACAATACGTTCCTTATTTCCTATGCTGCTAAAGGAAATTCCAGTTGAAAATCCAGTAGTTAGTCTATTGGAATGAACAGGTCCCAAATGGTCTGTACTGGTTTCAACTGAATCCAACTAAGTTTTCAGATTCGAATGGTTTCCCCACTTAAGAATAGCAGTTGAAACCATTTACAACCCATTTAGACCAATTTCAATTCCAATTTTGTGTATTTTTTAAATGTATTTTTTCTGCAGTGTCGTCAAACGTATCACACAAGGGGGCAAAACATCAAAAAATTTGCTTCCTAATCATGTAAATCCACAAATGACAAAACATAGACTCTCCTTAGAATCTACTTATGGGGTGTGAGAGCTTTGCTCAGCATTGTCCAGTTAACCTGACATGGAACATTTGCATCAGGCAAAATGGCTTCAAGGTATATATGCAATCCCTTTGCTCAAATAAGTCGCTTCCCCCTGTTTTATTTTTCATTTCTGTATAAATCCGAACACAGTGACCTTGGCAGCACATGTATATCTTACAGAAATCTACGCAATGCTTGCAAATCCATCGTGAGGGAATCTGTATTATGGCGTTTGCTGACTTACACAACGTTGCTGAGACATCGTTGCTGATGCTCAGCAGTTCTTTTAAGTTTTATGTAATTTGTTAAAATACCGTGAATTTATTGTAAATAAAATAAAATACTACTTTGTAAGTAATACAATAGAAACCTCAGCAAGTATCAGGTGGGATGCTTTTAAGGCCTTTATCAGGGGCCAGATAATCAGCATCATGCTTATCACTTCATTATAGATTAACCAAAGAGAGACCATTGTAGACCCAACTGAAATAAACGAAATGTTCAGGAAATATTATGAAGAGCTCTATGGCTCAGAGGTAACTCATGGCAACTTATCAAGAGCAAATGACAGTATAAAAGTAGGACAAACACCAGGGCCTGATGGTCTACCCACTGAACTCTATTAAAAACATTAAAAATAGATTGCAGACACCACTTTTAGAAATGTTTAAAGAATCCTTTCATAAGGGAATCCTGCTGCTCTCCTTAAGAGGAGCCTTGATTACTTTGCTCCCAAAAGCTGGTAAACCAAATAACAAACGTGAGAATCTAGGGCCAATTACTCCTCTAAATGCAGATGTAAAAGTGCTGTGTAAGGTTTTAGCTAGAAGGGCTGAAGGAATAATACTGAAGATAAATGAAAAAAGATCAGAGAGGTTTTATTCATGGCAGACGAGGCTTTCATAAGGTAAGAAGGGTTTTGAATATACTCCATAACCAAAAGGGGGGGCCCCTGATACTGCTTGACTGTCACTGAACACTGAAAAAGCCTTTGACAGAGTGGAATGACCCCATATATTTGACATTCTGGTACATTGTGGCCCAGGAGGGAATTTTTGCAAATGGATAAGATTACTCTATACGCGACCATACGCAGAAATACTGACTAATGGTAAGATTTCAGAAAGTGCCATGGTAAAACGAGGATGCAGACAAGAGGATCTTCTGTGTCATTGTTATTTACCATGGCAACTGAACCACTGGCAATTGCAGTAAGAACCCATAATAACATTTCAGGAATAACCATAGGATAGCAAGAGCACCGTCTGGCTTTATATGCAGGTGATGTCATTATCTTCCTCAAAGATTTTAGTAAATCTAACCCTGCCCTGTTGGATCAGATTAAGACATTTGAAAATCTCATTCTATAAGATCTAAATCAAATCTAAAACCTCAGTTATGGGTTTAAATCATGCAGAGAGGAAAAACTCACCTGAAGAAGCTGCCCAGTTCAAAGATGTTGATTGTTTCACACCATGCAACAGCAGATTTTATTAACATATAAAATTTTACATGGGCTTGCACCAGCCTGCCTATCTGACTCAATTACACCCTACAACCCCCCTCATACCCTGCGCTCTCAAGATTCTGGTCTATTAGGCAAACTCTCTCCATACCTTTAAAAACAGACTAAAGACTTATCAATTTTCTCAAACTAATGGGTAATATCATTTTGATTTGACTTTATTATAGACATGTAAAGCCCTTTGAGACTATAAACAGTGATACTGGGCTCTAAATAAATTTGTATAATTATTATTATTATTATTATTATTATTATTATTATTATTATCATTATTATTATTATTACTATTATTATTATTATTATTATTATTATTATTATTATTATTATTATTATTATTATGTTGGTATTCAAATTGTACCATGTCTTGAGAATATTGTATTTATGTCTTGAGAATTTTTTGAGAGTGTAAAAATGAAAAAAAAAAAAAAAAAAAAAAAAATATATATATATATATATATATATATATATATATATATATATATATATCAAGGGCCAAAAAATATAAAAACATTGGAATGGAACAAAAATCTTTTACAAGCCTTAGTTTTGGGACCCAAACAGTATTTAGACAAACTTTGAACAAAATCTGAGACGGTGCTGCAACCACTTTCCTGGATTCTATCTGATCTGACATGGAGTGACCCATATATGTGTGTTAAGTTGTTGTCAAAATCAATAAAGACACAAAAATCACTGTACACATTTTATACCGTTTACTGTAAATAATTGTACAGACCATTGAATCTGTTTATCATGGACTCATTCTACACTGTGAATGTCTATTTTATGTGCTGGCCAGAGGAGGATGGGCTCCCCCTGTTGAGTCTTGGTTCCTCCCAAGGTTTCTTCCTCCTATTCATTCTATTAGGGAGTGTTTCCCTGCCACTGTCGCCTTGGGCTTGCTCACTGGGGGTTGAGGCACTGATTGCTGTAAAGCTGCTTTGAGACAGTTCTGATTGTAAAAAACACTATACAAATAAACTTGAACTTGAGCTTTGAATGAAAGCTATTCCATGTACCTGTATTGTTACCGGGGTTTGAAGAATTACTGTATGTCACAAAGAGAAACCTCAATAGTAATGGGTGACACGCAATAAATGTGATGTGTATGAGTGATGAAGAGAAGTGCTGTAAAGAGAGTAGAAGAGGGGAAGGGGATGTTGTGGGTGTTACAGTAAATTTGAAGGTAAAATTGAAGGTTAAGGTAAAGCCTTGTTAGGAAAGAGGCAGAGAAGAAAGAGAAGTTAAAGCAACTGGGCAAAATGAGGAATTAGCCTCTACATGTGGACCAGAGGTGGGAAACTGGACAGTAACGGCTTGAGAAACAGGTGGGAAAAAAACCCAGAAGAGATGGGGTTATGGAGAAAACGAGCAGAGAGGGAAAGAACAGCTTACTCAACCCTGCACAGGGTTTTCTCAACCAACGAGAAGAGCATTGCGGCCTGTTTCTCCTGGAGACTGATCAAAGGTGCAAGAGCAAACATAAGCTGTCCTTGTCCTGGCAAGGAGCAGGGTGCAGCACTCAGTGTTGGTCCAGTTCCTGGCCCAACATGAAGCTGCACACCTGGACTGAACACAGTGTGACACTGGAGTTGACATGATGGCAATTTCAGAGGGCGTAGAACAAATGCAGGAGCTGGTGTTTCCACTCAGCATAGAGCAGGAATCTCTTGCAGCATGTGCCTGAGGTCACTCTGGAAGTGGGCAAGGAAGTATCATGAGGGTTGTTGAAACTCGGAAGAAGGAAGCAGTGTAACGGTGAGGAACGGTGAGGAGCTTGAGAGCTCAGGCAGCCGGGGCTGGAGCAGATGTGCTTTCCCAGGCATGAACTGAACCCAGAGCACAGGAGGGAGGAGGTGTGTCCTGGGGTAAAGGTGTGTCAACACAGGTAATGCATCGTCAGAGCTGCTGTCTGGCTGTATTCTCAGGCAGTATAATGAAAGCGAGAGGAAGAGGCTAACCATAAGCCTGCTTACATACTGTGGCTTGAACAGTGGCACAAGAGTAAAAGATCATCTTCCATCTACTCCTCCTGAGCTTTGGCTTTGGGCTTCAGTTGTCAGTTATATCAGCACAGCCTCAGAATGCATAAAATAGCATTGCAATTGAATGTGTTCAGGTAAGGATCCTTTCCCATCTCATCTGAAACATGTTGAAAGCATTTCCGATCAGAAGAGGAACTAGTTGCGGAAACAATGCATTTGCCCTAAATAGGCTGATATACTTGTGTGATCAAAACTGAACCACTGAAAATAAAATATCCAGTGACTTGATATGAGCGGTACCAGCACAATTTTGGATCACACTACATTCATTTTTTCAGACAGTTAGACTGGAGAAAAAACTTTTTAAACATTTTTTAAAGAGTTTTTAACAGTGATATATTTTGGTCTTCAGACTGATCATTTTTAATGACAGTTAGCCTGTTGTAATGAAGACACACACCTTAAGGACTGTGTATTTTTTGTGTCTGACCACCTCACCCCCTCTCAAACTCCAGGTCTCTGCCACACAGAGAGTCTCCCCAGTCCCTAATTCTGTGCAATAATTTATAGTGCAATAATTCACACCCTGCATTTTTATTTTTATACAGTGTGCGCTTTTGTATATAGAGTGCATTTTTTATTTATTCATTTTTTCTTTTTGTGCTGCTCCTTTAATTGTCTTTCTTTGCCTTTTTTGTTCTAGAAAGCTGACTCGAAGAGAAACGCACAAGAGCTCCAAAGTACCTGTTCTGCCCTGTACCTGTACAAATGGCAAGAAAATCTCTTGAATTGTGAATCGTGAAGAAGATTCTACAGCATAACAACTCTGATATTCAGCTGGCACTTTGCTCCTTGAGCTGGAGAAATAGCAGTAATTAAACAAAACTACGGGTTTTTTTAAAGCTCGTATACTTCCTGTATTCATTATCACATTGTTGGCATTGCCACATTGTTGACACAATATATTAGCAGATCTGCAAAAAGCACAGTTTTTAGGAACTAGAAGTTATCTTGGTGTGCGTTCAGTTAATCTGCTCAGGATGAATGCTACCACATGGGAGAATTCTGTAGATCTTTCTGGTTCCATGACACAAACACAGTGCTCTTGGCAGAAGACTTTATCCCTGCCCTGTAGTGATGGACAGACTGAGGGAAGCAGGTGGATATTTCTGCTGTTAGTGCCCACATATGTTTGCAAATGTTCTCCTTTTACCAGTATTGCTCACTAAGAAATGTAAATGCAGGGCAGAAAGAACACAGTTCCCCCAGTGAGAACCAAATTGCACTGGTAAGCATGCGAAAAGGTAATGGTAATCCTCAGCTAGAGGGAGACCAGAAGCTTTGGTTTCTCTGATGATGAATCTTAACGTGTGTTAAGGAAACAGAAGCACAAATGACAGAAGAATAATCTGCCAATGCCAGATTAACTGCATGACCACAAATGGCTGCTAGGTAGCTGGATTATTATTAGACCCGACATCGCTTTTTCTCACCGAGGAGTGTTCCAACATATTACCACAGACTTATGTATAAATACTAGACTCGTACACACATATGTTCTTCAAAGGACAGCCATACCAGTTCCTAGACTGTTTTCTAAACACACAGGACATACCTGTATGGATTTACACCTGGGGAAGGTGTTAGATTTTACCTCCACTGCACAGAACAACCCAGTTTAACCTGGTTACGGTATTGACCAGCTCACACTTTGTTCCCCACACCCAGCAAACCATCCTGTTCCAATAAAACCAGTGGCTGGTTGGCTGCTGGTTTAGTGAGTTAAGTGCTTCAGTGGTCACCTCTGATCCTGTGACTCCAGCAGACTAGCTCTTCCACCTATTGTTATGCATACCGTCCGTGACTGGGAATTTTTCTCTATGTGTGTGTCCTAAAGCTACATATAACCAGTAGCACTGATGTGTCTCCATCATGTGTGAAACTGAATATAAGGAAACTGAGAATTTTCAGATAACTCCATAGTTTTTTCAGAATTTCATAATGTTTGACATGATTTGTAGGGGTGTGTGTGTGTGTGTGTGTGTGCGTGCTTGAAAGTTTAGATTTGAAGTCATGCTGCCATAATTTGAAGTGATCTTTGCTTCACATGAACTAGCATATTTTGACCATTTTTACACATTAGAACAGCTGCAAAACAAGACTTTTTTAGCTGTTTTCTGTAAGTTTATTTAAAGTAACTTCCTTATACTGAGAAAGCAGAAACGGATGAAAGTCTTTAACCAAAGCTCTGCTGCTCTGAACACTTACTCGTCACTTGATCCTAGACTTCTGTTAGCTTCAGGCTGGAGAGCGTTGTGCGTGGGTTTGCATTTATACTGGGAGAGTCATGGAATTGGAGAAACGGCATGGGGCCAGAACAAATGACTATGATATTGATGTGGTGACAGAGAGTGTGATGACAGAAGATGTGTATGAGACCCTGAATCATCCTCCTGTACAGAGAGACAGAGGGGCAGACATCGGTGAGCTCAGTGCACAAAGACAGACAGCACTGATGATGTTTGGGACTGGAAAAAATGATATATTTGATATAATGGATCCCGCGTTTGAGCAGGGCTGTTGATATGGCATTTTGATACATTTTATTTTCGTTCTGGTGACATGTTGAGTTGCTTGAGCTGATACCGCACTGCTTGGACCGGTGAGATCAGCAGAAAATCTGTTTAAAAAGCGTATTTAGAGCTCAAGAAACAGTCTGTTGCATTTGTAAAATATTTAAACACAAATGTAATTTTCAAATACAAGTTGAAATGCAGTTTCTTGATGACCAGGTTTGTAAATCTGTAAATTTGTCAATTTTAAAAAGTCTTATTAGTCCTGTAACGTCTGTCGTGAAAGGATACTTGTGACTTGTTTGAGGCAGTAGCATTACTTCCCATGCATCTTTCTGTGTGTTGTCTACAGCAGGTTCTGTAAAGGAGAGATGGGTGGTGTTGGTGCTGCTGGCTGTGAACACTCTCTTACTGACTGTAACCCTCTCTGCTGTACTCATACGACGTGAGTTCATCTAATTTTCACACTGATACTAGGAGAGGTGAGAAGGCACAGGGAAGAAAGTTTGGGCCTCAGTACATGGGTGTAAATATTCAGGTTGTCTTCTCTCTTTTCCCAGACACTCCCAGCACTGAAACACAGCTGCAGGAGCTGAACACAGCAACTGGTGATACTGCAAAACAATTCTTCTCATACACAGTTTCATATAAAAACACTGTGATCATTCATATAAATCAGGAGCACTTTATGTGACACTTAAGGCTGTACTACACTGCATCTCACTCCACTGCATCTCTCCACACTACATCACACTGCACTGCATCACCCAGCAGTATACTTCACTGAACTGCATCTCTCCACACTACACCACACTGCACTGCATCTCCCAGCAGTATACTTCACTGAACTGCATCTCTCCACACTACATCTCACTACACTGCATCTCTCTACACTACATCTCACTCCACTGCATCTCACTCCACTGCATCTCACTCCACTGCATCTCACTCCACTGCATCTCACTCCACTGCATCTCACTCAACTGCATCTCTCCACACTACATCTCACTACACTGCATCTCTCTACACTGCATCTCACTCCACTGCATCTCACTCCACTGCATCTCACTCAACTGCATCTCACTCAACTGCATCTCACTACACTGCATCTCTCTGCACTGTATCTCATCACACTGTATCTCACTCCATTGCATCTCTCTACACTACATCACACTGCACTGCATCTCTCCACACTACATCACACTGCACTGCATCTCTCCACACTACATCACACTGCACTGCATCTCTCCACACTACATCTCACTCCACTGCATCTCACTCCACTACATCTCACTCAACTGCATCTCACTCCACTGCATCTCTCTGCACTGTATCTCATCACACTGTATCTCACTCCACTGCATCTTATTTCACTGCACCTTGCTTCATTCAATCTCAGAGAGGAGGGAGGCTACGGGAGGGGGGGGGGGTGGCGGCTGCAGTATGCAGGTGCAAATGTTCAGTTTGCCCTCTCTGTTTTCCCAGACACTCCCAGCACTGTAACACAGCCACAGGACCTGAGCACCACAACTGGTGAGACTACTCAGTCAAAACAATGCTTCTCATACACAGTTTCATATAAAAACACTGTGATCATTCATATAAATCAGGAGCACTTTATGTGACACTTCAGGCTGTACTACACTGCATCTCACTCCACTGCATCTCTCCACACTACATCTCACTACACTGCATCTCCCAGCACTATACCTGACCACACTGCATCTCACTACACTGTATCTCAACACACTACATCACACTCCACTGCATCTCTCCACACTACATCACACTGCACTGCATCACCCAGCAGTATACTTCACTGAACTGCATCTCTCCACACTACATCACACTGCACTGCATCTCCCAGCAGTATACATCACTCCACTGCATCTCTCCACACTACATCACACTGCACTGCATCACCCAGCAGTATACTTCACTCCACTGCATCTCACTCCACTGCATCTCTCCACACTACATCACACTGCACTGCATCTCCCAACAGTATACTTCACTCCACTGCATCTCATTCCACTGCATCTCTCCACACTACATCACACTGCACTGCATCTCCCCATACTACTTTAAATATGTATTTTTTTATATTTACATGTTTCTTTAAATGTATTTTCTTAGATTTACTTTGAGTTTCTGTATAACTCTGAAGACTAGAGACCTACATGTAGATTAAAACTTTTAGTAGAAAAAAAACAAAAACAAATAAACAAAAAAAAACCCCACAGACTTAAAAATGTTTTCACAGTAACTTATAATTTATTGATTATTTATTGATTAGTATTAATTAATTAATTGTGTAAACTGATATAAATATATCTGCTTAATTTGTTTAGTGACAGATGTCTAGAGGTAATGTTTTGGTGTGTGTTCACAGGCCCGGATGAAGACAAAGAGGTGTGGATTCTGCGGAATGATGTGTTCTATTTGTTCTGGAGTAGCCACGGAAACTGTTCCACTGCTGAGCAGTTCTGTGCTGAGAGAAATGCCAGACTGGCCCATTCACAGCAGACTAACAAGGTAATGTGTTTTCAGTCTCGTAATGCAAGCTGAAGATATGATCACACTCTAACATGAACACATCCAGGCTGTTTCTCCTGACCAGTCCTCAGGAGACAGGCAAAAAAAGTCCAGTGATATGACTTGTGCATGTGTGCGTGTATGTAACTGTGTGTGTGCATTTGCATGCGTGTGCATGAATGCATATATATGTTCATGTGTGTGTGTTTGTGCATGTATGTAACTGTGTGTGTGTGTGTGTGTGTGTGTGTGTGTGTGTGTTTACAGGACTGGCTGATGTCTAAGACTAGGAACAGGAAGTTTTTGGTTGACCCGACAGAGGTTTGTCATCATTGAACCTGTGAATGTTCACTCAGCTCAGTGACACATAGAGACTTCAGCCTGCCCATTTCACTTGATAGTGATTACATTATAGTGATTATACTGAATACTGAAATATTCACAAATCGATGACAAATGATTGATGATGGCTTATCCTGATAATCTAAAAATTCAAAAGTTGTCATAATTAAAGACAATTTCCTACAACCCTGCATCCAACCAACAGGTATAAAAAGCTGAGACACAGTAAACATGTTCAGTGACACCTGTGGCATTTTTAAAATCTCCTGTCTATGCCTATTTATTTACAAATCCCTTCCCACCTGTATGATTGTTTGGGATCAATTCATGTCAGCATCCTCCACAGGTGAAATGGCATTACTGGTTGTAGAACAACTATCTCCTCTCTTTACTCTGCCCACAGGCTGTGTATGATATGTTCATGAGTTCTCCGGCATGTGGGCTGTTAACCGGTGATTTGGATGACACTGCCATGATCTCTGACCCTGATGACACGCAGGGAGAGGGCTGGGTGTGTGAGTGGAGGAGAAGCCCATTCTTTGCTTACTGACTGAATGATTACACACCTAATTATGACGGACCTCAGCTTCATCAGTCAATTTTATGTTCTGGAAAACCAATGTGTCTATTTTCTCCTGTTTTTCTCCTGGAATGGCCAAATGGGCTAAAGTAGCAGTCAGTGAACCAGGGTGTGACGGTGCTGTCTGACCCAAATGCCGTCCAGTTCAGGGCTCTGTGTGTGAATGTGTGTGAGTGTGTGTGTGTGTGTGTGTGGAGGGCTGAAGGGGCAGTGAGGAGGCCAGGTGGTCGTTTGGGATCATTTCGATACTGCAGTCATCCTTACAGCTCTGGTGAGGCGCCGTAGGATGTATGCAGGAGAACAGTACAAGGAACGGTACATGATAAGGTTGGCATAGCAACAGGTGAAAAAGAGCAGTTAAAGAAAGGATGTAAAGTAAATGATTTTAAGGGAAGGGTGCTAAAGGAGGAGTGATCAAGTTCAGGTTTCAGTGTGACCTTCCACTGCCCTTACTCTGTTTACTCACACCCTAATATCAAATACACTCTCAGTGTGGCCTTCCACTGCCCTTACTCTGTTTGTTCACACCCTAATCTCAAATACACTCTCAGTGTGACCCTCCACTGCCCTTACTCTGTTTACTCACACCCTGATCTCAGATACACTCTCAGTGTGGCCTTCCACTGCCCTTACTCTGTTTATTCACACCCTAATCTCAGATACACTCTCAGTGTGACCCTCCACTGCCCTTACTCTGTTTATTCACACCCTAATCTCAGATACACTCTCAGTGTGGCCTTCCACTGCCCTTACTCTGTTTACTCACACCCTAATCTCAGATACACTCTCAGTGTGACCCTCCACTGCCCTTACTCTGTTTATTCACACCCTAATCTCAGATACACTCTCAGTGTGGCCTTCCACTGCCCTTACTCTGTTTATTCACACCCTAATCTCAGATACACTCTCAGTGTGACCTTCCACTGCCCTTACTCTGTTTACTCACACCCTAATCTCAAATACACTCTCAGTGTGACCCTCCACTGCCCTTACTCTGTTTATTCACACCCTAATCTCAGATACACTCTCAGTGTGACCCTCCACTGCCCTTACTCTGTTTATTCACACCCTAATCTCAGATACACTCTCAGTGTGACCCTCCACTGCCCTTATTCTGTTTACTCACACCCTAATCTCAAATACACTCTCAACTGTGGGAGGAAGAAATAGGACTTCATTTGATTTTGATTTGTTTTTAATTACATCTGGTTTGAATACTGATTTTTGTTACACAATTAAAAACAAGGTCATGAGGACACAGGCACATACACCTCATTTCATTTGTGTGAAATCCCCTCTCCACAAACAGTAAATATGACTTAGAAATTTTGGAACAAAAATCAGAATTTCTCTCTGAGCAGAATGTGTGAGTGGATGTAATTCAGGAGGAAATGATGTTCTGATAAAGCGGACCTTATTTTGTAATGAGCTTGCTGGTGTTTGTTCCCTCAGGAAAGAAGCTTCTCTCTGTGTGACTCATTTGTCTCAGACATGACTACTATTTCAGGACTGGATTTATGACAACCAAACTGCGCTTTTTTTTCTTTCAGACAACAAACATTTTATCACTATTATTGTCATTAAAAGGTTCCTCTCACAACAACGATAATAGTTCCACATAGATTAAAAACAGTGGAGGTACTTGATTCACTGTATTCACTGGGTCTCATTCCCCCCTCTGCTGGCAGTTTGATCTTCTGTTTTCATTTTAGTCACTTTCTTGTTCCAATAACTGTCCTGTCACTGGACTGTCCCATCCTGATATCCAGTTTACTGAACTCTGGCCTAATTTATTACTTGGATTTGATTTGTATTTTGGAAAGTTTGTTTCAAAAATAAAACAACCGTGTGCATGGATCCTCAGTCTGTTTCATTACAGAATACCTCAACTCAGATAGATCCAGCGGAGCTACTTAATCTGATAAGTGAGCGGATAACTGAATTGGAGCCAATGATGCAAACAACACATCCACTGGCTGCTGCAGCTAATCTGGAACCGATTCTATCTCCACTCGGCCCCACAAGATCAGCCCTTTCGGTTGTTACCATCTCGGTTCCAGACAAATATGACGGAAATCCCAAGAAGTGTAAGGGCTTCTTAATGCAATGTTCATTACAGATGAGAATTTAGAACTTCGGCCACTGAAAGTAGATGAGCGAGCTTGCGCCATTCACTGTGTACCATCACAGACACAGTTCCAACCTCCAATCAGAACTGGCATGCAGAGGATATGTAAGGAATCTAAATCAATTCACTCACACGTCTATTGCAACTGACAACCTTCTGAAGGACCAACGTAGAGCACAACCCTTTAACTCGGTTACACACCAGTCATCATCTTCTACATCAAAGCCTGAACTCCAGCAGCTAGGTCAAACACCACTCTTTCCTGAGGAGTGTCAGAGACATTACCGGCTACACCTGTGTCTATATTGTGGCAGTGCTGATAATCAATGACAATGCCCCATGCCTCATTGTATAATCACTGTATGCAATCTTGACCAAACAACAAATCTAATCCCAATTTCTTTTGTATTATTCATTAGCGGTAATCCAGCAAGAGGTCAGCTGTGTCAGCCTGAGACAGTTCAGTAAACTAACCAATGTCCCCCTTGAAGATTACTCACACCAGCAGTACTCCTGCATGAACTTTGAGATTCGTCTCCCCCTGTCTGACACTTATGGGTTTGTTTTGACCATGTGTTGTCTGTTTATTTGTTGTCATGTTTAGAAGTCCAATAAAGACAGGCCAATAGCAAGCACCAGATCAAACCAACATGGAAAGTGTCTGCCCAAGGTTCCACCGAGATTTGAACTCGGATCACTGGATTCAAAGTCCAGAGTGCTAACCATTACACCATGGAACCACACACACAAACCCTGGACCACGGGCTCCTCACATGGCGCAAGCACAGGCCTCAATGACCATAGTCAGCCACACACTTGGTCGGCCAGGGAGAGAAAAGCAACTGACCAACTGAGCTAACTGGCCTCACGGCCTGCCTTTCTAAGCCTCAAAAAAAGGCGCGTGTGGGAGAGTATTGGACATGGGAGAGTACTGCATTTTGGTCGGTTTTGCAGGCTGGAAATGCAGTGTTGTCAATAGCTTGTGTATCCCTTGCTGTGCGAGAGCGGGTGTGGGTGTTTGGAAAGTGTCAAACCTACTAAACAAGGGCGCTAATGGCCTCATCCAGCAACTGCCCCTTGGGCCGTTATGAGTTTCACGCCGTTCCTAGCTCCCTTTAATATAGTGGATGTTGGAGAGGGCACTGCTTTCAATAGCTTGTGTATCCCTTGCAGTTTGCAATGGTTCAGTTTCAACTACAAAGTCCTCTGTACACTTTGACATTACTATCCTACAACCAATATGGATATTTTGGTTATATTTATATTTTGGTGGATATTTTAGTCAGGAGAGGGTATGTCTGTTAAACTCAGGGAGATGGGTATGAGCTGATGTTGCTTTTTTCGTGAAAGTATCGTCAATTTGAGCAGGGCTTCCGCTGAGCAGGGCTCATTGCTCCCGGGGAAATGACACCAAATCCATGTGGAATCTGAATTTCCCCCACATTTCATACCTTAGAGATAATCTTTGATTTTTTTTGAATGCTGTATTTTGCTGTACCTTCATTTAGGTACCATATCAAAAAACGGGTGTCACCCAGCTCAATGTCACCCAACTCAAGGTATTTAAGATTGGATGGTTATGACGTAATCATATGGTTGGTTATGATATTTAAGTGAATGGTTAAAGATCCGTCTGTTTTGGGTTTTTTTTTCTATTTTTGAGAAATAGTTCTTTGATCTGAAGGATTCAAGATCTTAGGGGTTAAAGTCTAGTTGGTGGAGTGTTGGTGTGACAAGAGAAAGAAGCAGTCATGGGTAGACTGTACTGAAATTACAGTACAGTTACAGTAAAGAAAACAAATAACAGCATTTAAGAAAAGACATCAGTGGTAATATGGCTGTCCAAGTATACTCTTGTTGACATAACTGACATCCAGTCTCAGAGGGAAGGGCACACAGTATATAAGCATTCTGAAATATCAAAATTAAATTAGATGTATCTAAATTCTAAAGTATAACTAATGATTGAGTTGAGTTGAGTTGATCTTTAAAGTATATCTAATGATTGAGTTGAGTTGATCTTTAAAGTATATCTAATGATTGAGTTGAGTTGATCTTTAAAGTATATCTAATTGAAATTGAGTTGACATTTTCAGTTGGGCAAGAGTAAGAGCTTCCCTAGAATCCAGCTACCCAACATTCAAATTAGTGCTACTTAGTGCTGCCCCCTAATGGCACTGATCCCACTGCTGCCAGCAAATGTCATAAGAATACTGGGACTCATGGCTACGGGAGGTGATAGGAAAGGACCAGGTGATGCTCTGGTGTCTGTTTATCCAAGCAGGTGACCAGGGTTACAACGATCATACTTCCATGTCTGTGTGAAGGTGTATGTGTGTGTATATATGTAAGTATGTATGGTTGTGGGGGTGTTGTTATTTATATATTCTATAAATATATATGTTTTGTAAATAAAATAAACCCAGAGATGCACTGAAACAAGGAATAATAAAAATGATTGGCCTCCCCACCCCCAGCCTCCCAGATCTCAACAGCAAATCCACCCAACGTAAAGCACGTTCCATCATTACACACGATCCCAAGCACCCACTCCATCCATTCTGCACACTGCTTCCATCAGGTCGTCCCTCTGTGTCCACGGATGCTTAGGTCCCTTATATCACATAGTGCAGTATTTGCACATAACCTACGCACATCCTCCCCTATACTTTAACTCATCTCTAGATGACTTATAATCCCTAATACAATGTAAACGCTGTAAATGGTTGTTATACTGTATTGTTTTGGGAATAATGACATGAAAAAAAAAGTCTGTACATGTTCAGTACAGACGCAACCATCGTAGGCCTCACTACTACTAGTACATGCACGTCAACAACAACGTGACATTGTCTTTCTTTCAATACTTACGTGACATTTTCTGTCTTTCAATACTTACTTGCTTTCATTTAATGACCTAAAAGAGAAATACATAGAATAAAACACAGGATATTTAGAATAGAAGTACATATATAAAATATATTCATAGATAGAGAAAATATAAATGTTTTAAAACACAAGTAGCGAACAGTGCTCAGACGAGTGTTGGATAGAGATGGAGGATCTGTGGAACTGCAGGAGGCTACAGCAGTGTATGCCCACCCATCACTTCATTCACCTGGATTCAGCGTAGTGCTCACCGCACGGCAAAGTCAAGTTTTGCTTCTTGGAATTTTTTTTTCCGAATATTTTCTTAAAGAGGGCAGGCTGCGTATATGTATGGATGTGTAGCTGTGGATGTATGCTGTACAAATGTATCTACGTTGTATGTATTTTGTGTTTACGTGTCACGTATAGGGTACATCCTGTTTACGTAACTATGTGTTTATGTGAGGCTACAAACTGTGGCAACAAATTTCCTCATAAAAGGACAATAAAGAATCTAAGATAATAATGACGTGTTAATGCTAACATTTGTGAAGCACACGCTCCTGTTCTCTCACCTAAAGATTTGCCAAGTGAAGAACTGCGACTAATTTTTATCAGACTACATGAATGTGGAAAAAATCAGAGATGGTTTCATTTGCGTGGATGTGTGAACAGCACACTGACTTGGCACGGTTATCACAGTGTGTTTCAGAAGGCATGGCTCACTGAACAAACACATCTCACATAGAGTGGAATGGTCAGTAGACCCTGTGTGGCCATTCTCTTTGCAACTTAAGACTTTGATTTCACTAATTGTTTCATTTACAACACATTATTGAAAAGACACTGAGTCATGTGCGGGAGCTAGCGAGACAAAAGCCTGGTGTGGCAGCTGGATTACCCCCTCAACCTATACATCAAAAACGAAGCTTAGAACCTGTAGTCTTTAGCTGTATGTGATAATTTCCTCCATTTAAAAAAACTCAGTCGAAAGTTATTTCATTTGCTACATATTATTGAAAAGTGCTATATTCTGCAGTCACCCCCAGCGCAAATTACTGTTGCAAAGTAGGAATTCATGTTTCCCTAGCAAACTGCAGTAACGCTAACACAAAAAGAATCACGAACGCAGCATCACTGGAATTTAAGATTATTCCATTAAGCTGAAGGAGATTTTCCTATATAACTTTCCTGTAAGTAGTTTCTATTTCCAATGCAAAACAGAATCTTCTGATTTATAAAAAAAAAGTTTCAGTTTCTGATTGCTCATGTCCCCCAATTAACTAAGTTTAGTTAAAAATAAAAATAAAAGAGAGAGAGAGAGAGAGGAAAAGTACAGTATGAGGGTGTGGAAATATATTTCATCATTAATTATATGTCAATATTAGATCAAGATGATGCTTTGAAGGCACAAAAATCACTTTAAAAGGTTATGTTAGGTTAGAAAATACAACATTTGCATGATTTAGTGTGACTTCCGGGATAAACCACTCACATTGCAAACAGATAATGTTGACAACTGCAGACTAATGCAGCCTATTCTCCCACATTTCCTGTTAATGATCTAACGTCACCCCGACCTTACGGTGGCGCAATGAAGGAGTGAATCAGTCAATCAGCATTAGCCCACACAATAGCCAACAGTTCAGGCAATGTGAGTTTGCTGTCCTGGACATATGGACATTATTTTTCCCTCAAGATCAAGGGCAAAAATATACTGGTGAGTTGTAGTCTATGTGCAGGTGTGAGAACTTTATACACATCAAAGATCAGTAATTCTAATCTTCTGGAGCACCTGGTAAAACAACACTCCTCTACATAGCTAATCACGAAAGACCCCGGTGTTAGCGCCACTGACCAAGGAGCCAGTCCATCCAAACAGCCAAGGCTTGACTGGCTTGATATGCACTAATAAGAGAATTGAAGCAAACATTTGGAGTTAAAGTTACTTTCCCTAGTAACTAATTACTCTTATATGCAGCAACTGGTAAAGTAATTGAATTACTTTTGAAAGAAGTAACTAGTAATTGTAACTAATTACTCATTTTCAGTAATTTGCACAACACTGCTTATCACGGTCTCTACCTCAGACTGACTGGATCACTTTACTTGGTTTCTTCATAAAGACAAATTATTGTGTTACTGAAACTGAGAAAAGACGGCAGACAAGCAGAAGATTACTCCCTCACTCAGTAAATCAAAAACAAATTTATAAACAGAGTGATAGAATTTCTTTTACTTTATGTTTTAGGAACAATTAAAAAATCAGGTAAGTTTTCTTTTATTTTTATTTCTGTTTTATCTGTTTGGTTGTTGGTCAAAGTCTTGCCTTGTTCTACTTTGAAGAATACTCGTGAAAATCCTGTACATGTCCACTAACTCTTTTCAGATAAAAATGCATAAAATCTTTATTAATCTTTTGATGAGGATGTGATGCTCATGATCAAACATTTTTTTAAATTCCTCAAGAGTAAATCTCATCATCGGCTTCAAGTTGAACGACAGTTGTGTTCTCTAGCAGTGTACTAACACTCTCAAAACAAACTGATGACACTGCTCATTCATTTACTGATTCAGAATAAAGAGGGAGGGTGAAGAATGGATGCATGATGAAGAGAGAGCGTGAAGATCCAAGGACAGGAGTGGGGCAGGGAAAGAGAGGATTTGAGGAGTAGTCGTGAGGTGGTCTCTCAGGTGCTGGGGGCCAGTTACACAGTGTCCAGTCTGGACATAAGCTGGTCACTATGATGTTCTAAAAGGTTCCACACTCTAGCAGCCAGAGTCTGGGAGTTACAGTAGACACTGGCATCCATCGTAAAAATACTCTGTAAAAATATGTACATCTCTCCCTGGCAATGCAGACACAAAAGAAAACAGGTTAAAACGCCCTTTCCTAGACCTCAAAGATGGCACTGATACGTCAGTAATCAGTGTCTCTGGTTTTACATGCTGTAGATGACTCAGGGGATTCTTACCTGCACTGTTTGCATAAATCTATCTGCCCTGTGCTGCCACACACCATTTACAGGCATGACACACAACAGAGTCAGCATCAGCTGACTTAAAAATCCACCCTCCGTCTGAGAAAGAGTGAAAAAACACAGATATTTACCGTTTGTGACTCCAGAAAACAAGAATTAGTATAGAATTGAGGTACAGTAGAGACAACACATCTCACTGCCATGTGAGATTACGTACAGTTGTCAGTAGAAGTCTTCTTAATCCTAAAATACCAAATAGGACCAGTTCAAACACCACATCGAGAACATTGAAGTGAAAGATCTGGAAAACCGGGAAAAATGACCAACAAGTGACACACGTTAGAAAATGTCCACATGGGGAATTAAACGAAATGAAATCAGTGTCTATGAAAGCTTAGAGAATGTTCATAGAGATACCCTGATATCTGCCAGCTCAGCTTGTATCGCTCTGTGATTGGCTAAAGTCTGGACACAGAGCATGAGCCTGTCGTACATCTGCTGGAATTGCCGTTGGTCCTGAGGACGGTAACAGAAAGCAAACAAAAGTTACAGTAAACACAGGCTTCAAAACACAGGTCGGCCCTAAACCACTGGTTAGAAAATCCAGTCATGAGGATTCACTGGACAGAAATTCTTGGCTCTAATCACTAACACACTTCATACCACTCATTTACTAATCAATGCACTCTAAATGATTTCAATGAGGAGCCTAAACGCAGAGTTACAGTGGAGATGTGCTATCCAGTGGGTCCCCTGGACTGGGTTTAAAAAACAACCTTTCAAAAGAGGAGCTTAAAATCTCTCAGTTACCATTCCATTTAAAGAGGCCAGTCTGCTCAGAACCATTCTCACTGCCACAATGGCAAAGTTCTGGTTCGGCCGATCCATCATTAGTATCTGAGGATTAGAGAGAGAGAGATAGAGGGATTGTAAGACAGAGTAAAATCCTGGTGTTTTGCACATCAGAGGAAGCATTCAGCACTAATTCTTATGGAGGGAAGTCATCTCATACTTACATTAAAAGCTTCACGAAGGGCAGAGAGCCTCACAGGAAAGTCCTGGATCCCAAGGCTCTGAGTATACACACTGCAACAAACAAACAATTACCCTTGTAAACTTTCCTCTCGATTAAATCCACATTCCAGTTTACTGTATTACAAAAGTAACGTCTACTACACTGAAAAAGTCTGAAAAAGAGAGAGGGTGGTTTAAAAAAAAGACATATTTTGCATCCTTATGTATAACATATTAAAGAAGGACAAGAGAAAACTTACTATATGGATGGCACCTCTATGGCCTCAACTGGTAGCTCTGCAAACCCTGGTGCTGTTCTAGGGGCAAACTCATGGGCTGAACCTGGGGCAAACCCCTGTGGTGTTCTGGGGGCAAATCCAGGGGGGGGCTGGGGAGTGAATCCAGGACGTGACCCCAGAGTAAATCCAGGTGGCTGTCCAGGAGTAAATCCACTGGCTGGTCCAGGGCCAAATCCTGGGGGTGGATTGGTGGAAAAATCTTGAGGTTGTCTGTGGATGGTTCTTTCGGGTGGTGGTCCTGAGGCAAAGCCTGGTGGTGCTCTTGGGGCAAAGCCTGGTGGTGCTCTGGGAGCAAAGCCTGGTGGTGCTCTTGGGGCAAAGCCTGGTGGTGCTCTGGGAGCAAAGCCTGGTGGTGCTCTTGGGGCAAAGCCTGGTGGTGCTCTGGGAGCAAAGCCTGGTGGTGCTCTGGGAGCAAAGCCTGGTGGTGCTCTTGGGGCAAAGCCTGGTGGTGCTCTGGGAGCAAAGCCTGGTGGTGCTCTTGGGGCAAAGCCTGGTGGTGGTCTGCGGTTAAATCCAGGAGTCGGTCCAGTAGCAGATTCGGGTGGCGGCCCAGGAGCAAATCCAGGTGGTGGCCCAGAAGCAAATCCTGGAGGAGGACTTGGCGTAGGCCTTGGTTCCGTGGGGATATCGATGAACTCTGTCTCCTTATGCTCCTCAGACTCCACCGCTCCATCCCGTCCAAACGAAATAATATTATATGACCTCTTCACTTCTTTCTGCTGTGATACATACCAAACAGAGACTACTGAAAAACAGACTATTAAAACCCAGTTTGGGTATGAATAATGAATTACACTAAATAAGGTGTCAGAACTGTCATCTGGACAGTCACTTACTTTGTTGCCCAAAAATGTTTTGGTTACTGACATGGCCTCCCGGCGGTAGGACGTCGCCCTCAAAAATTGCCCTCTGAAGCGCTAAAACGCAAATCAACAGGAAACACTCAGTCCTGTTCACAACACGTGAAGAGACTGACAAAAGACTGAGTTCAGAAAGTGACAGAGAGGCACAAATCAAGGCTGAGAACTTACCTTGATGCAGGTGACATCCTGCACTATTCCAAAGCACTCTGGGGGGTCCTGCAAAATAAGTGTCCAAAAGAATCGTTCAAGAGGGGAACCAAAAATTATCTCTTAGTGGAGTGATTTAAAGGGCAGAAGCTAAGACGCTGTCACAGGTTCATGTATCTGCTACCTCTGAATTCAGGGTAAGGTATTCACGCGTTGAGATCCACCAGCGCTGGCTCATGGATCCTCTAATTAGGTCCAGGTGATGATACTTCACGAGACAAAACTGTAAAAAAAAACAGCACAAAAATGTACAGGAAATATCTTACACGGATTAAATGCGTCTTTGTGAAGCAAAAACTGTTTCAATTTTTCAGTAAAAGTTTTGCGCGCCTACCGTTGACTCGTTTAAGCAGATGATATGAGACATTGTGAAACATCGTGCCACGTCTGTACAGTCCACTTCAGAGGGGTACTGCTGTCATGGCAACACAAACAAACACCAAAAACAGACAGATTAACACAGACACAGTTATCCCTTACCTCCATACACAGCAAACTACCAGTGTCATTGTCAACATCCACTTGATGAAGACTGCAAGAAACTTACTCCTGGAGCGTGCTCACAATGTAGAACCTCATCCTCTGGTGTTGACCACTTGCTCTCTCCTGTGCTGAGGACAGACCTGTAAATCTGTAACAAGGGAACACACCTAAATCCACCTTTAATGTATTGATACACAGTCAGGGTCAGTTAGCTCACATCTTCTCACTCAAAACTGAAAAACTTCCTTCACATTTCTAGTTAACACGAAAATATTTCACACTTGCATAATATGAAGAATTTGGAACGAGAGCCAGTCCTCGGGCTATATCACTACTTCCTTTGGAACAAAAAGATTTTTGTTTTTGTGTGTAAGAGAAATCGAGCTGACAGACTTCCAGAGGGTTCTGCTTCATTTAAATCAGCTGAGGCCCCATCAGAACTTCAGAAGAACTTAGTCTTCAAGACTTAAAACCAATAGTCATGTGTGGTCTGTGGTGTTTTTTTGATGAGAGCAGAGACTTAAGTCTTACTGTAACTGGCATCCAGGGCCCACAGTCTAGTGGTCTGCTAACATAAGGAAACATATGTTCCTTCAATGCATTTTGTACCTATGGGATGAAAATTGACAATCAGAGGACTGATACTGTGAGTCTCTACAAAGTTCCCCACCACAACATCAGATAAGTGAAGCAAATTATCAAGGTGTATTTTTGAAATATATACAATTGAAGAAAAAGTAGTTTCTTACCATAACCATGACCACAGGATCACAATACACAATGTCCCATTGAAACTTCTGTCTGGGCTCATTCATCATGTTCATCTGCTACAGAGAAAACAGGATCACAGATGATCACATTAGATGTTTTCTAACCATTAACCTCTACACTTTAACACCATATATTCATAAATAAGTTGTGGTATACTGTAGCCTATACTTCAAACTCTCCCTATCTAAGCATATTCTCGTATATAAGTGTACGTTTAGTAACGAAGGCTGTACTGAAAATATAACAAACCAAACAGAGGACTGCAACTGTGTGTCATCTCCAAGCATATTTAGCAAACTGACACAACTGACCGGAATTGAGTGCTCTTTACGGAATACTGACAGGATGAAAAATATACACTTTCTTACTTTGACTGCGACCAAAGGTCCACAGTACCGGGGGCTGAAAACAAAAGGCAACAGCTGTCCATTCTGAGAATTCAGCTCCTACAAAAGATAAATAATCATAAAAACGTCAGATCAGATTTTCACTGGGACTCTCTCCAAGGCTCATTCTTTCAGGATTTTTTTCATAATTAACCCCAGAGATTTCTTAAAAGGGGGGAAATGTCTCTACCTCTGCTTTGCTGACGTCACACGATGGTGTGTCCTCTTCAAAAGTCCCGTGTGTCGCAGGATTCACTGGCACGTCAGTGATGCAGTCCACAGCAACGGCGAGGCCCACAGCTGCTGTTTTCAGAACTGACACAAAACAAAAGACTGTCACTGGAAAAAGAAAAGTGCACTGTGGTCCAACTCTTATTCTTATTCCAATGAACAGAAAGGACACTTCTGCACTGTTGACAGGCAACACCAGCAGTGTCTTCTGGTCAAAGTCGCCATTCAAAAGTACAGAAAACAGGGCTGTCAATATCTGTGACTTGTGTTTGTACATGTTAGTTTATAATTTGAGAAAATTGTTGTTCTGGTTGTTAATATCACTTTAATGTTCAAGTGCATTACTAAACAGAGAGAGAGAGAATGAGAATGTATGTCAGTGTCTGTATCTTGTTCCCTACACAAACAATATCATGGGAAAGTATTCAGCCTGTGTGCTTTCTACCACATCATAGACAATATTTTCAAAATGATATGAATAAACTAATAACACTTTAATAACTCCTGACATGCACATGCACATTTCTGTGTGTTTTGCCATCAAATCACACAGACAGAATGAGGTGGTTATTTACCCTCCGTGTGACCAGCCGGTCCACCCGTCCTTATGGTCTCCCTCCATCGCTCATTTTGTAATTTTTTATACAGACAGTAAGACCCGGCGGTTACGGCAGCGATCCCAGTGGCGTAAAGGACTGGTCTCAAACTAAATCCTCTTAGTTGTTCGACCAGCGTAGAGATTGCGATTTCCATGTCAATAAGCCACAAAAACGCTAAATAAAACCTACTTCTTCCAAGCACGTTTAGTAGTAAAGTAATTGTTAAGTCCTGCCAGGTCAATTTCAATATCACCCGATTGTGACAAAGTTGAAATAAAGGCATCATAACGACGCACTCTCTTCATTTGAATTCAACGCTCGGCTTCACTGGGGTGATATGTTGAAATATTGACAGCACTCGCAAGTCAGCCATCCTAATTGATATCAATTATGTTACTTGTTAATCGTTTTCTGACCTACAGATAAATCTAAGCATGTGGGGAACAACTGCTCACCGCGATCGCTGTGTTGTGTACCACTAACGAACAACCAAAATTGATGAAAGAAGAAATGTTTTTAAGAATGCCACTGGATTATTTCTATTGCCGTCAGTCGGAACACTTGGGATTTTCCCCTCAGGGACCATGGTCTTTGAGTTCACTACACGTGCATTTAGCGCGCGCTGTTAAAACGGAGAGCTAACACGGAGTGACACTTACCACGTTACCATGACAGCGCGTCGCATAAACCTCTTTAGCCAAATTTAGAGTAACCTTACCTTAGCTAGCCTATCAGTAATATCCTTTTGACATTCAGGGCGCGATTTAAATCGCGATTAGACACTTTATATACCTTTTTCATCGGTCTGGCGCGTAGTCTCCGCGGTTTCCTGTTCCCGGCCACTCCGACTTTTATCGTCTCGCCACCTAGAAAACAAATAAAACGCTCCCACCGCAGCTGCAGCCAAACTAACAGTGTATACCACTGGCCGTAGCTTTAGCGGGGCAAAGCGCCTTGCTAAACCTGCAAATTGAACCTGCATTGAAATGTTAAAGACACAATATACAAAAACACAATGCTTAAAAATAAGGTACAATTACAACCACGTTATTCTGTGTGGCCTAAAAATATACCCGATCCTAAATTTCAATTAATAGCTATCCGGTAAACCGGGAGGGTAGCTATATCGACCCTCGATAGCTTAGTAAACTAACTAAAATCGAAGGCAATTAAGTTCACTGGCGTAATACTGGTATTTTTGGAAAGTGTCGCTTAGAGATGCAATCAGTAATTTCTTATCCGAAATAAAGTTAAGTTGTAGTTGAGTTGTCAGTAGTGGCTTGATTTCGAGGAGAAATATAGCAGCTGCTTGTTCGCTCTGGGGTCGGTTCACGACTGACTTTCTTTGTTGCTTTTTGACTTGATCTGCATTCTATAGAATTTCCAGTCCGTTGTATTCTCGACAACACAATTCACTCAAATTCTTAAATGTAAATATGTTTCTCTGAAGAAAATCGAAGTGCTCAAAAGCAAGTGAAACCTACAATACGTTCTTTATTTCCTATGTTGCTAATGGAAATTCCAGTTGAAAATCCAGTAGTTAGTCTATTGGAATGAACAGGTCCCAAATGGTCTGTACTGGTTTCAGCTGAATCCAACTAAGTTTTCAGATTCTAATGGTTTCCCCACTTAAGAATACCAATTGAAACCATTTACAACCCATTTAGACCAATTTCAATTCCAATTTTGTGTATTTTTTAAATGTATTTTTTTCTGCAGTGTCGTCAAACGTATCACACAAGGGGGCAAAACTTCAAAAAATTTGCTTCCTAATCATGTAAATCCACAAATGTCAAAACATAGACTCTCCTTATAATCTCCTTATGGTGTGTGAGAGCATTGTCCAGTTAACCTGACGTGGAACATTTGCATCAGGCAAAATGGCCTCAAGGTATATATGCAATCCCTTTGCTCAAATAAGTCGCTTCCCCCTGTTTTATTTTTCATTTCTGTATAAATTCGAACACAGTGACCTTGGCAGCACATGTATATCTTACAGAAATCTATGCAATGCTTGCAAATCCATCGTAAGGGAATCTGTATTATAGCGTTTGCTGACTTACACAACGTTGCCGAGACATCGTTGCTGATGCTCAGCAGTTCTTTTAAACTGATCGAGCAAGTTTTATGTAATTTGTAAAATACCATGAATTTATTGTAAATAAAATAAAATTCTATTTTATAAGTAATACAATAGAAACCTCAGGTGGCATGCTTTTAAAGCCTTTATCAGGGGCCAGATCATCAGCATCAGGCTTATCACTTCATTACAGATTAACCAAAGAGGGACCATTGTAGACCCAACTGAAATAAATGAAATGTTCAGGAAATATTATGAAGAGCTTTATGGCTCAGAGGTAACTCATGGCAACTTCAAATTAAATAAGATGAAATTCATATACCCATTATACCAGATGTGATCAGGGTTGATTTAGAGAAAGACATATCCTTGGAGGAAATATCAACAGCAAATGACAATATAAAAGTAGGACAAACACCAGGGCCTGATGGTCTACCCACTGAACTCTATTAAAAACATTAAAAATAGATTGCAGACACCACTTTTAGAAATGTTTAAAGAATCCTTTCATAAGGAAATCCTGCTGCGCTCCTTAAGAGGAGCCTTGATTACTTTGCTCCCAAAAGCTGGTAAACCAAATAAAATACGTGAGAATCTAGGGCCAATTACTCCTCTAAATGCAGATGTAAAAGTGCTGTGTAAGATTTTAGCCAGAAGGGTTGAAGGAATAATACTGAAGATAAATGAAAAAAGATCAGAGAGGTTTTATTCACGGCAGACGAGGCTTTCATAAGGTCAGAAGGGTTTTGAATATACTCCATAACCAAAAGCGGGCCCTGATACTGCTTGACTGTCACTGAACACTGAAAAAGCCTTTGACAGAGTGGAATGACCCTACCTATTTGACATTCTGGTACATTGTGGCCCAGGAGGGAATTTTTGCAAATGGATAAGATTACTCTATACGTGACCATACACAGAAATACTGACTAATGGTAAGATTTCAGAAAGTGCCATGGTAAAACGAGGATGCAGACAAGAAGATCTTCTGTCTCATTGTTATTTACCATGGCAACTGAACCACTGGCAATTGCAGTAAGAACCCATAATAACATTTCAGGAATAACCATAGGGTAGCAAGAGCACCGTCTGGCTTTATATGCAGGTGATGTCATTATCTTCCTCAAAGATTTGAGTAAATCTATCCCTGCCCTGTTGGATCAGATTAAGACATTTGAAAATCTCATTCTATAAGATCTAAATCAAATCTAAAACCTCAGTTATGCGATTTAATCATGCAGAGAGGAAAAACTCACCTGAAGAAGCTGCTCAGTTCAAAGCTGTTGATTGTTTCACACCAATTCATGCAACAGCAGATTTTATTAACATATGAAATTTTACATGGGTTTGCACTAGCCTGCCTATCTGACTCAATTACACCCTACAACCCCCCTCATACCCTGCGCTCTCAAGATTCTGGACTATTCGTCATTCCAAGAGTTAAAAAGAAGTCCGCTGGCAACTGAGCCTTTTCCTACCGCTCTCCGTTCCTCTGGAATGGTCTACCTACAGAAGTTAGAGAGGCAAACTCTCTCCATACCTTTAAAGCCAGACTAAAGACTTATCTATTTTCTCAAACTTATGAGTAATATAATTTTGATTTGACTTTGTTATAGAGTCAAATCATGTAAAGCCCTTTGAGACTATAAATAGTGATATTGGGCTCTAAATAAACTTGTATTATTATTATTATTATTATTACTTTGGTATTCAAATTGTACCATGTCTTGAGAATATCGTATCTATGTCTTGAGAATTTTTTGAGAGTGTAAAATGAAAAAAATATATATATATCAAGGGCCAAAAAATATAAAATCATTGGAATGGAACAAAAATATTTTACAAGCCTTAGTTTTGGGACCCAAACAGTATTTAGACAAACTTTGAACAAAATCTGAGACGGTGCTGCAACCACTTTCCTGGATTCTATCTGATCTGACATGGAATGAGCCATATATGTGTGTTAAGTTGTTGTCAAAATCAATAAAGACACAAAAATCACTGTACACATTTTATACTGTATACTGTAAATAATTGTACAGACCATTGAATTTGTTTATCATGGACTCATTCTACACTGTGAATGTCTATTTTATGTGCTGGCCAGAGGAGGATGGGCTCCCCCTGTTGAGTCTTGGCTCCTCCCAAGGTTTCTTCCTCCTATTCATTCCATTAGGGAGTGTTTCCCTGCCACTGTTGCCTTGGGCTTGCTCACTGGGGGTTGAGGCACTGATTGCTGTAAAGCTGCTTTGAGACAGTTCTGATTGTAAACAGCACTATACAAATAAACTTGAACTTGAACTTTGAATGAAAGCTATTCCATGTACCTGTATTGTTACCGGGGTTTGAAGAATTACTGTATGTCACAAAGAGAAACCTCAATAGTAATGGGTGACACGCAATAAATGTGATGTGTATGAGTGATGAAGAGAAGTGCTGTAAAGAGAGTAGAAGAGGGGAAGGGGATGTTGTGGGTGTTACAGTAAATTTGAAGGTAAAATTGAAGGTTAAGGTAAAGCCTTGTTAGGAAAGAGGCAGAGAAGAAAGAGAAGTTAAAGCAACTGGGCAAAATGAGGAATTAGCCTCTACATGTGGACCAGAGGTGGGAAACTGGACAGTAACGGCTTGAGAAACAGGTGGGAAAAAAACCCAGAAGAGATGGGGTTATGGAGAAAACGAGCAGAGAGGGAAAGAACAGCTTACTCAACCCTGCACAGGGTTTTCTCAACCAACGAGAAGAGCATTGCGGCCTGTTTCTCCTGGAGACTGATCAAAGGTGCAAGAGCAAACATAAGCTGTCGTTGTCCTGGCAAGGAGCAGGGTGCAGCACTCAGTGTTGGTCCAGTTCCTGGCCCAACATGAAGCTGCACACCTGGACTGAACACAGTGTGACACTGGAGTTGACATGATGGCAATTTCAGAGGGCGTAGAACAAATGCAGGAGCTGGTGTTTCCACTCAGCATAGAGCAGGAATCTCTTGCAGCATGTGCCTGAGGTCACTCTGGAAGTGGGCAAGGAAGTATCATGAGGGTTGTTGAAACTCGGAAGAAGGAAGCAGTGTAACGGTGATGAACGGTGAGGAGCTTGAGAGCTCAGGGAGCCGGGGCTGGAGCAGATGTGCTTTCCCAGGCAGGAGCTGAACCCAGAGCACAGGAGGGAGGAGGTGTGTCCTGGGGTAAAGGTGTGTCAACACAGGTAATGCATCGTCAGAGCTGCTGTCTGGCTGTATTCTCAGGCAGTATAATGAAAGCAAGAGGAAGAGGCTAAACCATAAGCCTGCTTACGTACTGTGGCTTGAACAGTGGCACAAGAGTAAAAGATCATCTTCCATCTACTCCTCCTGAGCTTTGGCTTTGGGCTTCAGTTGTCAGTTATATCAGCACAGCCTCAGAATGCATAAAATAGCATTGCAATTGAATGTGTTCAGGTAAGGATCCTTTCCCATCTCATCTGAAACATGTTGAAAGCATTTCCGATCAGAAGAGGAACTAGTTGCGGAAACAATGCATTTGCCCTAAATAGGCTGATATACTTGTGTGATCAAAACTGAACCACTGAAAATAAAATATCCAGTGACTTGATATGAGCGGTACCAGCACAATTTTGGATCACACTACATTCATTTTTTCAGACAGTTAGACTGGAGAAAAAACTTTTTAAACATTTTTTAAAGAGTTTTTAACAGTGATATATTTTGGTCTTCAGACTGATCATTTTTAATGACAGTTAGCCTGTTGTAATGAAGACACACACCTTAAGGACTGTGGTTTTTTTGTGTCTGACCACCTCACCCCCTCTCAAACTCCAGGTCTCTGCCACACACAGAGTCTCCCCAGTCCCTAATTCTGTGCAATAATTTATAGTGCAATAATTCACACCCTGCATTTTTATTTTTATACAGTGTGCGCTTTTGTATATAGAGTGCATTTTTTATTTATTCATTTTTCTTTTTGTGCTGCTCCTTTAATTGTCTTTCTTTGCCTTTTTTGTTCTAGAAAGCTGACTCGAAGAGAAACGCACAAGAGCTCCAAAGTACCTGTTCTGCCCTGTACCTGTACAAATGGCAAGAAAATCTCTTGAATCGTGAATCGTGAAGAAGATTCTACAGCATAACAACTCTGATATTCAGCTGGCACTTTGCTCCTTGAGCTGGAGAAATAGCAGTAATTAAACAAAACTACGGGTTTTTTTAAAGCTCGTATACTTCCTGTATTCATTATCACATTGTTGGCATTGCCACATTGTTGACACAATATATTAGCAGATCTGCAAAAAGCACAGTTTTTAGGAACTAGAAGTTATCTTGGTGTGCGTTCAGTTAATCTGCTCAGGATGAATGCTACCACATGGGAGAATTCTGTAGATCTTTCTGGTTCCATGACACAAACACAGTGCTCTTGGCAGAAGACTTTATCCCTGCCCTGTAGTGATGGACAGACTGAGGGAAGCAGGTGGATATTTCTGCTGTTAGTGCCCACATATGTTTGCAAATGTTCTCCTTTTACCAGTATTGCTCACTAAGAAATGTAAATGCAGGGCAGAAAGAACACAGTTCCCCCAGTGAGAACCAAATTGCACTGGTAAGCATGCGAAAAGGTAATGGTAATCCTCAGCTAGAGGGAGACCAGAAGCTTTGGTTTCTCTGATGATGAATCTTAACGTGTGTTAAGGAAACAGAAGCACAAATGACAGAAGAATAATCTGCCAATGCCAGATTAACTGCATGACCACAAATGGCTGCTAGGTAGCTGGATTATTATTAGACCCGACATCGCTTTTTCTCACCGAGGAGTGTTCCAACATATTACCACAGACTTATGTATAAATACTAGACTCGTACACACATATGTTCTTCAAAGGACACAGCCATACCAGTTCCTAGACTGTTTTCTAAACACCCAGGACATACCTGTATGGATTTACACCTGGGGAAGGTGTTAGATTTTACCTCCACTGCACAGAACAACCCAGTTTAACCTGGTTACGGTATTGACCAGCTCACACTTTGTTCCCCACACCCAGCAAACCATCCTGTTCCAATAAAACCAGTGGCTGGTTGGCTGCTGGTTTAGTGAGTTAAGTGCTTCAGTGGTCACCTCTGATCCTGTGACTCCAGCAGACTAGCTCTTCCACCTATTGTTATGCATACCGTCCGTGACTGGGAATTTTTCTCTATGTGTGTGTCCTAAAGCTACATATAACCAGTAGCACTGATGTGTCTCCATCATGTGTGAAACTGAATATAAGGAAACTGAGAATTTTCAGATAACTCCATAGTTTTTTCAGAATTTCATAATGTTTGACATGATTTGTAGGTGTGTGTGTGTGTGTGTGTGTGTGTGCGTGCTTGAAAGTTTAGATTTGAAGTTTTGCTGCCATAATTTGAAGTGATCTTTGCTTCACATGAACTAGCATATTTTGACCATTTTTACACATTAGAACAGCTGCAAAACAAGACTTTTTTAGCTGTTTTCTGTAAGTTTATTTAAAGTAACTTCCTTATACTGAGAAAGCAGAAACGGATGAAAGTCTTTAACCAAAGCTCTGCTGCTCTGAACACTTACTCGTCACTTGATCCTAGACTTCTGTTAGCTTCAGGCTGGAGAGCGTTGTGCGTGGGTTTGCATTTATACTGGGAGAGTCATGGAATTGGAGAAACGGCATGGGGCCAGAACAAATGACTATGATATTGATGTGGTGACAGAGAGTGTGATGACAGAAGATGTGTATGAGACCCTGAATCATCCTCCTGTACAGAGAGACAGAGGGGCAGACATCGGTGAGCTCAGTGCACAAAGACAGACAGCACTGATGATGTTTGGGACTGGAAAAAATGATATATTTGATATAATGGATCCCGCGTTTGAGCAGGGCTGTTGATATGGCATTTTGATACATTTTATTTTCGTTCTGGTGACATGTTGAGTTGCTTGAGCTGATACCGCACTGCTTGGACCGGTGAGATCAGCAGAAAATCTGTTTAAAAAGCGTATTTAGAGCTCAAGAAACAGTCTGTTGCATTTGTAAAATATTTAAACACAAATGTAATTTTCAAATACAAGTTGAAATGCAGTTTCTTGATGACCAGGTTTGTAAATCTGTAAATTTGTCAATTTTAAAAAGTCTTATTGGTCCTGTAACGTCTGTCGTGAAAGGATACTTGTGACTTGTTTGAGGCAGTAGCATTACTTCCCATGCATCTTTCTGTGTGTTGTCTACAGCAGGTTCTGTAAAGGAGAGACGGGTGGTGTTGGTGCTGCTGGCTGTGAACACTCTCTTACTGACTGTAACCCTCTCTGCTGTACTCATACGACGTGAGTTCATCTAATTTTCACACTGATACTAGGAGAGGTGAGAAGGCACAGGGAAGAAAGTTTGGGCCTCAGTACATGGGTGTAAATATTCAGGTTGTCTTCTCTCTTTTCCCAGACACTCCCAGCACTGAAACACAGCTGCAGGAGCTGAACACAGCAACTGGTGATACTGCAAAACAATTCTTCTCATACACAGTTTCATATAAAAACACTGTGATCATTCATATAAATCAGGAGCACTTTATGTGACACTTAAGGCTGTACTACACTGCATCTCACTCCACTGCATCTCTCCACACTACATCACACTGCACTGCATCTCACTCCACTGCATCTCACTCCACTACATCTCACTCCACTGCATCTCACTCAACTGCATCTCACTACACTGCATCTCTCTGCACTGTATCTCATCACACTGTATCTCACTCCATTGCATCTCTCTACACTACATCACACTGCACTGCATCTCTCCACACTACATCACACTGCACTGCATCTCTCCACACTACATCTCACTCCACTGCATCTCACTCCACTACATCTCACTCAACTGCATCTCACTCCACTGCATCTCTCTGCACTGTATCTCATCACACTGTATCTCACTCCACTGCATCTTATTTCACTGCACCTTGCTTCATTCAATCTCAGAGAGGAGGGAGGCTACGGGAGGGGGGGGGGGGTGGCGGCTGCAGTATGCAGGTGCAAATGTTCAGTTTGCCCTCTCTGTTTTCCCAGACACTCCCAGCACTGTAACACAGCCACAGGACCTGATCACCACAACTGGTGAGACTACTCAGTCAAAACAATGCTTCTCATACACAGTTTCATATAAAAACACTGTGATCATTCATAGAAATCAGGAGCACTTTATGTGACACTTCAGGCTGTACTACACTGCATCTCACTCCACTGCATCTCTCCACACTACATCTCACTACACTGCATCTCCCAGCACTATACCTGACCACACTGCATCTCACTACACTGTATCTCAACACACTACATCACACTCCACTGCATCTCTCCACACTACATCACACTGCACTGCATCACCCAGCAGTATACTTCACTGAACTGCATCTCTCCACACTACATCACACTGCACTGCATCTCCCAGCAGTATACATCACTCCACTGCATCTCTCCACACTACATCACACTGCACTGCATCACCCAGCAGTATACCTCACTCCACTGCATCTCACTCCACTGCATCTCTCCACACTACATCACACTGCACTGCATCTCCCAACAGTATACTTCACTCCACTGCATCTCATTCCACTGCATCTCTCCACACTACATCACACTGTACTGCATCTCCCCATACTACTTTAAATATGTATTTTTTTATATTTACATGTTTCTTTAAATGTATTTTCTTAGATTTACTTTGAGTTTCTGTATAACTCTGAAGACTAGAGACCTACATGTAGATTAAAACTTTTAGTAGAAAAAAAACAAAAACAAATAAACAAAAAAAACCCCACAGACTTAAAAATGTTTTCACAGTAACTTATAATTTATTGATTATTTATTGATTAGTATTAATTAATTAATTGTGTAAACTGATATAAATATATCTGCTTAATTTGTTTAGTGACAGATGTCTAGAGGTAATGTTTTGGTGTGTGTTCACAGGCCCGGATGAAGACAAAGAGGTGTGGATTCTGCGGAATGATGTGTTCTATTTGTTCTGGAGTAGCCACGGAAACTGTTCCACTGCTGAGCAGTTCTGTGCTGAGAGAAATGCCAGACTGGCCCATTCACAGCAGACTAACAAGGTAATGTGTTTTCAGTCTCGTAATGCAAGCTGAAGATATGATCACACTCTAACATGAACACATCCAGGCTGTTTCTCCTGACCAGTCCTCAGGAGACAGGCAAAAAAAGTCCAGTGATATGACTTGTGCATGTGTGCGTGTATGTAACTGTGTGTGTGCATTTGCATGCGTGTGCATGAATGCATATATATGTTCATGTGTGTGTGTTTGTGCATGTATGTAACTGTGTGTGTGTGTGTGTGTGTGTGTGTTTACAGGACTGGCTGATGTCTAAGACTAGGAACAGGAAGTTTTTGGTTGACCCGACAGAGGTTTGTCATCATTGAACCTGTGAATGTTCACTCAGCTCAGTGACACATAGAGACTTCAGCCTGCCCATTTCACTTGATAGTGATTACATTATAGTGATTATACTGAATACTGAAATATTCACAAATCGATGACAAATGATTGATGATGGCTTATCCTGATAATCTAAAAATTCAAAAGTTGTCATAATTAAAGACAATTTCCTACAACCCTGCATCCAACCAACAGGTATAAAAAGCTGAGACACAGTAAACATGTTCAGTGACACCTGTGGCATTTTTAAAATCTCCTGTCTATGCCTATTTATTTACAAATCCCTTCCCACCTGTATGATTGTTTGGGATCAATTCATGTCAGCATCCTCCACAGGTGAAATGGCATTACTGGTTGTAGAACAACTATCTCCTCTCTTTACTCTGCCCACAGGCTGTGTATGATATGTTCATGAGTTCTCCGGCATGTGGGCTGTTAACCGGTGATTTGGATGACACTGCCATGATCTCTGACCCTGATGACACGCAGGGAGAGGGCTGGGTGTGTGAGTGGAGGAGAAGCCCATTCTTTGCTTACTGACTGAATGATTACACACCTAATTATGACGGACCTCAGCTTCATCAGTCAATTTTATGTTCTGGAAAACCAATGTGTCTATTTTCTCCTGTTTTTCTCCTGGAATGGCCAAATGGGCTAAAGTAGCAGTCAGTGAACCAGGGTGTGACGGTGCTGTCTGACCCAAATGCCGTCCAGTTCAGGGCTCTGTGTGTGAATGTGTGTGTGTGTGTGTGTGTGTGTGTGTGTGGAGGGCTGAAGGGGCAGTGAGGAGGCCAGGTGGTCGTTTGGGATCATTTCGATACTGCAGTCATCCTTACAGCTCTGGTGAGGCGCCGTAGGATGTATGCAGGAGAACAGTACAAGGAACGGTACATGATAAAGTTGGCATAGCAACAGGTGAAAAAGAGCAGTTAAAGAAAGGATGTAAAGTAAATGATTTTAAGGGAAGGGTGCTAAAGGAGGAGTGATCAAGTTCAGGTTTCAGTGTGACCTTCCACTGCCCTTACTCTGTTTACTCACACCCTAATATCAAATACACTCTCAGTGTGGCCTTCCACTGCCCTTACTCTGTTTGTTCACACCCTGATCTCAGATACACTCTCAGTGTGGCCTTCCACTGCCCTTACTCTGTTTACTCACACCCTAATCTCAGATACACTCTCAGTGTGACCCTCCACTGCCCTTACTCTGTTTATTCACACCCTAATCTCAGATACACTCTCAGTGTGGCCTTCCACTGCCCTTACTCTATTTACTCACACCCTAATCTCAGATACACTCTCAGTGTGACCCTCCACTGCCCTTACTCTGTTTATTCACACCCTAATCTCAGATACACTCTCAGTGTGGCCTTCCACTGCCCTTACTCTGTTTATTCACACCCTAATCTCAGATACACTCTCAGTGTGACCTTCCACTGCCCTTACTCTGTTTACTCACACCCTAATCTCAAATACACTCTCAGTGTGGCCTTCCACTGCCCTTACTCTGTTTACTCACACCCTAATCTCAGATACACTCTCAGTGTGACCCTCCACTGCCCTTACTCTGTTTATTCACACCCTAATCTCAGATACACTCTCAGTGTGGCCTTCCACTGCCCTTACTCTGTTTATTCACACCCTAATCTCAGATACACTCTCAGTGTGACCTTCCACTGCCCTTACTCTGTTTACTCACACCCTAATCTCAAATACACTCTCAGTGTGGCCTTCCACTGCCCTTACTCTGTTTACTCACACCCTAATCTCAAATACACTCTCAGTGTGACCCTCCACTGCCCTTACTCTGTTTATTCACACCCTAATCTCAGATACACTCTCAGTGTGACCCTCCACTGCCCTTATTCTGTTTACTCACACCCTAATCTCAAATATACTCTAAGTGTGACCCTCCACTGCCCTTATTCTGTTTACTCACACCCTAATCTCAAATACACTCTCAACTGTGGGAGGAAGAAATAGGACTTCATTTGATTTTGATTTGTTTTTAATTACATCTGGTTTGAATACTGATTTTTGTTACACAATTAAAAACAAGGTCATGAGGACACAGGCACATACACCTCATTTCATTTGTGTGAAATCCCCTTTCCACAAACAGTAAATATGACTTAGAAATTTTGGAACAAAAATCAGAATTTCTCTCTGAGCAGAATGTGTGAGTGGATGTAATTCAGGAAGAAATGATGCTCTGATAAAGCGGACCTTATTTTGTAATGAGCTTGCTGGTGTTTGTTCCCTCAGGAAAGAAGCTTCTCTCTGTGTGACTCATTTGTCTCAGACATGACTACTATTTCAGGACTGGATTTATGACAACCAAACTGCGCTTTTTTTTCTTTCAGACAACAAACATTTTATCACTATTATTGTCATTAAAAGGTTCCTCTCACAACAACGATAATAGTTCCACATAGATTAAAAACAGTGGAGGTACTTGATTCACTGTATTCACTGGGTCTCATTCCCCCCTCTGCTGGCAGTTTGATCTTCTGTTTTCATTTTAGTCACTTTCTTGTTCCAATAACTGTCCTGTCACTGGACTGTCCCATCCTGATATCCAGTTTACTGAACTCTGGCCTAATTTATTACTTGGATTTGATTTGTATTTTGGAAAGTTTGTTTCAAAAATAAAACAACCGTGTGCATGGATCCTCAGTCTGTTTCATTACAGAATACCTCAACTCAGATAGATCCAGCGGAGCTACTTAATCTGATAAGTGAGCGGATAACTGAATTGGAGCCAATGATGCAAACAACACATCCACTGGCTGCTGCAGCTAATCTGGAACCGATTCTATCTCCACTCGGCCCCACAAGATCAGCCCTTTCGGTTGTTACCATCTCGGTTCCAGACAAATATGACGGAAATCCCAAGAAGTGTAAGGGCTTCTTAATGCAATGTTCATTACAGATGAGAATTTAGAACTTCGGCTGCTGAAAGTAGATGAGCGAGCTTGCGCCATTCACTGTGTACCATCACAGACACAGTTCCAACCTCCAATCAGAACTGGCATACAGAGGATATGTAAGGAATCTAAATCAATTCACTCACACGTCTATTGCAACTCACAACCCTCTGAAGGACCAACGTAGAGCACAACCCTTTAACTCGGTTACACACCAGTCATCATCTTCTACATCAAAGCCTGAACTCCAGCAGCTAGGTCAAACACCACTCTTTCCTGAGGAGTGTCAGAGACATTACCGGCTACACCTGTGTCTATATTGTGGCAGGGCTGATAATCAATGACAATGCCCCATGCCTCATTGTATAATCACTGTATGCAATCTTGACCAAACAACAAATCTAATCCCAATTTCTTTTGTATTATTCATTAGCGGTAATCCAGCAAGAGGTTAGCTGTGTCAGCCTGAGACAGTTCAGTAAACTAACCAATGTCCTCCTTGAAGATTACTCACACCAGCAGTACTCCTGCATGAACTTTGAGATTCATCTCCCCCTGTCTGACACTTATGGGTTTGTTTTGACCATGTGGTGTCTGTTTATTTGTTGTCATGTTTAGAAGTCCAATAAAGACAGGCCAATAGCAAGCACCAGATCAAACCAACATGGAAAGTGTCTGCCCAAGGTTCCACCGAGATTTGAACTCGGATCACTGGATTCAAAGTCCAGAGTGCTAACCATTACACCATGGAACCACACACACAAACCCTGGACCACGGGCTCCTCACATGGCGCAAGCACAGGCCTCAATGACCACAGTCAGCCACACACTTGGTCGGCCAGGGAGAGAAAAGCAACTGAGCTAACTGGCCTCACGGCCTGCCTTTCTAAGCCTCAAAAAAAGGCGCGTGTGGGACAGTATTGGACATGGGAGAGTACTGCATTTTGGTCGGTTTTGCAGGCTGGAAATGCAGTGTTGTCAATAGCTTGTGTATCCCTTGCTGTGGGAGAGCGGGTGTGGGTGTTTGGAAAGTGTCAAACCTACTAAACAAGGGCGCTAATGGCCTCATCCAGCAACTGCCCCTTGGGCCGTTATGAGTTTCACGCCGTTCCTAGCTCCCTTTAATATAGTGGATGTTGGAGAGGGCACTGCTTTCAATAGCTTGTGTATCCCTTGCAGTTTGCAATGGTTCAGTTTCAACTACAAAGTCCTCTGTACACTTTGACATTACTATCCTACAACCAATATGGAAATTTTGGTTATATTTATATTTTGGTGGATATTTTAGTCAGGAGAGGGTATGTCTGTTAAACTCAGGGAGATGGGTATGAGCTGATGTTGCTTTTTTCGTGAAAGTATCGTCAATTTGAGCAGGGCTTCCGCTGAGCAGGGCTCATTGCTCCCGGGGAAATGACACCAAATCCATGTGGAATCTGAATTTCCCCCACATTTCATACCTTAGAGATAATCTTTGATTTTTTTTGAATGCTGTATTTTGCTGTACCTTCATTTAGGTACCATATCAAAAAACGGGTGTCACCCAGCTCAATGTCACCCAACTCAAGGTATTTAAGATTGGATGGTTATGACGTAATCATATGGTTGGTTATGATATTTAAGTGAATGGTTAAAGATCCGTCTGTTTTGGGGTTTTTTTTTCTATTTTTGAGAAATAGTTCTTTGATCTGAAGGATTCAAGATCTTAGGGGTTAAAGTCTAGTTGGTGGAGTGTTGGTGTGACAAGAGAAAGAAGCAGTCATGGGTAGACTGTACTGAAATTACAGTACAGTTACAGTAAAGAAAACAAATAACAGCATTTAAGAAAAGACATCAGTGGTAATATGGCTGTCCAAGTATACTCTTGTTGACATAACTGACATCCAGTCTCAGAGGGAAGGGCACACAGTATATAAGCATTCTGAAATATCAAAATTAAATTAGACGTATCTAAATTCTAAAGTATAACTAATGATTGAGTTGAGTTGAGTTGATCTTTAAAGTATATCTAATGATTGAGTTGAGTTGATCTTTAAAGTATATCTAATGATTGAGTTGAGTTGATCTTTAAAGTATATCTAATTGAAATTGAGTTGACATTTTCAGTTGGGCAAGAGTAAGAGCTTCCCTAGAATCCAGCTACCCAACATTCAAATTAGTGCTACTTAGTGCTGCCCCCTAATGGCACTGATCCCACTGCTGCCAGCAAATGTCATAAGAATACCCGGACTCATGGCTACGGGAGGTGATAGGAAAGGACCAGGTGATGCTCTGGTGTCTGTTTATCCAAGCAGGTGACCAGGGTTACAACGATCATACTTCCATGTCTGTGTGAAGGTGTATGTGTGTGTATATATGTAAGTATGTATGGTTGTGGGGGTGTTGTTATTTATATATTCTATAAATATATATGTTTTGTAAATAAAATAAACCCAGAGATGCACTGAAACAAGGAATAATAAAAATGATTGGCCTCCCCACCCCCAGCCTCCCAGATCTCAACAGCAAATCCACCCAACGTAAAGCACGTTCCATCATTACACACGATCCCAAGCACCCACTCCATCCATTCTGCACACTGCTTCCATCAGGTCGTCCCTCTGTGTCCACGGATGCTTAGGTCCCTTATATCACATAGTGCAGTATTTGCACATAACCTACGCACATCCTCCCCTATACTTTAACTCATCTCTAGATGACTTATAATCCCTAATACAATGTAAACGCTGTAAATGGTTGTTATACTGTATTGTTTTGGGAATAATGACATGAAAAAAAAGTCTGTACATGTTCAGTACAGACGCAACCATCGTAGGCCTCACTACATAGTACATGCACGTCAACAACAACGTGACATTGTCTTTCTTTCAATACTTACGTGACATTTTCTGTCTTTCAATACTTACTTGCTTTCATTTAATGACCTAAAAGAGAAATACATAGAATAAAACACAGGATATTTAGAATAGAAGTACATATATAAAATATATTCATAGATAGAGAAAATATAAATGTTTTAAAACACAAGTAGCGAACAGTGCTCAGACGAGTGTTGGATAGAGATGGAGGATCTGTGGAACTGCAGGAGGCTACAGCAGTGTATGCCCACCCATCACTTCATTCACCTGGATTCAGCGTAGTGCTCGCCGCACAGCAAAGTCAAGTTTTGCTTCTTGGAATTTTTTTTCCCAAATATTTTCTTAAGGAGGGCAGGCTGCGTATATGTATGGATGTGTAGCTGTGGATATATGCTTTACGAATGTATCTACGTTGTATGTATGTTGTGTTTACGTGTCACGTATAGGGTACATCCTGTTTACGTAACTATGTGTTTATGTGAGATTACAAACTGCGGCAACAAGTTTCCTCGTAAAAGGACAATAAAGAATCTAAGATAATAATGACGTGTTAATGCTAACATTTGTGAAGCACATGATCCTGTTCTCTCACCTAAAGATTTGCCAAGTGAAGAACTGCGACTAAGCTGGAATTTTTATCAGACTACATGAATGTGGAAAAAATCAGAGATGGTTTCATTGGCGTGGATGTGTGAACGGCACACTGACTTGGCACGGTTAGCACAGTGTGTTTCAGAAGGCATGGCTCACTGAACAAACACATCTCACATAGAGTGGAATGGTCAGTAGACCCTGTGTGGCCATTCTCTTTGCAACTTAAGACTTTGATTTCACTAATTGTTTCATTTACAACACATTATTGAAAAGTCACTGAGTCAGGTGCGGGAGCTAGCGAGACAAAAGCCTGGTGTGGCAGCTGGATTACCCCCTCAACCTATACATCAGAAACGAAGCTTAGAACCTGTAGTCTTTAGCTGTATGTGATAATTTCCTCCATTTAAAAAAACTCAGTCGAAAGTTATTTCATTTGCTACATATTATTGAAAAGTGCTATATTCTGCAGTCACCCCCAGCGCAAATTACTGTTGCAAAGTAGGAATTCATGTTTCCCTAGCAAACTGCAGTAACGCTAACACAAAAAGAATCACGAACGCAGCATCACTGGAATTTAAGATTATTCCATTAAGCTGAAGGAGATTTTCCTATATAACTTTCCTGTAAGTAGTTTCTATTTCCAATGCAAAACAGAATCTTCTGATTTATAAAAAAAAAGTTTCAGTTTCTGATTGCTCATGTCCCCCAATTAACTAAGTTTAGTTAAAAATAAAAATAAAAGAGAGAGAGAGAGAGAGGAAAAGTACAGTATGAGGGTGTGGAAATATATTTCATCATTAATTATATGTCAATATTAGATCAAGATGATGCTTTGAAGGCACAAAAATCACTTTAAAAGGTTATGTTAGGTTAGAAAATACAACATTTGCATGATTTAGTGTGACTTCCGGGATAAACCACTCACATTGCAAACAGATAATGTTGACAACTGCAGACTAATGCAGCCTATTCTCCCAAATTTCCTGTTAATGATCTAACGTCACCCCGACCTTACGGTGGCGCAATGAAGGAGTGAATCAATCAGTCAGCATTAGCCCACACAATAGCCAACAGTTCAGGCAATGTGAGTTTGCTGTCCTGGACATATGGACATTATTTTTCCCTCAAGATCAAGGGCAAAAATATACTGGTGAGTTGTAGTCTATGTGCAGGTGTGAGAACTTTATACACATCAAAGATCAGTAATTCTAATCTTCTGGAGCACCTGGTAAAACAACACTCCTCTACATAGCTAATCACGAAAGACCCCGGTGTTAGCGCCACTGACCAAGGAGCCAGTCCATCCAAACAGCCAAGGCTTGACTGGCTTGATATGCACTAATAAGAGAATTGAAGCAAACATTTGGAGTTAAAGTTACTTTCCCTAGTAACTAATTACTCTTATATGCAGCAACTGGTAAAGTAATTGAATTACTTTTGAAAGAAGTAACTAGTAATTGTAACTAATTACTCATTTTCAGTAATTTGCACAACACTGCTTATCACTGTCTCTACCTCAGACTGACTGGATCACTTTACTTGGTTTCTTCATAAAGACAAATTATTGTGTTACTGAAACTGAGAAAAGACGGCAGACAAGCAGAAGATTACTCCCTCACTCAGTAAATCAAAAACAAATTTATAAACAGAGTGATAGAATTTCTTTTACTTTATGTTTTAGGAACAATTAAAAAATCAGGTAAGTTTTCTTTTATTTTTATTTCTGTTTTATCTGTTTGGTTGTTGGTCAAAGTCTTGCCTTGTTCTACTTTGAAGAATACTCGTGAAAATCTGATTTCGAGAGATAAATCTTACAGAACGCAAGGTGTACATGTCCACTAACTCTTTTCAGATAAAAATGCATAAAATCTTTATTAATCTTTTGATGAGGATGTGATGCTCATGATCAAACATTTTTTTAAATTCCTCAAGAGTAAATCTCATCATCGGCTTCAAGTTGAATGACAGTTGTGTTCTCTAGCAGTGTACTAACACTCTCAAAACAAACTGATGACACTGCTCATTTATTTACTGATTCAGAATAAAGAGGGAGGGTGAAGAATGGATGCATGATGAAGAGAGAGCGTGAAGATCCAAGGACAGGAGTGGGGCAGGGAAAGAGAGAGGATTTGAGGAGTAGTCGTGAGGTGGTCTCTCAGGTGCTGGGGGCCAGTTACACAGTGTCCAGTCTGGACATAAGCTGGTCACTATGATGTTCTAAAAGGTTCCACACTCTAGCAGCCAGAGTCTGGGAGTTACAGTAGACACTGGCATCCATCGTAAAAATACTCTGTAAAAATATGTACATCTCTCCCTGGCAATGCAGACACAAAAGAAAACAGGTTAAAACGCCCTTTCCTAGACCTCAAAGATGGCACTGATACGTCAGTAATCAGTGTCTCTGGTTTTACATGCTGTAGATGACTCAGGGGATTCTTACCTGCACCGTTTGCATAAATCTATCTGCCCTGTGCTGCCACACACCATTTACAGGCATGACACACAACAGAGTCAGCATCAGCTGACTTAAAAATCCACCCTCCGTCTGAGAAAGAGTGAAAAAACACAGATATTTACCGTTTGTGACTCCAGAAAACAAGAATTAGTATAGAATTGAGGTACAGTAGAGACAACACATCTCACTGCCATGTGAGATTACGTACAGTTGTCAGTAGAAGTCTTCTTAATCCTAAAATACCAAATAGGACCAGTTCAAACACCACATCGAGAACATTGAAGTGAAAGATCTGGAAAACCGGGAAAAATGACCAACAAGTGACACACGTTAGAAAATGTCCACATGGGGAATTAAACGAAATGAAATCAGTGTCTATGAAAGCTTAGAGAATGTTCATAGAGATACCCTGATATCTGCCAGCTCAGCTTGTATCGCTCTGTGATTGGCTAAAGTCTGGACACAGAGCATGAGCCTGTCGTACATCTGCTGGAATTGCCGTTGGTCCTGAGGACGGTAACAGAAAGCAAACAAAAGTTACAGTACTGATCGGCTTCAAAACACAGGTCGGCCCTAAACCACTGGTTAGAAAATCCAGTCATGAGGATTCACTGGACAGAAATTCTTGGCTCTAATCACTAACACACTTCATACCACTCATTTACTAATCAATGCACTCTAAATGATTTCAATGAGGAGCCTAAACGCAGAGTTACAGTGGAGATGTGCTATCCAGTGGGTCCCCTGGACTGGGTTTAAAAAACAACCTCTCAAAAGAGGAGCTTAAAATCTCTCAGTTACCATTCCATTTAAAGAGGCCAGTCTGCTCAGAACCATTCTCACTGCCACAATGGCAAAGTTCTGGTTCGGCCGATCCATCATTAGTATCTGAGGATTAGAGAGAGAGAGATAGAGGGATTGTAAGACAGAGTAAAATCCTGGTGTTTTGCACATCAGAGGAAGCATTCAGCACTAATTCTTATGGAGGGAAGTCATCTCATACTTACATTAAAAGCTTCACGAAGGGCAGAGAGCCTCACAGGAAAGTCCTGGATCCCAAGGCTCTGAGTATACACACTGCAACAAACAAACAATTACCCTTGTAAACTTTCCTCTCGATTAAATCCACATTCCAGTTTACTGTATTACAAAAGTAACGTCTACTACACTGAAAAAGTCTGAAAAAGAGAGAGGGTGGTTTAAAAAAAAGACATATTTTGCATCCTTATGTATAACATATTAAAGAAGGACAAGAGAAAACTTACTATATGGATGGCACCTCTATGGCCTCAACTGGTAGCTCTGCAAACCCTGGTGCTGTTCTAGGGGCAAACTCATGGGCTGAACCTGGGGCAAACCCCTGTGGTGTTCTGGGGGCAAATCCAGGGGGGGGCTGGGGAGTGAATCCAGGACGTGACCCCAGAGTAAATCCAGGTGGCTGTCCAGGAGTAAATCCACTGGCTGGTCCAGGGCCAAATCCTGGGGGTGGATTGGTGGAAAAATCTTGAGGTTGTCTGTGGGTGGTTCTTTCGGGTGGTGGTCCTGAGGCAAAGCCTGGTGGTGCTCTTGGGGCAAAGCCTGGTGGTGCTCTGGGAGCAAAGCCTGGTGGTGCTCTTGGGGCAAAGCCTGGTGGTGCTCTGGGAGCAAAGCCTGGTGGTGCTCTTGGGGCAAAGCCTGGTGGTGCTCTGGGAGCAAAGCCTGGTGGTGCTCTTGGGGCAAAGCCTGGTGGTGCTCTGGGAGCAAAGCCTGGTGGTGCTTTTGGGGCAAAGCCTGGTGGTGGTCTGCGGTTAAATCCAGGAGTCGGTCCAGTAGCAGATTCGGGTGGCGGCCCAGGAGCAAATCCAGGTGGTGGCCCAGAAGCAAATCCTGGAGGAGGACTTGGCGTAGGCCTTGGTTCCGTGGGGATATCGATGAACTCTGTCTCCTTATGCTCCTCAGACTCCACCGCTCCATCCCGTCCAAACGAAATAATATTATATGACCTCTTCACTTCTTTCTGCTGTGATACATACCAAACAGAGACTACTGAAAAACAGACTATTAAAACCCAGTTTGGGTATGAATAATGAATTACACTAAATAAGGTGTCAGAACTGTCATCTGGACAGTCACTTACTTTGTTGCCCAAAAATGTTTTGGTTACTGACATGGCCTCCCGGCGGTAGGACGTCGCCCTCAAAAATTGCCCTCTGAAGCGCTAAAACGCAAATCAACAGGAAACACTCAGTCCTGTTCACAACACGTGAAGAGACTGACAAAAGACTGAGTTCAGAAAGTGACAGAGAGGCACAAATCAAGGCTGAGAACTTACCTTGATGCAGGTGACATCCTGCACTATTCCAAAGCACTCTGGGGGGTCCTGCAAAATAAGTGTCCAAAAGAATCGTTCAAGAGGGGAACCAAAAATTATCTCTTAGTGGAGTGATTTAAAGGGCAGAAGCTAAGACGCTGTCACAGGTTCATGTATCTGCTACCTCTGAATTCAGGGTAAGGTATTCACGCGTTGAGATCCACCAGCGCTGGCTCATGGATCCTCTAATTAGGTCCAGGTGATGATACTTCACGTGAGAAAACTGTAAAAAAAAACAACACAAAAATGTACAGGAAATATCTTACACTGGTTAAATGCGTCTTTGTGAAGCAAAAACTGTTTCAATTTTTCAGTAAAAGTTTTGCGCGCCTACCGTTGACTCGTTTAAGCAGATGATACGAGACATCGTGAAACATCGTGCCACGTCTGTACAGTCTACTTCAGAGGGGTACTGCTGTCATGGCAACACAAACAAACGCCAAAAACAGACAGATTAACACCGACACAGTTATCCCGTACCTCCATACACAGCAAACCACCAGTGTCATTGTCAACATCCACTTGATGAAGACTACAAGAAACTTACTCCTGGAGCGTGCTCACAATGTAGAACCTCATCCTCTGGTGTTGACCACTTGCTCTCTCCTGTGCTGAGGACAGACCTGTAAATCTGTATCAAGGGAACACACCTTAATCCACCTTTAATGTATTGATACACAGTCAGGGTCAGTTAGCTCACATCTTCTCATTCAAAACTGAAAAACTTCCTTCACATTTCCAGTGAACAGGTAAATATTTCACACTTGCATAATATGAAGAATTTGGAACGAGAGCCAGTCCTCGGGCTATATCACTACTTCCTTTGGAACAAAAAGATTTTTGTTTTTGTGTGTAAGAGAAATCGAGCTGACAGACTTCCAGGCAGTTCTGCTTCATTTAAATCAGCTGAGGCCCCATTAGAACTTCAGAAGAACTTAGTCTTCAAGACTTAAAATCAATAGTCATGTGTGGTCTGTGGGGTTTTTTTGATGAGAGCAGAGACTTAAGTCTTACTGTAATTGGCATCCAGGGCCCACAGTCTAGTGGTCTGCTAACATAAGGAAACATATGTTCCTTCAATGCGTTTTGCACCTATGGGATGAAAATGAACAATCAGAGGACTGATACTGTGAGTCTCTCCAAAAAGTCAAGCAAAAGATTATCAAGGTGTATTTTTGAAATATATACAATTGAAGAAAAAGCAATTTCTTACCATAACAATGACCACAGGATCGCAATACACAATGTCACACAGAAACTTCTGTCTGGACTCATTCATCATGTTCATCTGCTACAGAGAAAACAGGATCACAGATGATCACATTAGATGTTTTCTAACCATTAACCTCTACACTTTAACACCATATATTCATAAATAAGTTGTGGTATACTGTAGCCTATACTTCAGACTCTCCCTATCTAAGCATAAGTGTACGTTTAGTAACGAAGGCTAACAAACCAATCAGAAGACTGCAACTGTGAGTCATCTCAAAGCATATTTAGATTAAAAGCAAACTGACAGAACTGACCAGAATTGAGTGCTCTTTACAGAATACTGACAGGATGAAAAATATACACTTTCTTACTTTGACTGCGACCAAAGGTCCACAGTATCGGGGGCTGAAAACAAAAGGCAACAGCTGCCCATTCTGAGAATTCAGCTCCTACAAAAGATAAATAATCATAAAAACGTCAGATCAGATTTTCACTGGGACTCTCTCCAAGGCTCATTCTTTCAGGATTTTTTTTCATAATTAACCCCAGAGATTTCTTAAAAGGGGGAAATGTCTCTACCTCTGCTTTGCTGACGTCACACGATGGTGTGTCCTCTTCAAAAGTCCCGTGTGTCACAGGATTCACTGGCACGTCAGTGACGCAGTCCACAGCAACGGCGAGGCCCACAGCTGCTGTTTTCAGAACTGACACAAAACAAAAGACTGTCACTGGAAAAAGAAAAGTGCACTGTGGTCCAACTCTTATTCTTATTCCAATGAACAGAAAGGACACTTCTGCACTGTTGACAGGCAACACTAGCTGTGTCTTCTGGGCAAAGTCACAATTCAAAAGTACAGAAAACAGGGCTGTCAATATCTGTGACTTGTGTTTGTACATGTTAGTTTATAATTTGAGAAAATTGTTGTTCTGGTTGTTAATATCACTTTAATGTTCAAGTGCATTACTAAACAGAGAGAGAGAGAATGAAAATGTATGTCAGTGTCTGTATCTTGTTCCCTACACAAACAATATCATGGGAAAGTATTCAGCCTGTGTGCTTTCTACCACATCATAGACAATATTTTCAAAATGATATGAATAAACTAATAACACTTTAATAACTCCTGACATGCACATGCACATTTCTGTGTGTTTTGCCATCAAATCACACAGACAGAATGAGGTGGTTATTTACCCTCCGTGTGACCAGCCGGTCCACCCGTCCTTATGGTCTCCCTCCATCGCTCATTTTGTAATTTTTTATACAGATAGTAAGACCCAGCGGTTACGGCAGCGATCCCAGTGGCGTAAAGGACTGGTCTCAAACTAAATCCTCTTAGTTGTTCGACCAGCGTAGAGATTGCGATTTCCATGTCAATAAGCCACAGAAACGCTAAATAAAACCTACTTCTTCCAAGCACGTTTAGTAGTAAAGTAATTGTTAAGTCCTGCCAGGTCAATTTCAATATCACCCGATTGTGACAAAGTTGAAATAAAGGCATCATAACGACGCACTCTCTTCATTTGAATTCAACGCTCGGCTTCACTGGGGTGTTATGTTGAAATATTGACAGCACTCGCAAGTCAGCCATCCTACTTGATATCAATTATGTTACTTGTTAATCGTTTTCTGACCTACAGATAAATCTAAGCATGTGGGGAACAACTGCTCACCGCGATCGCTGTGTTGGGTACCACTAACGAACAACTAAAACTGATGAGAGAAGAAATGTTTTTAAGAATGCCACTGGATTATTTCTATTGCCGTCAGTCGGAACACTTGGGATTTTCCCCTCAGGGACCATGTTCTCTGAGTTCACTACACGTGCATTAACGGAAAGCCAACACGGAGTGACACTTACCACGTTACCATGACAGCGCGTCGCATAAACCTCTTTAGCCAAATTTAGAGTAACCTAACCTTAGCTAGCCTATCAGTAATATCCTTTTGACATTCAGGGCGCGATTTAAATCGCGATTAGTCACTTTATGTACCTTTTTCATCGGTCTGGCGCGTAGTCTCCGCGGTTTCCTGTTCCCGGCCACTCCGACTTTTATCGTCTCGCCACCTAGAAAACAAATAAAACGCTCCCACCGCAGCTGCAGCCAAACTAACAGTGTATACCACTGGCCGTAGCTTTAGCGGGGCAAAGCGCCTTGCTAAACCTGCAAATTGAACCTGCATTGAAATGTTAAAGATACAATATACAAAAACACAATGCTTAAAAATAAGGTACAATTACAACCACGTTATTCTGTGTGGCCTAAAAATATACCCGATCCTAAATTTCAATTAATAGCTATCCGGTAAACCGGGAGGGTAGCTATATCGACCCTCGATAGCTTAGTAAACTAACTAAAATCCAAGGCGATTAAGTTCACTGGCGTAATACTGGTATTTTTGGAAAGTGTCGCTTAGAGATCCAATCAGTAATTTCTTATCCGAAATAAAGTTTAAGTTGTAGTTGAGTTGTCAGTAGTGGCTTGATTTCGAGGAGAAATATAGCAGCTGCTTGTTCGCTCTGGTGTCGGTTCACGACTGACTTTCTTTGTTGCTTTTTGACTTGATCTGCATTCTATAGAATTTCCAGTCCGTTCTATTCTCGACAACACAATTCACTCAAATTCTTAAATGTAAATATGTTTCTCTGAAGAAAATCGAAGTGCTCAAAAGCAAGTGAAACCTACAATACGTTCTTTATTTCCTGTGTTGCTAATGGAAATTCCAGTTGAAAATCCAGTAGTTAGTCTATTGGAATGAACAGGTCCCAAATGGTCTGTACTGGTTTCAACTGAATCCAACTAAGTTTTCAGATTCTAATGGTTTCCCCACTTAAGAATACCAATTGAAACCATTTACAACCCATTTAGACCAATTTCAATTCCAATTTTGTGTATTTTTTAAATGTATTTTTTTCTGCAGTGTCGTCAAACGTATCACACAAGGGGGCAAAACATCAAAAAATTTGCTTCCTAATCATGTAAATCCACAAATGTCAAAACATAGACTCTCCTTATAATCTCCTTATGGTGTGTGAGAGCATTGTCCAGTTAACCTGACGTGGAACATTTGCATCAGGCAAAATGGCCTCAAGGTATATATGCAATCCCTTTGCTCAAATAAGTCTCTTCCCCCTGTTTTATTTTTCATTTCTGTATAAATTCGAACACAGTGACCTTGGCAGCACATGTATATCTTACAGAAATCTACGCAATGCTTGCAAATCCATCGTGAGGGAATCTGTATTATGGCGTTTGCTGACTTACACAACGTTGCTGAGACGTCGTTGCTGATGCTCAGCAGTTCTTTTAAACTGATCGAGCAAGTTTTATGTAATTTGTTAAAATACCATGAATTTATTGTAAATAAAATAAAATTCTATTTTATAAGTAATACAATAGAAACCTCAGGTGGCATGCTTTTAAAGCCTTTATCAGGGGCCAGATCATCAGCATCAGGCTTATCACTTCATTACAGATTAACCAAAGAGGGACCATTGTAGACCCAACTGAAATAAATGAAATGTTCAGGAAATATTATGAAGAGCTTTATGGCTCAGAGGTAACTCATGGCAACTTCAAATTAAATAAGATGAAATTCATATACCCATTATACCAGATGTGATCAGGGTTGATTCAGAGAAAGACATATCCTTGGAGGAAATATCAACAGCAAATGACAATATAAAAGTAGGACAAACACCAGGGCCTGATGGTCTACCCACTGAACTCTATTAAAAACATTAAAAATAGATTGCAGACACCACTTTTAGAAATGTTTAAAGAATCCTTTCATAAGGGAATCCTGCTGCGCTCCTTAAGAGGAGCCTTGATTACTTTGCTCCCAAAAGCTGGTAAACCAAATAAAATACGTGAGAATCCAGGGCCAATTACTCCTCTAAATGCAGATGTAAAAGTGCTGTGTAAGATTTTAGCCAGAAGGGTTGAAGGAATAATACTGAAGATAAATGAAAAAAGATCAGAGAGGTTTTATTCACGGCAGACGAGGCTTTCATAAGGTCAGAAGGGTTTTGAATATACTCCATAACCAAAAGGGGGCCCTGATACTGCTTGACTGTCACTGAACACTGAAAAAGCCTTTGACAGAGTGGAATGACCCTACCTATTTGACATTCTGGTACATTGTGGCCCAGGAGGGAATTTTTGCAAATGGATAAGATTACTCTATACGTGACCATACACAGAAATACTGACTAATGGTAAGATTTCAGAAAGTGCCATGGTAAAACGAGGATGCAGACAAGAAGATCTTCTGTCTCATTGTTATTTACCATGGCAACTGAACCACTGGCAATTGCAGTAAGAACCCATAATAACATTTCAGGAATAACCATAGGATAGCAAGAGCACCGTCTGGCTTTATATGCAGGTGATGTCATTATCTTCCTCAAAGATTTGAGTAAATCTAACCCTGCCCTGTTGGATCAGATAAAGACATTTGAAAATCTCATTCTATAAGATCTAAATCAAATCTAAAACCTCAGTTATGCGATTTAATCATGCAGAGAGGAAAAACTCACCTGAAGAAGCTGCTCAGTTCAAAGCTGTTGATTGTTTCACACCAATTCATGCAACAGCAGATTTTATTAACATATGAAATTTTACATGGGCTTGCACTAGCCTGCCTATCTGACTCAATTACACCCTACAACCCCCCTCATACCCTGCGCTCTCAAGATTCTGGACTATTCGTCATTCCAAGAGTTAAAAAGAAGTCCGCTGGCAACTGAGCCTTTTCCTACCGCTCTCCGTTCCTCTGGAATGGTCTACCTACAGAAGTTAGAGAGGCAAACTCTCTCCATACCTTTAAAACCAGACTAAAGACTTATCAATTTTCTCAAACTTATGAGTAATATAATTTTGATTTGACTTTGTTATAGAGTCAAATCATGTAAAGCCCTTTGAGACTATAAATAGTGATATTGGGCTCTAAATAAACTTGTATTATTATTATTATTATTATTATTACTTTGGTATTCAAATTGTACCATGTCTTGAGAATATTGTATCTATGTCTTGAGAATTTTTTGAGAGTGTAAAATGAAAAAAAAAAAAATATATCAAGGGCCAAAAAATATAAAATCATTGGAATGGAACAAAAATATTTTACAAGCCTTAGTTTTGGGACCCAAACAGTATTTAGACAAACTTTGAACAAAATCTGAGACGGTGCTGCAACCACTTTCCTGGATTCTATCTGATTTGACATGGAATGAGCCATATATGTGTGTTAAGTTGTTGTCAAAATCAATAAAGACACAAAAATCACTGTACACATTTTATACTGTATACTGTAAATAATTGAATCTGTTTATCACGGACTCATTCTACACTGTGAATGTCTATTTTATGTGCTGGCCAGAGGAGGATGGGCTCCCCCTGTTGAGTCTTGGCTCCTCCCAAGGTTTCTTCCTCCTATTCGTTCCATTAGGGAGTGTTTCCCTGCCACTGTCGCCTTGGGCTTGCTCACTGGGGGTTGAGGCACTGATTGCTGTAAAGCTGCTTTGAGACAGTTCTGATTGTAAACAGCACTATACAAATAAACTTGAACTTGAGCTTTGAATTTATGCTATTCCATGTACCTGTATTGTTACCGGGGTTTGAAGAATTACTGTATGTCACAAAGAGAAACCTCAAAAGTAATGGGTGACACGCAAAAAATGTGATGTGTATGAGTGATGAAGAAAAGTGCTGTGAAGAGAGTAGAAGAGGGGAAGGGGATGTTGTGGGTGTTACAGTAAATTTGAAGGTAAAATTGAAGGTAAAGGTAAAGACTTGTTAGGAGAGAGGCAGAGAAGAAAGAGAAGTTCAAGCAACTGGGCAGAATGAGGAATTAGCCTCTACATGTGGACCAGAGACGGGAAACTGGACAGTAAAGGCTTGAGAAACAGGCGGGAAAAAAACCCAGAAGAGATGGGGTTATGGAGAAAACGAGCAGAGAGGGAAGGAACAGCTTACTCAACCTTGCACAGGGTTTTCTCAACCAACGAGAAGAGCACTGTGGCCTGTTTCTCCTGGAGACTGATCAAAGGTGCAAGAGCAAACATAAGCTGTCCTTGTCCTGGCAAGGAGCAGGGTGCAGCACTCAGTGTTGGTCCAGTTCCTGGCCCAACATGAAGCTGCACACCTGGACTGAACACAGTGTGACACTGGAGTTGACATGATGGCAATTTCAGAGGGCGTAGAACAAATGCAGGAGCTGGTGTTTCCACTCAGCATAGAGCAGGAATCTCTTGCAGCATGTGCCTGAGGTCACTCTGGAAGTGGGCAAGGAAGTATCATGAGGGTTGTTGAAACTCGGAAGAAGGAAGCAGTGTAACGGTGATGAACGGTGAGGAGCTTGAGAGCTCAGGGAGCCGGGGCTGGAGCAGATGTGCTTTCCCAGGCAGGAGCTGAACCCAGAGCACAGGAGGGAGGAGGTGTGTCCTGGGGTAAAGGTTTCAACAGACGTAATTCAGACGTGTCAACAGACGTAATTGGTTTTCAGAGCTGCTGTCTGGCTGTATTCACAGGCAGTATAATGAAAGCAAGAGGAAGAGGCTAACCATAAGCCTGCTTACGTACTGTGGCTTGAACAGTGGCACAAGAGTAAAAGATCATCTTCCATCTACTCCTCCTGAGCTTTGGCTTTGGGCTTCAGTTGTCAGTTATATCAGCACAGCCTCAGAATGCATAAAATAGCATTGCAATTGAATGTGTTCAGGTAAGGATCCTTTCCCATCTCATCTGAAACATGTTGAAAGCATTTCCGATCAGAAGAGGAACTAGTTGCGGAAACAATGCATTTGCCCTAAATAGGCTGATATACTTGTGTGATCAAAACTGAACCACTGAAAATAAAATATCCAGTGACTTGATATGAGCGGTACCAGCACAATTTTGGATCACACTACATTCATTTTTTCAGACAGTTAGACTGGAGAAAAAACTTTTTAAACATTTTTTAAAGAGTTTTTAACAGTGATATATTTTGGTCTTCAGACTGATCATTTTTAATGACAGTTAGCCTGTTGTAATGAAGACACACACCTTAAGGACTGTGGTTTTTTTTGTGTCTGACCACCTCACCCCCTCTCAAACTCCAGGTCTCTGCCACACAGAGAGTCTCCCCAGTCCCTAATTCTGTGCAATAATTTATAGTGCAATAATTCACACCCTGCATTTTTATTTTTATACAGTGTGCGCTTTTGTATATAGAGTGCATTTTTTATTTATTCATTTTTCTTTTTGTGCTGCTCCTTTAATTGTCTTTCTTTGCCTTTTTTGTTCTAGAAAGCTGACTCGAAGAGAAACGCACAAGAGCTCCAAAGTACCTGTTCTGCCCTGTACCTGTACAAATGGCAAGAAAATCTCTTGAATCGTGAATCGTGAAGAAGATTCTACAGCATAACAACTCTGATATTCAGCTGGCACTTTGCTCCTTGAGCTGGAGAAATAGCAGTAATTAAACAAAACTACGGGTTTTTTTAAAGCTCGTATACTTCCTGTATTCATTATCACATTGTTGGCATTGCCACATTGTTGACACAATATATTAGCAGATCTGCAAAAAGCACAGTTTTTAGGAACTAGAAGTTATCTTGGTGTGCGTTCATTTAATCTGCTCAGGATGAATGCTACCACATGGGAGAATTCTGTAGATCTTTCTGGTTCCATGACACAAACACAGTGCTCTTGGCAGAAGACTTTATCCCTGCCCTGTAGTGATGGACAGACTGAGGGAAGCAGGTGGATATTTCTGCTGTTAGTGCCCACATATGTTTGCAAATGTTCTCCTTTTACCAGTATTGCTCACTAAGAAATGTAAATGCAGGGCAGAAAGAACACAGTTCCCCCAGTGAGAACCAAATTGCACTGGTAAGCATGCGAAAAGGTAATGGTAATCCTCAGCTAGAGGGAGACCAGAAGCTTTGGTTTCTCTGATGATGAATCTTAACGTGTGTTAAGGAAACAGAAGCACAAATGACAGAAGAATAATCTGCCAATGCCAGATTAACTGCATGACCACAAATGGCTGCTAGGTAGCTGGATTATTATTAGACCCGACATCGCTTTTTCTCACCGAGGAGTGTTCCAACATATTACCACAGACTTATGTATAAATACTAGACTCGTACACACATATGTTCTTCAAAGGACAGCCATACCAGTTCCTAGACTGTTCTCTAAACACCAAGGACATACCTGTATGGATTTACACCTGGGCAAGGTGTTAGATTTTACCTCCACTGCACAGAACAACCCAGTTTAACCTGGTTACGGTATTGACCAGCTCACACTTTGTTCCCCACACCCAGCAAACCATCCTGTTCCAATAAAACCAGTGGCTGGTTGGCTGCTGGTTTAGTGAGTTAAGTGCTTCAGTGGTCACCTCTGATCCTGTGACTCCAGCAGACTAGCTCTTCCACCTATTGTTATGCATACCGTCCGTGACTGGGAATTTTTCTCTATGTGTGTGTCCTAAAGCTACATATAACCAGTAGCACTGATGTGTCTCCATCATGTGTGAAACTGAATATAAGGAAACTGAGAATTTTCAGATAACTCCATAGTTTTTTCAGAATTTCATAATGTTTGACATGATTTGTAGGTGTGTGTGTGTGTGTGTGTGTGTGCGTGCTTGAAAGTTTAGATTTGAAGTTTTGCTGCCATAATTTGAAGTGATCTTTGCTTCACATGAACTAGCATATTTTGACCATTTTTACACATTAGAACAGCTGCAAAACAAGACTTTTTTAGCTGTTTTCTGTAAGTTTATTTAAAGTAACTTCCTTATACTGAGAAAGCAGAAACGGATGAAAGTCTTTAACCAAAGCTCTGCTGCTCTGAACACTTACTCGTCACTTGATCCTAGACTTCTGTTAGCTTAAGGCTGGAGAGCGTTGTGCGTGGGTTTGCATTTATACTGGGAGAGTCATGGAATTGGAGAAACGGCATGGGGCCAGAACAAATGACTATGATATTGATGTGGTGACAGAGAGTGTGATGACAGAAGATGTGTATGAGACCCTGAATCATCCTCCTGTACAGAGAGACAGAGGGGCAGACATCGGTGAGCTCAGTGCACAAAGACAGACAGCACTGATGATGTTTGTGTCTGGAAAAAATGATATATTTGATATAATGGATCCCGCGTTTGAGCAGGGCTGTTGATATGGCATTTTGATACATTTTATTTTCGTTCTGGTGACATGTTGAGTTGCTTGAGCTGATACCGCACTGCTTGGACCGGTGAGATCAGCAGAAAATCTGTTTAAAAAGCGTATTTAGAGCTCAAGAAACAGTCTGTGGCATTTGTAAAATATTTAAACACAAATGTAATTTTCAAATACAAGTTGAAATGCAGTTTCTTGATGACCAGGTTTGTAAATCTGTAAATTTGTCAATTTTAAAAAGTCTTATTGGTCCTGTAACGTCTGTCGTGAAAGGATACTTGTGACTTGTTTGAGGCAGTAGCATTACTTCCCATGCATCTTTCTGTGTGTTGTCTACAGCAGGTTCTGTAAAGGAGAGACGGGTGGTGTTGGTGCTGCTGGCTGTGAACACTCTCTTACTGACTGTAACCCTCTCTGCTGTACTCATACGACGTGAGTTCATCTAATTTTCACACTGATACTAGGAGAGGTGAGAAGGCACAGGGAAGAAAGTTTGGGCCTCAGTACATGGGTGTAAATATTCAGGTTGTCTTCTCTCTTTTCCCGGACACTCCCAGCACTGAAACACAGCTGCAGGAGCTGAACACAGCAACTGGTGATACTGCAAAACAATTCTTCTCATACACAGTTTCATATCAAAACACTGTGATCATTCATATAAATCAGGAGCACTTTATGTGACACTTAAGGCTGTACTACACTGCATCTCACTCCACTGCATCTCTCCACACTACATCACACTGCACTGCATCTCCCTGCTGTATACTTCACTCCACTGCATCTCACTACACTGCATCTCTCTACACTACATCTCACTACACTGCATCTCACTCCACTACATCTCACTCCACTGCATCTCACTCCACTGCATCTCACTCCACTGCATCTCACTCAACTGCATCTCTCCACACTACATCTCACTCCACTGCATCTCACTACACTGCATCTCTCCACACTACATCTCACTCCACTGCATCTCACTCCACTGCATCTCACTCAACTGCATCTCTCCACACTACATCTCACTCCACTGCATCTCACTACACTGCATCTCTCCACACTGCATCTCACTCCACTACATCTCTCTGCACTGTATCTCATCACACTGTATCTCACTCCATTGCATCTCTCTACACTACATCACACTGCACTGCATCTCTCCACACTACATCACACTGCACTGCATCTCTCCACACTACATCTCACTCCACTGCATCTCACTCCACTGCATCTCACTCCACTGCATCTCTCTGCACTGTATCTCATCACACTGTATCTCACTCCACTGCATCTTATTTCACTGCACCTTGCTTCATTCAATCTCAGAGAGGAGGGAGGCTACGGGAGGGGGGGGGGGGGGTGGCGGCTGCAGTATGCAGGTGCAAATGTTCAGTTTGCCCTCTCTGTTTTCCCAGACACTCCCAGCACTGTAACACAGCCACAGGACCTGATCACCACAACTGGTGAGACTACTCAGTCAAAACAATGCTTCTCATACACAGTTTCATATAAAAACACTGTGATCATTCATATAAATCAGGAGCACTTTATGTGACACTTCAGGCTGTACTACACTGCATCTCACTCCACTGCATCTCTCCACACTACATCTCACTACACTGCATCTCCCAGCACTATACCTGACCACACTGCATCTCACTACACTGTATCTCAACACACTACATCACACTCCACTGCATCTCTCCACACTACATCACACTGCACTGCATCACCCAGCAGTATACTTCACTGAACTGCATCTCTCCACACTACATCACACTGCACTGCATCTCCCAGCAGTATACATCACTCCACTGCATCTCTCCACACTACATCACACTGCACTGCATCACCCAGCAGTATACTTCACTCCACTGCATCTCACTCCACTGCATCTCTCCACACTACATCACACTGCACTGCATCTCCCAACAGTATACTTCACTCCACTGCATCTCATTCCACTGCATCTCTCCACACTACATCACACTGCACTGCATCTCCCCATACTACTTTAAATATGTATTTTTTTATATTTACATGTTTCTTTAAATGTATTTTCTTAGATTTACTTTGAGTTTCTGTATAACTCTGAAGACTAGAGACCTACATGTAGATTAAAACTTTTAGTAGAAAAAAAAACAAAAACAAATAAACAAAAAAAACCCCACAGACTTAAAAATGTTTTCACAGTAACTTATAATTTATTGATTATTTATTGATTAGTATTAATTAATTAATTGTGTAAACTGATATAAATATATCTGCTTAATTTGTTTAGTGACAGATGTCTAGAGGTAATGTTTTGGTGTGTGTTCACAGGCCCGGATGAAGACAAAGAGGTGTGGATTCTGCGGAATGATGTGTTCTATTTGTTCTGGAGTAGCCACGGAAACTGTTCCACTGCTGAGCAGTTCTGTGCTGAGAGAAATGCCAGACTGGCCCATTCACAGCAGACTAACAAGGTAATGTGTTTTCAGTCTCGTAATGCAAGCTGAAGATATGATCACACTCTAACATGAACACATCCAGGCTGTTTCTCCTGACCAGTCCTCAGGAGACAGGCAAAAAAAGTCCAGTGATATGACTTGTGCATGTGTGCGTGTATGTAACTGTGTGTGTGCATTTGCATGCGTGTGCATGAATGCATATATATGTTCATGTGTGTGTGTTTGTGCATGTATGTAACTGTGTGTGTGTGTGTGTGTGTGTGTGTGTGTTTACAGGACTGGCTGATGTCTAAGACTAGGAACAGGAAGTTTTTGGTTGACCCGACAGAGGTTTGTCATCATTGAACCTGTGAATGTTCACTCAGCTCAGTGACACATAGAGACTTCAGCCTGCCCATTTCACTTGATAGTGATTACATTATAGTGATTATACTGAATACTGAAATATTCACAAATCGATGACAAATGATTGATGATGGCTTATCCTGATAATCTAAAAATTCAAAAGTTGTCATAATTAAAGACAATTTCCTACAAACCTGCATCCAACCAACAGGTATAAAAAGCTGAGACACAGTAAACATGTTCAGTGACACCTGTGGCATTTTTAAAATCTCCTGTCTATGCCTATTTATTTACAAATCCCTTCCCACCTGTATGATTGTTTGGGATCAATTCATGTCAGCATCCTCCACAGGTGAAATGGCATTACTGGTTGTAGAACAACTATCTCCTCTCTTTACTCTGCCCACAGGCTGTGTATGATATGTTCATGAGTTCTCCGGCATGTGGGCTGTTAACCGGTGATTTGGATGACACTGCCATGATCTCTGACCCTGATGACACGCAGGGAGAGGGCTGGGTGTGTGAGTGGAGGAGAAGCCCATTCTTTGCTTACTGACTGAATGATTACACACCTAATTATGACGGACCTCAGCTTCATCAGTCAATTTTATGTTCTGGAAAACCAATGTGTCTATTTTCTCCTGTTTTTCTCCTGGAATGGCCAAATGGGCTAAAGTAGCAGTCAGTGAACCAGGGTGTGACGGTGCTGTCTGACCCAAATGCCGTCCAGTTCAGGGCTGTGTGTGTGTGTGTGTGTGTGTGTGTGTGTGTGTGTGTGTGTGGAGGGCTGAAGGGGCAGTGAGGAGGCCAGGTGGTCGTTTGGGATCATTTCGATACTGCAGTCATCCTTACAGCTCTGGTGAGGCGCCGTAGGATGTATGCAGGAGAACAGTACAAGGAACGGTACATGATAAGGTTGGCATAGCAACAGGTGAAAAAGAGCAGTTAAAGAAAGGATGTAAAGTAAATGATTTTAAGGGAAGGGTGCTAAAGGAGGAGTGATCAAGTTCAGGTTTCAGTGTGACCTTCCACTGCCCTTACTCTGTTTACTCACACCCTAATCTCAAATACACTCTCAGTGTGACCTTCCACTGCCCTTACTCTGTTTACTCACACCCTGATCTCAGATACACTCTCAGTGTGGCCTTCCACTGCCCTTACTCTGTTTACTCACACCCTAATCTCAGATACACTCTCAGTGTGACCCTCCACTGCCCTTACTCTGTTTATTCACACCCTAATCTCAGATACACTCTCAGTGTGGCCTTCCACTGCCCTTACTCTGTTTACTCACACCCTAATCTCAGATACACTCTCAGTGTGACCCTCCACTGCCCTTACTCTGTTTATTCACACCCTAATCTCAGATACACTCTCAGTGTGGCCTTCCACTGCCCTTACTCTGTTTATTCACACCCTAATCTCAGATACACTCTCAGTGTGACCTTCCACTGCCCTTACTCTGTTTACTCACACCCTAATCTCAAATACACTCTCAGTGTGGCCTTCCACTGCCCTTACTCTGTTTACTCACACCCTAATCTCAAATACACTCTCAGTGTGACCCTCCACTGCCCTTACTCTGTTTATTCACACCCTAATCTCAGATACACTCTCAGTGTGACCCTCCACTGCCCTTATTCTGTTTACTCACACCCTAATCTCAAATATACTCTAAGTGTGACCCTCCACTGCCCTTATTCTGTTTACTCACACCCTAATCTCAAATACACTCTCAACTGTGGGAGGAAGAAATAGGACTTCATTTGATTTTGATTTGTTTTTAATTACATCTGGTTTGAATACTGATTTTTGTTACACAATTAAAAACAAGGTCATGAGGACACAGGCACATACACCTCATTTCATTTGTGTGAAATCCCCTCTCCACAAACAGCAAATATGACTTAGAAATTTTGGAACAAAAATCAGAATTTCTCTCTGAGCAGAATGTGTGAGTGGATGTAATTCAGGAAGAAATGATGCTCTGATAAAGCGGACCTTATTTTGTAATGAGCTTGCTGGTGTTTGTTCCCTCAGGAAAGAAGCTTCTCTCTGTGTGACTCATTTGTCTCAGACATGACTACTATTTCAGGACTGGATTTATGACAACCAAACTGCGCTTTTTTTTCTTTCAGACAACAAACATTTTATCACTATTATTGTCATTAAAAGGTTCCTCTCACAACAACGATAATAGTTCCACATAGATTAAAAACAGTGGAGGTACTTGATTCACTGTATTCACTGGGTCTCATTCCCCCCTCTGCTGGCAGTTTGATCTTCTGTTTTCATTTTAGTCACTTTCTTGTTCCAATAACTGTCCTGTCACTGGACTGTCCCATCCTGATATCCAGTTTACTGAACTCTGGCCTAATTTATTACTTGGATTTGATTTGTATTTTGGAAAGTTTGTTTCAAAAATAAAACAACCGTGTGCATGGATCCTCAGTCTGTTTCATTACAGAATACCTCAACTCAGATAGATCCAGCGGAGCTACTTAATCTGATAAGTGAGCGGATAACTGAATTGGAGCCAATGATGCAAACAACACATCCACTGGCTGCTGCAGCTAATCTGGAACCGATTCTATCTCCACTCGGCCCCACAAGATCAGCCCTTTCGGTTGTTACCATCTCGGTTCCAGACAAATATGACGGAAATCCCAAGAAGTGTAAGGGCTTCTTAATGCAATGTTCATTACAGATGAGAATTTAGAACTTCGGCCACTGAAAGTAGATGAGCGAGCTTGCGCCATTCACTGTGTACCATCACAGACACAGTTCCAACCTCCAATCAGAACTGGCATGCAGAGGATATGTAAGGAATCTAAATCAATTCACTCACACGTCTATTGCAACTGACAACCTTCTGAAGGACCAACGTAGAGCACAACCCTTTAACTCGGTTACACACCAGTCATCATCTTCTACATCAAAGCCTGAACTCCAGCAGCTAGGTCAAACACCACTCTCTCCTGAGGAGCGTGAGAGACGTTACCACTTACGCCTGTGTCTATATTGTGGCAGTGCTGATAATCAATGACAATGCCCCATGCCTCATTGTATAATCACTGTATGCAATCTTGACCAAACAACAAATCTAATCCCAATTTTTTTTGTATTATTCATTAGCGGTAATCCAGCAAGAGGTTAGCTGTGTCAGCCTGAGACAGTTCAGTAAACTAACCAATAGGCGCTTTCGCACCGGAGGAACTTTTCATAGTTCTTAGAACTGTTGGAGAAAGTACCCCCTTTTTGGCGTGTTCGCACCGCAGGAACTTAGAACGATTTTAGTTCTAAGAACGCCGTTTTGAGGGGCTTTTTTAGCCCCTACTCCAGGGTAGGTACTTTTGCAGCACAATAGGAACCTTGTGACGTAGGTGTACAGCCATTGGTCCAGACGCAGGTATACGATGATTGCAACCGCCATTTTTAAAGAGCCGTGCAAAATATAAAGTCTTAGAACGTATTTCATTTAGCTTTTGATATTCATGTCTCAAAATGTCTGGAATTGTAGGAGGGGGCACATGGTTTTTATGTTTTATTTTACCGGTATTTTATATCCCCCAACAATGACCATTTTGCAACGTCCAATGTATATTTGTACATTGAAGAGGTAGCGTACACTCCGCTTCGGTAGGTGCTTGTGTGTCCGCTTGTGTGGCTGTGATCCGCATTTTAACCTAAAATAAGAGTGTGTTTATCCAGCTTACGATTTTAGGGCTGCGGCGGGGAAAAAGGGGGAAAAAAAAAAACACGATGCCGCGAGCAAGGGTCAGGCACAAGCGCTATGCTAGCACCCGAAAAGTACTATGCCCATCAAGTCATTCACTGCTACTGCGGTGGTAAATGCATAAATGCATTGGGAAATTATTTTCTCCATTGGACTGGGTCTATCGCCATACAGTTTTATTTTCGTTAATGAGAGGGCAGTTATAGGTTATCTAATGTGCAATCAATGTTTCTGTCATTCAAGTTCAATAAAACTCATTGCGTATACTGTAGTCTAGTTTGTCGATTTCTTTTGCCGCAGTAATGGTTCTTTTTTTCCTTTTGGAGGTATTTAAAAGGTCTTAAAAGCCATTAAATTTGTACTTCAAAATGTGCAGCTATCCTGGTTAGTCATAAACAACAGCTCTTAGCTGCTATACCGTCGGCCGGCTTACGTCACTTCAGCGTTCCTACTGGCGGTGCGAAAGCAAACAGAAAAAAGGCCCTAGAACGAACGTAGTTCTAGGGGAAGCTCCACAGGGGGTAGTTCCTATCGAATTAGACCCTAGAACTGTTTGGTGCGAAAGCGCCTAATGTCCTCCTTGAAGATTACTCACACCAGCAGTACTCCTGCATGAACTTTGAGATTCGTCTCCCCCTGTCTGACACTTATGGGTTTGTTTTGACCATGTGTTGTCTGTTTATTTGTTGTCATGTTTAGAAGTCCAGTAAAGACAGGCCAATAGCAATTACCAGATCAAACCAACATGGAAAGTGTCTGCCCAAGGTTCCACCGAGATTTGAACTCGGATCACTGGATTCAAAGTCCAGAGTGCTAACCATTACACCATGGAACCACACACATAAACCCTGGACCACGGGCTCCTCACATGGCGCAAGCACAGGCCTCAATGACCACAGTCAGCCACACACTTGGTCGGCCAGGGAGAGAAAAGCAACTGACCAACTGAGCTAACTGGCCTCACGGCCTGCCTTTCTAAGCCTCAAAAAAAGGCGCGTGTGGGACAGTATTGGACATGGGAGAGTACTGCATTTTGGTCGGTTTTGCAGGCTGGAAATGCAGTGTTGTCAATAGCTTGTGTATCCCTTGCTGTGGGGGTGTGGGTGTTTGGAAAGTGTCAAACCTACTAAACAAGGGCGCTAATGGCCTCTTCCACCAACTGCCACTTGGGTCGCTATGAGTTTCACGCCGTTCCTAGCTCCCTTTAATATAGTGGATGTTGGAGAGGGCACTGCTTTCAATAGCTTGTGTATCCCTTGCAGTTTGCAATGGTTCAGTTTCAACTACAAAGTCCTCTGTACACTTAGACATTACTATCCTACAACCAATATGGATATTTTGGTTATATTTATATTTTGGTGGATATTTTAGTCAGGAGAGGGTATGTCTGTTAAACTCAGGGAGATGGGTATGAGCTGATGTTGTTTTTTTCGTGAAAGTGTCGTCAATTTGAGCAGGGCATGCGCTGAGCAGGGCTCATTGCTCCCGGGGAAATGACACCAAATCCATGTGGAATCTGAATTTCCCCCACATTTCATACCTTAGAGATAATCTTTGATTTTTTTGAATGCTGTATTTTGCTGTACCTTCATTTAGGTACCATATCAAAAAACTGGAAAAACGGGTGTCACCCAGCTCAATGTCACCCAACTCAAGGTATTTAAGATTGGATGGTTATGACGTAATCATATGGTTGGTTATGATATTTAAGTGAATGGTTAAAGATCCGTCTGTTTTGGGGTTTTTTTTCTATTTTTGAGAAATAGTTCTTTGATCTGAAGGATTCAAGATCTTAGGGGTTAAAGTCTAGTTGGTGGAGTGTTGGTGTGACAAGAGAAAGAAGCAGTCATGGGTAGACTGTACTGAAATTACAGTACAGATACAGTAAAGAAAACAAATAACAGCATTTAAGAAAAGACATCAGGTAATATGGCTGTCCAAGTATACTCTTGTTGACATAACTGACATCCAGTCTCAGAGGGAAGGGCACACAGTATATAAGCATTCTGAAATATCAAAATTAAATTAGATGTATCTAAATTCTAAAGTATAACTAATGATTGAGTTGAGTTGATCTTTAAAGTATATCTAACTGAAATTGAGTTGACATTTTCAGTTGGGCAAGAGTAAGAGCTTCCCTAGAATCCAGCTACCCAACATTCAAATTAGTGCTACTTAGTGCTGCCCCCTAATGGCACTGATCCCACTGCTGCCAGCAAATGTCATAAGAATACCCGGACTCATGGCTACGGGAGGTGATAGGAAAGGACCAGGTGATGCTCTGGTGTCTGTTTATCCAAGCAGGTGCCCAGGGTTACAACGATCATACTTCCATGTCTGTGTGAAGGTGTATGTGTGTGTATATATGTAAGTATGTATGGTTGTGGGGGTGTTGTTATTTATATATTCTATAAATATATATGTTTTGTAAATAAAATAAACCCAGAGACGCAGTGAAACAAGGAATAATAAAAATGATTGGCCTCCCCACCCCCAGCCTCCCAGATCTCAACAGCAAATCCACCCAACGTAAAGCACGTTCCAGCATTACACACGATCCCAAGCACCCACTCCATCCATTCTGCACACTGCTTCCATCAGGTCGGCCCTCTGTGTCCGCGTGGGACTGATTCCAAAATCCACGGATGCTTAGGTCCCTTATATCACATAGTGCAGTATTTGCACATAACCTACGCACATCCTCCCCTATACTTTAACTCATCTCTAGATGACTTATAATATCTAATACAATGTAAATGCTGTAAATGGTTGTTATACTGTATTGTTTTGGGAATAATGACATGAAAAAAAAAGTCTGTACATGTTCAGTACAGACACAACCATCGTAGGCCTCACTACATAGTACATGCACGTCAACAACAACGTGACATTGTCTTTCTTTCAATACTTACGTGACATTTTCTGTCTTTCAATACTTACTTGCTTTCATTTAATGACCTAAAAGAGAAATACATAGAATAAAACACAGGATATTTAGAATAGAAGTACATGTATAAAATATATTCATAGATAGAGAAAATATAAATGTTTTAAAACACAAGTAGTGAACGAACGAGACGTGAGGCCAACAGTGCTCAAACGAGTGCTGGATAGAGACGGAGGATCTGTGGAACTGCAGGAGGCTACAGCAGTGTATGCCCACACATCACTTCATTCACCTGGATTCAGCGTAGTGCTCGCCGCACGGCAAAGTCAAGTTTTGCTTCTTGGAATTTTTTTTCCCGAATATTTTCGGAAGGAGGGCCGGCTGCGTATATGTATGGATGTGTAGCTGTGGATGTACGCTGTATGGGTGTATCTACGTTGTGTGTATGTTGTGTTTATGTGTCACGTATAGGGTACATCCTGTTTACGTGACTATGTGTTTATGTGAGATTACAAACTGCGGCCAAAAATTTCCTCGTAAAAGGATAATAAAGAATCTAAGATAATAATGACGTGTTAATGCTAACATTTGTGAAGCACATGATCCTGTTCTCTCACCTAAAGATTTGCCAAGTGAAGAACTGCGACTAAGCCGCAATTTTTATCAGACTACACGAATGTGGAAAAAATCAGAGATGGTTTCATTTGCGTGGATGTGTGAACAGCACACTGACTTGGCACAGTTATCACAGTGTGTTTCAGAAGGCATGGCTCACTGAACAAACACATCTCACATAGAGTGGAATGGTCAGTAGACCCTGTGTGACCTGAGAGTTGAGTGTTTTCATGTGGAGCTCACTGGGGCGATCCCATCCTGAGCAATGCGCTTCCCTCCAAGTCTGTTCCACAGGAAAAGGACCTTCAACATAGCATACATGAAAGTGATTAGGAGCACCAACTAAATGGAAAAACACACAATTTAATGACTAACCAATCATCTGTTACACTGTATCAAGTGACGAGGCAGAACAGAAATACGGAACGAATGTGAATTGAAAGATATAACTGATCATGCGTTATCTTCAGACTAACACACTGCACTGTGTCTGTGTGAATGTGTGTGTTTAAAGCAGAGGAACACTGTATGATGATAAAAAAAAATGATGGTGTTTGTTGTGATGCCTAGTTTGGGAGAGCTTTTTAGAAAACATAAGCTACTGGAGCATTTGATTACTGGCTCAGTCTCTAAAATGGAAACACACCCCAATAAAACATTCCCACTGCAACAAAGAAATCTCCCGTTGATTAATTATTCCACTCTACATGTGGGTTGATCCTGTACGAGACTCTTGGTTGTGTCAGACTCTCGATTCTTATGTGTTGTGTCTGTAGCAGTGTGTGGAGGTCATAAGAGGCATAACTGCATCCTAAAAACACACAATCTAAAATGATGTCAGCCCAGCTTTGACTACACACACACACAGAGTGGATTTACTACACACACATACAAAGTGAATTTATAAAACTAGAGTTTGACTCTCATCAGATTTTATACTTACTGTCTCATGCAAAGTCAATAACAGCAGATAATCCCTACTAGAGATGTACCCGAATCCAAATACATTATTAGTGAAAGCACAAGTAATATGATGGAAACAGATGTTTCTTCTACTCGAAGTTGCTCGGTATTATTCGGGGAAAAAAAAAAACATGATTGACGTGTCCGTGTATCAGCCATTATGTTTCTTCAAATCGATTCATATCATTGTGGATGGCCACAAGATAAAAATGCCCATTTTCTTTGCAACATAGGACTTTGATTTCACTAATTGTTTCATTTACTACACATTGTTGAAAAGTGGTCGCTACATTCTGTAGTCACCCCAACCGAGTCAGGTGCGGGTGCTAGCGAGACAAAAGCCTGGTGTGGCAGCTGGATTACCCCCTCAACCTATACATCAAAACGAAGCTTAGAACCTGTAGTCTTTAGCTGTATGTGTTAATTTCCTCAATTAAAAAAAAACTCAGTCGAAAGTTATTTCATTTGCTGTACATTATTGAAAAGTGCTATATTCTGCAGTCGCCACCACCGAGTCAGCGCAAATTACTGTTGCAAAATAGGAATTCATCCGAGCGAACTGCAGTAACACTAACACATCAAGAATCACGAACGCAGCATCACTGGAATTTAAGATTATTCCATTCACCTGAGGGATATTTTTCTATATAACTTTCCTGTAAGTAGTTTCTATTTCCAATGCAAAACAGACTCTTTTGATTTATAAAAAAAAGGTTCAGTTTCTGATTGCTCATGTCCCCCAATTAACTAAGTTTAGTCAAAAATAAAAATAAAAGAGAGAGAGAGAGAGAGAGAAAAGTACAGTATGAGGGTGTGGAAATATATTTCATCATTAATTATATGTCAATATTAGATCAAGATGATGCTTTGAAGGCACAAAAATCGCTTTAAAAGGTTATGTTAGGTTAGAAAATACAACATTTGCCTGAGTTAGTGTGACTTCCGGGATAAACCACGCACATTGCCAGCAGATAATTTTGACAACTGCAGACTAATGCAGCCTATTCTCCCACATTTCCTGTTAATGATCTAACGTCACCCCGACCTTACGGTGGCGCAATGAAGGAGTGAATCAATCAGTCAGCATTAGCCCACACAATAGCCAACAGTTCAGGCAATGTGAGTTTGCTGTCCTGGACATATGGACATTATTTTTCCCTCAAGATCAAGGGCAAAAATATACTGGTGAGTTGTAGTCTATGTGCAGGTGTGAGAACTTTATACACATCAAAGATCAGTAATTCTAATCTTCTGGAGCACCTGGTAAAACAACACTCCTCTACATAGCTAATCACGAAAGACCCCGGTGTTAGCGCCACTGACCAAGGAGCCAGTCCATCCAAACAGCCAAGGCTTGACTGGCTTGATATGCACTAATAAGAGAATTGAAGCAAACATTTGGAGTTAAAGTTACTTTCCCTAGTAACTAATTACTCTTATATGCAGCAACTGGTAAAGTAATTGAATTACTTTTGAAAGAAGTAACTAGTAATTGTAACTAATTACTCATTTTCAGTAATTTGCACAACACTGCTTATCACTGTCTCTACCTCAGACTGACTGGATCACTTTACTTGGTTTCTTCATAAAGACAAATTATTGTGTTACTGAAACTGAGAAAAGACGGCAGACAAGCAGAAGATTACTCCCTCACTCAGTAAATCAAAAACAAATTTATAAACAGAGTGATAGAATTTCTTTTACTTTATGTTTTAGGAACAATTAAAAAATCAGGTAAGTTTTCTTTTATTTTTATTTCTGTTTTATCTGTTTGGTTGTTGGTCAAAGTCTTGCCTTGTTCTACTTTGAAGAATACTCGTGAAAATCTGATTTCGAGAGATAAATCTTACAGAACGCAAGGTGTACATGTCCACTAACTCTTTTCAGATAAAAATGCATAAAATCTTTATTAATCTTTTGATGAGGATGTGATGCTCATGATCAAACATTTTTTTAAATTCCTCAAGAGTAAATCTCATCATCGGCTTCAAGTTGAATGACAGTTGTGTTCTCTAGCAGTGTACTAACACTCTCAAAACAAACTGATGACACTGCTCATTTATTTACTGATTCAGAATAAAGAGGGAGGGTGAAGAATGGATGCATGATGAAGAGAGAGCGTGAAGATCCAAGGACAGGAGTGGGGCAGGGAAAGAGAGAGGATTTGAGGAGTAGTCGTGAGGTGGTCTCTCAGGTGCTGGGGGCCAGTTACACAGTGTCCAGTCTGGACATAAGCTGGTCACTATGATGTTCTAAAAGGTTCCACACTCTAGCAGCCAGAGTCTGGGAGTTACAGTAGACACTGGCATCCATCGTAAAAATACTCTGTAAAAATATGTACATCTCTCCCTGGCAATGCAGACACAAAAGAAAACAGGTTAAAACGCCCTTTCCTAGACCTCAAAGATGGCACTGATACGTCAGTAATCAGTGTCTCTGGTTTTACATGCTGTAGATGACTCAGGGGATTCTTACCTGCACCGTTTGCATAAATCTATCTGCCCTGTGCTGCCACACACCATTTACAGGCATGACACACAACAGAGTCAGCATCAGCTGACTTAAAAATCCACCCTCCGTCTGAGAAAGAGTGAAAAAACACAGATATTTACCGTTTGTGACTCCAGAAAACAAGAATTAGTATAGAATTGAGGTACAGTAGAGACAACACATCTCACTGCCATGTGAGATTACGTACAGTTGTCAGTAGAAGTCTTCTTAATCCTAAAATACCAAATAGGACCAGTTCAAACACCACATCGAGAACATTGAAGTGAAAGATCTGGAAAACCGGGAAAAATGACCAACAAGTGACACACGTTAGAAAATGCCCACATGGGGAATTAAACGAAATGAAATCAGTGTCTATGAAAGCTTAGAGAATGTTCATAGAGATACCCCGATATCTGCCAGCTCAGCTTGTATCGCTCTGTGATTGGCTAAAGTCTGGACACAGAGCACGAGCCTGTCGTACATCTGCTGGAATTGCCGTTGGTCCTGAGGACGGTAACAGGAAGCAAACAAAAGTTACAGTACTGATGGGCTTCAAAACACAGGTCGGCCCTAAACCACTGGTTAGAAAATCCAGTCATGAGGATTCACTGGACAGAAATTCTTGGCTCTAATCACTAACACACTTCATACCACTCATTTACTAATCAATGCACTCTAAATGATTTCAATGAGGAGCCTAAATGCAGAGTTACAGTGGAGATGTGCTATCCAGTAGGTTCCAAGGACTGGGTTTAAAAAAGAACCTCTTAAAAGAGGAGCTTAAAATCTCTCAGTTACCATTCCATTTAAAGAGGCCAGTCTGCTCAGAACCACTCTCACTGCCACAATGGCAAAGTTCTGGTTCTGCCGATCCATCATTAGTATCTGAGAATTAGAGAGAGAGAGATAGAGGGATTGTAAGACAGAGTAAAATCCTGGTGTTTTGCACATCAGAGGAAGCATTCAGCACTAACTCTTATGGAGGGAAGTCATCTCATACTTACATTAAAAGCTTCACGAAGGGCAGAGAGTCTCACTGGAAAGTCCTGGATCCCAAGGTTCCGAGTATACACACTGCAACAAACAAACAATTACCCTTTTAAACTTTCCTCTCGATTAAATACACTTTCCAGTTTACTGTATTACAAAGGTAACGTCTACTACACTGAAAAAGTCTGAAAAAGAAAGAGAGTGGTTTTAAAAAAAGACATATTTTGCATCCTTATGTATAACATATTAATGAAGAGAAAACTTACTATATGGATGGCACATCTATGGCCTCAACTGGTAGCTCCGCAAACCCTGGTGGTGTTCTAGGGGCAAACCCATGGGCTGAACCTGGGGCAAACCCCTGTGGTGTTCTGGGGGCAAATCCAGGAGGGGGCTGGGGAGTGAATCCAGGACGTGACCCCGGAGTAAATCCAGGTGGCTGTCCAGGAGTAAATCCACTGGCTGGTCCAGGGCCAAATCCTGGGGGTGGATTGGTGGAAAAATCTTGAGGTTGTCTGTGGCTGGTTCTTTCGGGTGGTGGTCCTGAGGCAAAGCCTGGTGGTGCTCTTGGGGCAAAGCCTGGTGGTGCTCTGGGGGCAAAGCCTGGTGGTGCTCTGGGGGCAAAGCCTGGTGGTGCTCTTTGAGCAAAGCCTGGTGGTGCTCTGGGGGCAAAGCCTGGTGGTGCTCTTGGAGCAAAGCCTGGTGGTGCTCTGGGAGCAAAGCCTGGTGGTGCTCTTGGGGCAAAGCCTGGTGGTGCTCTGGGAGCAAAGCCTGGTGGTGCTCTTGGGGCAAAGCCTGGTGGTGCTCTGGGAGCAAAGCCTGGTGGTGCTCTGGGAGCAAAGCCTGGTGGTGCTCTTTGAGCAAAGCCTGGTGGTGCTCTGGGGGCAAAGCCTGGTGGTGCTCTTGGAGCAAAGCCTGGTGGTGCTCTGGGAGCAAAGCCTGGTGGTGCTCTTTGAGCAAAGCCTGGTGGTGCTCTTGGAGCAAAGCCTGGTGGTGCTCTTGGGGCAAAGCCTGGTGGTGGTCGGGGGACAAATCCAGGTGGTGGTCTGCAGTTAAATCCAGGAGTCGGTCCAGTAGCAGATTCGGGTGGCGGCCCAGGAGCAAATCCAGGTGGTGGCCCAGAAGCAAATCCTGGAGGAGGACTTGGCGTAGGCCTTGGTTCCGTGGGGATATCGATGAACTCTGTCTCCTTATGCTCCTCAGACTCCACCGCTCCATCCCGTCCAAACGAAATAATATTATATGACCTCTTCACTTCTTTCTGCTGTGATACATACCAAACAGAGACTACTGAAAAACAGACTATTAAAACCCAGTTTGGGTATGAATAATGAATTACACTAAATAAGGTGTCAGAACTGTCATCTGGACAGTCACTTACTTTGTTGCCCAAAAATGTTTTGGTTACTGACATGGCCTCCCGGCGGTAGGACGTCGCCCTCAAAAATTGCCCTCTGAAGCGCTAAAACGCAAATCAACAGGAAACACTCAGTCCTGTTCACAACACGTGAAGAGACTGACAAAAGACTGAGTTCAGAAAGTGACAGAGAGGCACAAATCAAGGCTGAGAACTTACCTTGATGCAGGTGACATCCTGCACTATTCCAAAGCACTCTGGGGGGTCCTGCAAAATAAGTGTCCAAAAGAATCGTTCAAGAGGGGAACCAAAAATTATCTCTTAGTGGAGTGATTTAAAGGGCAGAAGCTAAGACGCTGTCACAGGTTCATGTATCTGCTACCTCTGAATTCAGGGTGAGGTATTCACGCGTTGAGATCCACCAGCGCTGGCTCATGGATCCTCTAATTAGGTCCAGGTGATGATACTTCACGTGAGAAAACTGTAAAAAAAAACAACACAAAAATGTACAGGAAATATCTTACACTGGTTAAATGCGTCTTTGTGAAGCAAAAACTGTTTCAATTTTTCAGTAAAAGTTTTGCGCGCCTACCGTTGACTCGTTTAAGCAGATGATACGAGACATCGTGAAACATCGTGCCACGTCTGTACAGTCCACTTCAGAGGGGTACTGCTGTCATGGCAACACAAACAAACACCAAAAACAGACAGATTAACACCGACACAGTTATCCCTTACCTCCATACACAGCAAACCACCAGTGTCATTGTCTACATCCACTTGATGAAGACTACAAGAAACTTACTCCTGGAGCGTGCTCACAATGTAGAACCTCATCCTCTGGTGTTGACCACTTGCTCTCTCCTGTGCTGAGGACAGACCTGTAAATCTGTAACAAGGGAACACACCTAAATCCACCTTTATTGTATTGATACACAGTCAGGGTCAGTTAGCTCACATCTTCTCACTCAAAACTGAAAAACTTCCTTCACATTTCTAGTTAACACGAAAATATTTCACACTTGCATAATATGAAGAATTTGGAACGAGAGCCAGTCCTCGGGCCATATCACTACTTCCTTTGGAACAAAAAGATTTTTGTTTTTGTGTGTAAGAGAAATCGAGCTGACAGACTTCCAGAGGGTTCTGCTTCATTTAAATCAGCTGAGGCCCCATCAGAACTTCAGAAGAACTTAGTCTTCAAGACTTAAAACCAATAGTCATGTGTGGTCTGTGGTGTTTTTTTGATGAGAGCAGAGACTTAAGTCTTACTGTAACTGGCATCCAGGGCCCACAGTCTAGTGGTCTGCTAACATAAGGAAACATATGTTCCTTCAATGCATTTTGTACCTATGGGATGAAAATTGACAATCAGAGGACTGATACTGTGAGTCTCTACAAAGTTCCCCACCACAACATCAGATAAGTGAAGCAAAAGATTATCAAGGTGTATTTTTGAAATATATACAATTGAAGAAAAAGTAGTTTCTTACCATAACCATGACCACAGGATCACAATACACAATGTCCCATTGAAACTTCTGTCTGGGCTCATTCATCATGTTCATCTGCTACAGAGAAAACAGGATCACAGATGATCACATTAGATGTTTTCTAACCATTAACCTCTACACTTTAACACCATATATTCATAAATAAGTTGTGGTATACTGTAGCCTATACTTCAAACTCTCCCTATCTAAGCATATTCTCGTATATAAGTGTACGTTTAGTAACGAAGGCTGTACTGAAAATATAACAAACCAAACAGAGGACTGCAACTGTGTGTCATCTCCAAGCATATTCAGATGACAAGCAAACTGACACAACTGACCGGAATTGAGTGCTCTTTACGGAATACTGACAGGATGAAAAATATACACTTTCTTACTTTGACTGCGACCAAAGGTCCACAGTACCGGGGGCTGAAAACAAAAGGCAACAGCTGTCCATTCTGAGAATTCAGCTCCTACAAAAGATAAATAATCATAAAAACGTCAGATCAGATTTTCACTGGGACTCTCTCCAAGGCTCATTCTTTCAGGATTTTTTTCATAATTAACCCAGAGATTTCTTAAAAGGGGGAAATGTCTCTACCTCTGCTTTGCTGACGTCACACGATGGTGTGTCCTCTTCAAAAGTCCCATGTGTCGCAGGATTCACTGGCACGTCAGTGATGCAGTCCACAGCAACGGCGAGGCCCACAGCTGCTGTTTTCAGAACTGACACAAAACAAAAGACTGTCACTGGAAAAAGAAAAGTGCACTGTGGTCCAACTCTTATTCTTATTCCAATGAACAGAAAGGACACTTCTGCACTGTTGACAGGCAACACCAGCAGTGTCTTCTGGTCAAAGTCACCATTCAAAAGTACAGACAACAGGGCTGTCAATATCTGTGACTTGTGTTTGTACATGTTAGTTTATAATTTCAGAAAATTGCTGTTCTGGTTGTTAATATCACTTTAATGTTCAAGTGCATTACTAAACAGAGAGAGAGAAAATGAAAATGTATGTCAGTGTCTGTATCTTGTTCCCTACACAGACAATATCGTGGGAAAGTATTCAGCCTGTGCGCTTTCTACCACATCATAGACAACATTTTCAAAATGATATGAATAAACTAATAACACTTTAATAACTCTGTGTGTTTTGCCATCAAATCACACACACAGAATGAGGAGGTTATTTACCCTCCGTGTGACCAGCCGTCCTTAAGGTCTCCTTCGATCGCTCATTTTGTGATTTTTTATACAGATAGTAAGACCCGGCGGTTACGACAGCGATCGCAGTGACGTAAAGGACTGGTCTCAAACTAAATCCTCTTAGTTGTTCGACCATCGTAGAGATTGCGATTTCCATGTCAATAAGCCACAAAAAAGCTAAATAAAATCTGCTTCTTCCAAGCACTTTTAGTAGTAAAGTAATTTTTAAGTCCTGCCAGGCAAATTTCAATATCATCCGATTGTGACACAGTTGAAATAAAGGCGTCATAACGACGCTCTCTCTTCATTTCATTGATTCATTTGAATTCAACGCTCGGCTTCACTGGGGTGTTATGTTGAAATATTGACAGCAGTTTCGAAATACCAGTATACGTTTAGCTCATTCGGAAGTCAGCCATCCTACTTGATATCAATTATGTTACTTGTTAATCGTTATCTGACCTATAGATAAATCTAAGCATGTGGGGAACAACTGCTCACCGCGATCGCTGTGTTGGGTACCACTAACGAACAACCAAAATTGACGAGAGAAGAAATGTTTTTAAGAATGCCACTGGATTATTTCTATTGCCGTCAGTCGGAACACTTGGGATTTTCCCCTCAGGGACCATGGTCTTTGAGTTCACTACACGTGCATTTAGCGCGCGCTGTTAAAACGGAGAGCTAACACGGAGTGACACTTACCACGTTACCATGACAGCGCGTCGCATAAACCTCTTTAGCCAAATTTAGAGTAGCCTAACCTTAGCTAGCCTATCAGTAATATCCTTTTGAAATTCAGGGCGCGATTTAAATCGCGATTAGTCAGTTTACGTACCTTTCTTATCGGTCTGGCGCGTAGTCTCCGCGGTTTCCTTTTCCCGGCCACTGCGACTTTTATCGTCTCGCCACCTAGAAAACAAATAAAACGCTCCCACCGCAGCTGCAGCCAAACTAACAGTGTATACCACTGGCCGTAGCTTTAGCGGGGCAAAGCGTTTTGCCAAACCTGCAAATTGAACCTGCATTGAAATGTTCAAGATGCACGATACAAAAACACAAGCTTAAAAAAGAGGTACAATTACAAGCACGTTATTCAATGTTGCCTAAAAATATACCCAATCCTAAATTTCAATTAATAGCTTTCCGGTAAACCGGGAGGGTAGCTATATCGACCCTCGATAGCTTAGTAAACTAACTAAAATCGAAGGCAATTAAGTTCACTGGCGTAATACTGGTATTTTTGGAAAGTGTCGCTTAGAGATGCAATCAGTAATTTCTTATCCGAAATAACGTTAAGTTGTAGTTGAGTTGTCAGTAGTGGCTTGATTTCGAGGAGAAATATAGCAGCTGCTTGTTCGCTCTGGGGTCGGTTCACGACTGACTTTCTTTGTTGCTTTTTGACTTGATCTGCATTCTATAGAATTTCCAGTCCGTTCTATTCTCGACAACACAATTCACTCAAATTCTTAAATGTAAATATGTTTCTCTGAAGAAAATCGAAGTGCTCAAAAGCAAGTGAAACCTACAATACGTTCTTTATTTCCTATGTTGCTAATGGAAATTCCAGTTGAAAATCCAGTAGTTAGTCTATTGGAATGAACAGGTCCCAAATGGTCTGTACTGGTTTCAACTGAATCCAACTAAGTTTTCAGATTCTAATGGTTTCCCCACTTAAGAATACCAATTGAAACCATTTACAACCCATTTAGACCAATTTCAATTCCAATTTTGTGTATTTTTTAAATGTATTTTTTTCTGCAGTGTCGTCAAACGTATCACACAAGGGGGCAAAACATCAAAAAATTTGCTTCCTAATCATGTAAATCCACAAATGTCAAAACATAGACTCTCCTTATAATCTCCTTATGGTGTGTGAGAGCATTGTCCAGTTAACCTGACGTGGAACATTTGCATCAGGCAAAATGGCCTCAAGGTATATATGCAATCCCTTTGCTCAAATAAGTCGCTTCCCCCAGTTTTATTTTTCATTTCTGTATAAATCCGAACACAGTGACCTTGGCAGCACATGTATATCTTAGAGAAATCTACGCAATGCTTGCAAATCCATCGTGAGGGAATCTGTATTATGGCGTTTGCTGACTTACACAACGTTGCTGAGACGTCGATGCTGATGCTCAGCAGTTCTTTTAAACTGATCGAGCAAGTTTTATGTAATTTGTTAAAATACCATGAATTTATTGTAAATAAAATAAAATTCTGCTTTGTAAGTAATACAATAGAAACCTCAGCAAGTATCAGGTGGGATGCTTTTAAGGCCTTTATCAGGGGCCAGATAATCAGCATCACGCTTATCACTTCATTACAGATTAACCAAAGAGAGACCATTGTAGACCCAACTGAAATAAACGAAATGTTCAGGCAACTTATCAACAGCAAATGACAGTATAAAAGTAGGACAAACACCAGGGCCTGGTGGTCTACCCACTGAAATCTATAAAAATGTTAAAAATAGATTGCAGTCACCACTTTTAGAAATGTTTAAAGAATCCTTTCATAAGGGAATCCTGCTGCGCTCCTTAAGAGGAGCCTTGATTACTTTGCTCCCAAAAGCTGGTAAACCAAATAACAAACGTGAGAATCTAGGGCCAATTACTCCTCTAAATGCAGATGTAAAAGTGCTGTGTAAGGTTTTAGCCAGAAGGGCTGAAGGAATGATACCGAAGATAAATGAAAAAAGATCAGAGTGGTTTTATTCACGGCAGATGAGGCTTTCATAAGGTCAGAAGGGTTTTGAATATACTCCATAACCAAAAGGGGGGGCCCCTGATACTGCTTGACTGTCACTGAACACTGAAAAAGCCTTTGACAGAGTGGAATGACCCCATATATTTGACATTCTGGTACATTGTGGCTCAGGAGGGAATTTTTGCAAATGGATAAGATTACTCTATACGCGACCATACGCAGAAATACTGACTAATGGTAACATTTCAGAAAGTGCCATGGTAAAACGAGGATGTAGACCAGGGGATCCTCTGTCTCATTGTTATTTACCATGGCAACAGAACCACTAGCAATTGCAGTAAGAACCCATAATAACATTTCAGGAATAACCATAGGATAGTAAGAGCACCGTCTGGCTTTATACGCGGGTGATGTCATTATCTTCCTCAAAGATTTGAGTAAATCTAACCCTGCCCTGTTGGATCAGATTAAGACATTTGAAAATCTCATTCTATAAGATCTAAATCAAATCTAAAAGCTCAGTTATGGGTTTAAATCATGCATAGAGGAAAAACTCACCTGAAGAAGCTGCCCAGTTCAAAGATGTTGATTGTTTCACGCCATGCAACAGCGGATTTTATTAACATATAAAATTTTACATGGGCTTGCACCAGCCTGCCTATCTGACTCAATTACACCCTACAACCCCCCTCATACCCTGCACTCTCAAGATTCTGGACTATTAGGCAAACTCTCTCCATACCTTTAAAGCCAGACTAAAGACTTATCAATTTTCTCAAACTAATGGGTAATATCATTTTGATTTGACTTTATTATAGACATGTAAAGCCCTTTGAGACTATAAACAGTGATATTGGGCTCTAAATAAACTTGTATAATTATTATTATTATTATTCTTATTATTATTATGTTGGTATTCAAATTGTACCATGTCTTGAGAATATTGTATCTATGTCTTGAGAATTTTTTGAGAGTGTAAAAATGAAAAAAAAAAAAAAAAAAAAAAATATATATATATATATATATATATATATATATATATATATATATATCAAGGGCCAAAAAATATAAAAACATTGGAATGGAACAAAAATATTTTACAAGCCTTAGTTTTGGGACCCAAACAGTATTTAGACAAACTTTGAACAAAATCTGAGACGGTGCTGCAACCACTTTCCTGGATTCTATCTGATCTGACAAGGAATGACCCATATATGTGTGTTAAGTTGTTGTCAAAATCAATAAAGACACAAAAATCACTGTACACATTTTATACTGTATACTGTAAATAATTGAATCTATTTATCATGGACTCATTCTACACTGTGAATGTCTATTTTATGTGCTGGCCAGAGGAGGATGGGCTCCCCCTGTTGAGTCTTGGCTCCTCCCAAGGTTTCTTCCTCCTATTCATTCCATTAGGGAGTGTTTCCCTGCCACTGTCGCCTTAGGCTTGCTCACTGGGGGTTGAGGCACTGATTGCTGTAAAGCTGCTTTGAGACAGTTCTGATTGTAAAAAACACTATACAAATAAACTTGAACTTGAACTTTGAATGAACGCTATTCCATGCACCTGTATTGTTACCGGGGTTTGAAGAATTACTGTATGTCACAAAGAGAAACCTCAATAGTAATGGGTGACACGCAATAAATGTGATGTGTATGAGTGATGAAGAGAAGTGCTGTAAAGAGAGTAGAAGAGGGGAAGGGGATGTCGTGGGTGTTACAGTAAATTTGAAGGTAAAATTGAAGGTAAAGGTAAAGACTTGTTAGGAAAGAGGCAGAGAAGAAAGAGAAGTTCAAGCAACTGGGCAGAATGAGGAATTAGCCTCTACATGTGGACCAGAGACGGGAAACTGGACAGTAAAGGCTTGAGAAACAGGCGGGAAAAAAACCCAGAAGAGATGGGGTTATGGAGAAAACGAGCAGAGAGGGAAAGAACAGCTTACTCAACCCTGCACAGGGTTTTCTCAACCAACGAGAAGAGCATTGTGGCCTGTTTCTCCTGGAGACTGATCAAAGGTGCAAGAGCAAACATAAGCTGTCCTTGTCCTGGCAAGGAGCAGGGTGCAGCACTCACAGTGTTGGTCCAGTTCCTGGCCCAACATGAAGCTGCACACCTGGACTGAACACAGTGTGACACTGGAGTTGACATGATGGCAATTTCAGAGGGCGTAGAACAAATGCAGGAGCTGGTGTTTCCACTCAGCATAGAGCAGGAATCTCTTGCAGCATGTGCCTGAGGTCACTCTGGAAGTGGGCAAGGAAGTATCATGAGGGTTGTTGAAACTCGGAAGAAGGAAGCAGTGTAACGGTGATGAACGGTGAGGAGCTTGAGAGCTCAGGGAGCCGGGGCTGGAGCAGATGTGCTTTCCCAGGCAGGAGCTGAACCCAGAGCACAGGAGGGAGGAGGTGTGTCCTGGGGTAAAGGTTTCAACAGACGTAATTCAGACGTGTCAACAGAATGGCCTGGAATGGCCAAATGGGCTAAAGTAGCAGTCAGTGAACCAGGGTGAAGGTGCTGTCTGATCCAAGTGACATCCAGTTCAGGGCTGTGTGTGAATGTGTGAATGTGTGTGTGCGTGTGTGTGTGTGTGTGTGTGTGTGTGTGTGGAGGGCTATAAGGGCAGTGAGGAGGCCAGGTAGTTGTTTGGGATCCTGGTGAGGCGCCGTAGGATGTATGCAGGAGAACAGTACAAGGAACGGTACATGATAAGGTTGGCATAGCAACAGGTGAAAAAGAGCAGTTAAAGAAAGGATGTAACGTAAATGATTTTAAGGGAAGGGTGTTAAAGGAGGAGTGATCAAGTTCAGGTTTCAGTGTGACCTTCCACTGCCCTTACTCTCTTTATTCACACCCTAATCTCAGATACACTCTCAGTGTGGCCTTCCACTGCCCTTACTCTGTTTATTCACACCCTAATTTCAGATACACTCTCAGTGTGGCCTTCCACTGCCCTTACTCTGTTTATTCACACCCTAATCTCAGATACACTCTCAGTGTGACCCTCCACTGCCCTTACTCTGTTTACTCACACCCTAATCTCAAATACACTCTCAGTGTGGCCTTCCACTGCCCTTACTCTGTTTACTCACACCCTAATCTCAGATACACTCTCAACTGTGGGAGGGAAAAGTAGGACTTGATTTGATTTGATCATCACATACTGTTACACTTCAGTCATTTGTTTTTAATTACATCTGGTTTGAATACTGATTTTTATGACACAGATAAAAAAACAAGGTCATGAGGACACAGGCACATACACCTCATTTCACCCCTTTCTACAAACAGTAAATAGGACTTAGAAATTTTGGAACAAAAATCAGAATTTCTCTCTGAGCGGAATGTGTGTGTGGATGTATTTCAGGAGGAAATGATGCTCTGATAAAGTGGACCTTATTTTGTAATGAGCTTGCTGGTGTTTGTTCCCTCAGGAAAGAAGCTTCTGTCCGTGTAATTTGTCTCAGACATTACTACTGTGTCAGGACTGGATTTATGACAACCAAACTGCGCTTTTTTTTCTTTCAGACAACAAACATTTTATCACTATTATTGTCATTACAAGGTTCAACTCACAACAACCATTATATTTCCACATAGATTAAAAACAGTGGAGATACTTGATTCACAGTATTCACTGGGTCTCATTCCCCCCTCTGCTGGCAGTTTGATCTTCTGTTTTCATTTTAGTCACTTTCCTGTTCCAGTCACTGTCCTGTCACCGGACTGTCCTGTCCTGATATCCAGTTTACAGTTTTAGCTATGGCAAAGCGGTTTATTAAATTCACAAACTGAACTTAAATGCTGAACTTAAATGCTATTCAAAGATATACAAAATTTAAAAATGACAAAATTGGTGCAGTTACAATCACTGTATGCAACAATGTCAAAAGTACAGACGTAATCCTAATATTTAATTAATCTCTAGTGGTAAACCAACTAGTGGTTAGCTGTGTCTGCCTGAAATAGCTCAGTAAGCTCTTCAAAGATCCTCCATAAAGATTACTCATGTACTGATACTGCTGTTTTAAGATACACTTCTAGATCCAATATTTTCTTCTCAGAAACCAAGTTTCACTCGTAGTTGAGCAGTCAGTACTAGTTTGCGGTCAAGGAGAAAGGTGGTAGCTGCCTGTTCACTCTGGTGTCGGATCATGACTCATTTTCACTATTGGGCTGTTTGTTGGGCCATTGTGAGTTCCATGTGGCTTCTTTTGTGCTATGCTGTTGTCCAGTTACTTTCCGAAATAAAATGAGCTTGACTGATGTTTTTCTCAAGCTTTCATTTGTAAGTAAAAAATGTAAAATGTAAGTCTCTGTGATTGCACACACACGGTGAACAGTGAATTTGTCATATGCATTTAACCCATCCAACACACACACCAGATGCAGGAGCAGTGGGCAGCATTCCTTGTGCCCAGGGGGTAAGTGCCTTGCTCAAGGGCACACAGCCATAGATGTTGGTCCTGGGAATTGAACCGGCAACCCTCCAGTCACGAGCTCAGTTCTCTAACCACAGCGGCTTGCAAGTTGAACTGATAAGGTTTTGTGTGGGGGCTCAGCCAGTATAAATTACAGGCCTGGTCAAACACAAGAAACCAGCATAGGCAGTCAGCTCAAATGGGGGAGCTGTACCTCACCCAACCAACATTGAGAGTGGTTGGCAAAGGTTCCACCGAGATTTGAACTCAGATCGCTGGATTCAAAGTCCAGAGTGCTAACCATTACACCATGGAACCACACAGTGCAAGTTTTGTGCCATGGGCTTACGAGGCGGCACAAGCACAGACCTCAGTGACCACAGTCGGCCACGCACTTGGTCGGCCATGGAGAGAAAAGCAGGCTGGTCCATACAAGCCTCAAATGGTGTTAATAGTACCACGCTCTGACCAACTGAGCTAACTGGCCTCACAGCCTGCCTTTCTAAACCTTTAAAAACAGTGCGTGTGGGAGAGTATTGGACATGGGAGAATACTGCATTTTGTAACAGTTTTGGTTGTCAACAGGTTATGTATCCCTTGCTGTGGGCGGATGGGTGTGGGTGCTCGGAAAATGTCAAATTCAGTTTCCATACGGGAGGCAGCTGTGTCTCTTGGTCCTTGTCCGCACTCTTGACTCTCAAAACGTAAGCTGTACAGGTAATCAGATATGTCAGGAGAGGGTAAGACTCCTAACCTCAGGGTGGTGGATTTAACCTCCACCTTGGATGACGTTGCTTGTTTCGCTAAAGCGCCGGTAAACTGTGGACATGCTTGACCCAAGGTTCCATTTTTGACCGTTTTTGTCAGCAACCTTGGCAGTTTGTCTTCCTCTGAGAAGCTTGTCCCAACTCCTCGTTAGTATAGCGGCCTGTCATGCGGGAGACCAGAGTTTGATTCCCCGACGGGGAGCAGCTGCGACTCTTTGCTCTTCATCTGAACCCTTGACGCTCACAGAACAAGGACCACTAGTGATTCACTATAGTACCCTCAAACTGAGCAGGGCATGTGTCAAGCAGGGCCCTGTGCTCTGGGTTCATGTCATGAAACTGAAACAACTACGAGCTCCCTGGTGGGCTAGTGGCCAGGATTTGACGCTCTCATTGCCACGGCCCAGGTCTGATTAGGGAAGTTTGGGGAAGTTCCTTTTCACTCCTTCCATTGAAACTGGAGCGTAAAGACCTACGTTGAGTGAAAAAGACATTTTTGTCATTCATTTTTTGACAGGGGCGACATTTCGAAGTATTAGCCTCCTTTTCACCTAATTCACAAAAAAGACAAAACACAGATAAATATTCTGATAAATAATATTGTCATAGCGCATTCTCATAATGAGGGTACACGTTTCCATTTGGAATCTGAATTGGAACCTTACAAATTATCTTACCTTCATTAAAGATCTTATGTGTTAAGTCAAGTTAGTAGAGCGTATATGTAACAAGAGAAAGAAGCAGACATGGATAGACTATACTAAAATTACAGTACTGCTAGGGTAAAGAAAATAAAATTATAGTATTTAAGAAAAGACATCAGTGGTAATATGGCTGTCCAAGTATACTCTTGTTGACATAACTGACATCCAGTCTCCACACACAGGCTTGACAAAGTATCTGAGGAGTCAGCAAGTCAACCTCAGTGTAAGTCATGGTACAGCACAGCTGATAGGAGGAGGAACAGAGCAGAGGCCTCCAGGGAACCATAGCTATAGAGGTCAGTGTGGGTCTCTGAAAAGATCACAACTTGTTATCAGTCTGGCACTGGGCCTTTTGGAATGCACTCTCCTGAAAGAAAGTTAGAGGGAAGGGCACACGGTATATAAGCATTCTGAAATATCAAAATTAAATGAGATGTATCCAAATTCTAAAGTATAACTAATGGTTGAGTTGATCTTTAAAGTATATCTAATGATTGAGTTGAAATTTTGGCAAGAGAAAGAGCGTCCTCAGAATCCAGCTACCCAACATCCAAATTAGCGCTGTTTAGTGCTGCTCCCTAACGGCACTGATCCCACTGCTGCCAGCAAATGTCATAAGAATACTGGGACTCACCTTGTGCTCACACCGGCAGCGACAACAAGCGACAAAGTGACAGGAAGTCACTACCAGTGGTCCCTGGGTGACACTGAACGACACGGTGCAACTAGTCTCATAGCGACAAAATCGCTGCAACCTGGCGACAAAGGAAAGTTGAGCAACATTCAATTTTATGCAAATGAGCAGCAACCGAGTCAAGTGACTGCCAATCAGAGGGCAGATGTGCTCCTCTTATATTCTCCTGCTGTGAAACATTTTTTTCAAATTTTAGTTCCTATATTAGCATTTTGGTTCCCAGTGTTGTCTCTGCGCATGGATAGCGGCAATTGCGAATGCTACTTTGCGGTCCATGGTGAAACGGTAGTGTTTGAAGCAAGATCATACTATTTATAGGAAAATAAATTACATCCAAAAAGTGTTTTTCTGCGGGAATGCACCTGATTTGTTCACGCATATATTGGCCGATATATTAATAGGCCTGCCTTTCACAAAATAAACATACAACTCTACGATGAATATAGCAAAGAGGTTGTAAATATAGCATATGAATAAATATAACACGGCCACCAGAGGGCCCCCAAGAGCACTTGAAATGTCCCACAAGAGAGCTCACTCTCACGCTCATTATCTAAGCTGCTTATCCTAATCAGGGTCGTGGAGGGTGCTGGAGCCTGTCCCAGTGCTCATGGGGCGAAAGTCAGGAAAACACGCTGGACAGGTCGCCCGTCCATCGCAGGACGGGCGACACACAGACAAACACACTCACACACACATTCATACTCGGGGCAGTTTAGCGTCTCCAACCAGAGAATGGAGCTCCGGAGGAAACCCATGCAGACACGGGGAGAACATGCCAACTCCACACAGAAAGGACCCTGGCCGCCCAAGACCTTCTTGCTGTGAGGCGACAGCGCTACCCACTGCCGCCCACAAGAGAGCTTCAATGTGCTTTTTTTTGTGATATATTATATCAATGGTAATCATACAAAAACACAATATTATGTTAAGGGGCTGGCTAGCTAATACTACTGGTTTAATCAATTCCCGGTGCCTCTGTCAGAGCTGGTGTCATGTTCATGTGCACTGTAACTGACATTAACTGTATTTTGATGCAAGCACAGTCAGTCAGACTAACATTAGGTTACTGTCCTCTCCTCTGCGCCGATGGAAAACGCAGCAAAAAAGTAATGTTGCAAAGAAGATATATCCTTCTGTTTATCTAATTTCTTTGATTTTAACTGTAGTTGAATGTTGTTCTTGTGACGGAGTATTAGGGCCACACTGAGGGAAAAAAAATTCTCAGATTTTGAGAATAAGTAATATTATGAGAATACAGTCGTAATTTTACAAGAAAAAAGTCATAATGAGAATAAAGTCGTAATTTTACAAGAAAATGTCATAATATTTCAAGGATAAGGTCGTAATTTTAGGCTACATGTTATTTTAGAGGGGAGATATCAGAAGAGCAGCCTTCCGTCTGCATTAAGATGAGGAACAAAACTGTAAACTTATTTTTGCTCAACAAGCGAAACCACGTTTATCAAACGTTTAATGATAAGATGATTAAGTAAAGTTACCTGTTGACTGATGTGTGTGGCAAAGTATAACGCCTGAGACAAACAGCAGTTGCCAGAGGCAGGATCAGGCTGCCATTGACTGTCCTCTCACCCGTTTTGTTGGTTGCTGGTAATATATTTTCCTAAAAATTATTTTCCTAAAAATTATGGTTTTTTCCCTTGAAATTTATGAATTTATTCTCATAATATCATGATTTTTTTTCTTGTAAAATTACGACTTTATTCTCATAATATTGCTACTTTTTTTCTCAATTATGACTTTATTCTCGTAATGTTATGACCTCATTCTCGAAATCTCAGAAATTCTTTTTCTCGATATGGCCCTAATCCTCTGTCGTATGTTCTGCATTTTTGCACATTGCAAATTTTTTAAACCAAAAGGAAACTGGTTAACTTGTTTACACTATATGCATTGTCGGCTGGTTTATTTTGTTACTTTTCAGTACACCATGTTAAGTATGTTACTTAGAAGTGTTTCACTTTGAATATTACAGTGAAAATTAACACCAGACCATTTGTGAGTCTGCTACCTTTTAAGATTAAAAACCATAGAATGGTAAAAACATGCCAGGCTGATACTGGTGTGATGTAAGCAACACAGCTACAACTAATAAAACTGATAATAATGGGTGTGTTAGATTTACAGTAGGTGTGCGAATGATCAAACTTGGACAATAGTCAATAGTGTTGGCGGTGGGAGGCCCCAATCAAATTCTGCTTAGGGCCCCATAAAGGCTAACTCTGTAAGTCATGCAACACTGGCTGCATATATTTATCACCAGTCCCTTGCAAGTTTTGAGGCAGTTTGTCTCAATGGATCGTCCCTGTGTCCTTACTTCACTTTGTCTCAGGCTAGTAGTGTTTTATTTTTTCTTTGTTTTTTTTTGTTTCTTTTTACTATTTAACAGAAGTAAGCCACTTTTGCATAACCATAAACATTGCTTAAAAAGAAACACAGAGAGGTGCCATGATAAGTAACAACATGAAGCTAAATGTTTTTTTGTTTTTTTTATTCTGAAGTTTTGCAGTTAGGGTTAGTCATTTTAAACTGAATGTACCTGGTCATTGTTTTACGTGATGTCAAAACCAATATTTTATTCATGCTCAGGACTGTATTTGTGAAGTTCTGCAGACTGCTGCAGTTTTGTTCCTACTCAGTTTTGTTCCTTAAGCTATTCATAAATATTTTTGCAATGTACAAGTATATCTGAAATTGATAGCACTAATTCGAAAGTGACACAGCTATAGCAAAATGGATGTATTTACAAATTCAATGTTTATTGAAAAATTTCAACCAGAGGAATACAGAAGTTGGGAACAGTCCAGGCGCAGGATACAGGTGTAACAAAAGCCTCAAAACGGCTTCTGGAATGAGACATCGGGTAGAGTCAGTTCCACAAACGGAACAGAACAAAACCAAAAGGTATTTATGCAAACATAAAGGCAGATTAGATTAAATGAACAAATCCAGGTGTTAAACATAACTGAATAATTTAACTGATCAGACCGGTGACACTGAGCACTGACTGACTGGAGCAGAGGGGGGTGGTTGTTGGAACAGGTTGTTGGAACAGCCTTGCTACAAACGTATAGGCTTTGACAGAGAAAGCAAACAGTTTGTGACTGAGTTAGAGGCCTACGTTAAGCACATTCTGAAATTCAGTAATCTCTGTTAAAGTGAAAGTTGCTGCTATGTTGCAATTCCTGGCAATGTTAAAACAAAAAAGAGAAGATTTCAGTGTGTTATGTGATATCTGAGAAAAAGTGAGCAAAATACATTAATGTCAAAAACACTCTTACGACACTCCTTTCTTAATGTAGGAGCAATCACCCTTGTTTGCTTTGCACATATTGGTGTTCACACTGCCCTCTAGGGGGTGTGTGAGGTTTAAAACCACACCCTGGAAAATACATCCAACATGACAAGTCACAGAGTTTTGAGTCAGAGTGTTAGATCAGTGTCTTAACAGTAGGTGGTGCTGGCCCACTGTACATTCAAGGCTGATTGTGGAAAACCTGTATGACTGCAAGTCTGCTGCTTTTCAAACCTCATTAAACAGCACATAGGCTACTCACTACAGGGCAGGTTCTAAATAGTCAAATGGCAAATGGAAAGTACTCAGTCATTAATATCATTTTAAATTAGGTTTGCCATCTTTGGTTCTGAAACATTGTAATGTGTTTGTCCCTTTCCTTGAAGTGAGGTAAATACATATGACATTTCTCATTGTGTTTTCCTAGGTAATACAGTTGCACAGTGCACATTTCAAGTACATTAAAGTTATTGAAACCAATTCAATGTATATGCTTGACAACTGAATAGCAAATGTATTAAGAAAAATATTGCCTGCGGCCAAGCTGTTCCTTTTTTTTTTTAAATTCCTTTTTTTATTTTGCAAAATAAAAAAGTGAACCTTCTTGTAAAGCTCTGGTAGAGCAGTGTCTGAAATGCAGTGTGGAGAGGGTAAGGTGTACTGTGGGAGTTATACCAGAAAATATACGTAAGTGTTCGATTTCATTTAATCTTATAACAGTTAAAGTGGTTAAGTTGTCTAACTATCAGTTACGTTGTTACTTTTTCCTAAAGCCTCTTTTTTGTATGCTATCGTTATCAATCCTTAGCGTTAGTTAAGCGACTATATTGCTCTCTGTGGTCGTTAGTTAAGGCTAACTTGCATACATCACATACAGCTAAAGCGTTAGGTGTTTCAATTTTGAAATGATACCTTGGTTGTTATTAGTAGCCTTGAGGATTAATGTTGTCGGGGTATGATGACCTAAAAAACGTTCAAATTTAAAAGTTACAAGAAAACCCATTTGCCTGAGACATTCGCCTCAATTTGCCAAATTTGAACGCGCCTCTGTATTCGCTACCACATGGGCTGGTCATCCAAAGCCATCAATTCAGCTACCCTCTTGGTAATCTTTTTGGCCTTGTCGCCGTCTCAAGTAAATTTCTCTCTCCTTTAAATGTTTATCCTCCAATGTGTGTTGCTTCGGAGCAGCCTTTGACTGAGTTACCTGAGTGAACTCACCGTATTCCGCTGAGTGTTTATTTCATAGGTGCCGTATCAAAGTGGTAGTAGCCTATTGAACGCAGCTCTGTGTTACTACCGCCTCGCGAAATGGTCGCATTGCAAACATTACAAGTGGCTGTTGGACTGCTCTCGTTTCTCAAATTAAAACATATCCACACTGCAGACATTTTAGCCGTGTCCTGCCACAAATTATGTTCTCCGTTTACAACACCCGCGTGACAGCTGATGTAAAACAAAGGATCGGGCTCAGGGTCGGGCTCAGTAAAGCCGATACCGATCATTTAAAAAAATGCCTTGATTGGCCCCGATACTGATCTTTGAGATCGGATTGGAACATCCCCACTGGAAAGCTTTGGTATTGTTGCGACCCTCTAACCCAACATCATTTTCCCCACTCAAATAGTAAGGGATAGACAGAGGATGGAGTCACCTTCATTTTCATGGATTTTTTGGCAACTAAATATTCAGGAACTGGCATTTGATTTTGTCAGTTTCTGATTGCTTTACTCAGGGGTAAGCTCCCAAATAGTTATTAGGACATATCATCAGGCACTGACTTTTCAAAGCTCCTGTCACATCCCTCAACCCAACAAATAAATATGCTGGAGAGAACGGACAGAAACAAGTTTCTGGTAACGAGAGGAAATCGCACACACTGAGTTACAGGAAGTCGCTGGTCTTAAAATGATTATACCAGTAACACACACGTTTGCCAACAGCATGGTCACTCCTCCTCCAAACCATCCACACTCACCCATCAAAATATTTTCTATTTATTCTCCCAGTTCTCACCCCAAGTCTTAGCCAATGTGTAACAATTCGCCTTACTAAAATTTAAGGAGAACAGCACAACGCAAAATTTTAGGTACGGGCGGATCTGATTTCTGCTGCCTATGGACGCTACCAGCTGGGCCTACGAAAATGTCTGAAAGAAATAAGTGGCAATCGTCAAAACTCACCCTTTGATCACCGTAAATAATACATAGCAGACTTGCCGTGCAAAAAAACACATATATTAACATGAATCGAATTAGACCGCGTCCGATTTTGGACGAGCCCTACAAAATGCACAGGAAATTAAACAGAATATTTCCCTTGATGAATAAAGTCCCACACAAAAAACGAAATCCTCCAGTGTTCGGCTTAAGGAATATGAGACGCCGCGGTCTATAAACAACAGAGAAAAACCACGCAATCTCACCAGAGCGTCCCGTTTAGAAAAATAAGGTCCTTGTCATGCGGTATTCCAGTGATTCCTTTTTAACGGTATAATCCATAAGCGGAAAGGTAGATCTACTGTTCAACAACTCCTGGTAGTTCCGCGCTTGCCAGACCTCCAAACGTCGCCTTGCTCTCCTGTTTTCGCGCTTCGACAACAGGTAGCACGTCATTCCCGTTCCTCCGCATTTAAACATAAAAGTGTACATAAAAGTCCAACCCCAAAAGCCGTGTTAACATCGGAAACTGAAAACATGTATCGCGTTTAAATTAAGTGATAAAAATAAAAAAAACAAATACATGTTTCTCTCATCACGACAATGCCATACACGAAGGTAGACCTTTAAGTAAGCATTACATCCCCCCCCCCCCAGCCAGCGGCTTATCGGGGCCATAGAAGGGCTTCATGTCTACTACATTTACATTGTCCACCTTCATTTTTTCAGTCAGCCAACGAACACGGTAGTTTATGGGTCCTAGCCTTTTCTCTACCCTGACAGGCCCTGACCATCTGGGTGCAAGCTTGGCAGAGAACTTGGCTGAGGCCTTAGACAATGGGTGTGACCTAATCCAGACCAGATCCCCAACAGCAAAGTGTACATCTCTGCGTCGTGCGTTATAATATCTGGCTTGTCTAGCTTTGGCTACACCGACGTGTCTCTCGACCTCCTTCAGAATCTGTGCGTGTGAATGTAGTGTGTGGTATGCAGATGTACTGGGTGCAGGGGACTGGTGTATGAGACGTTCAAGTGGGCCTTTGAGGTTGCGACCTATGGCTAACACAGCAGGGGTCACGCCAGTGGTCTCATGTACTGCTGTGTTGATAGCCAACCGAAACTCAGGCAGCCACCGGTCCCAATCTTGATGGTGGTTCCCTACAAAAGAGGCAATCATCGTCTTCAGAGTCCTGTTGACCCTCTCTGTCAGGTTGGTCTGGGGATGGTACGCCGTAGTGAGCTTTTGGGCCACACCCCAGGATTCACAAAGGCTGGACATTAGTTGGCTTGTGAACTGGGGGCCCCGATCAGACACCAGGTAGGCGGGAACCCCCCAGCACGTGAAGATGTCATTTTTTAGGATCTGACAGACCTTTGGTGTTTTGGCATCCTTCAGAGCGAAAAGCTCCACCCATTTACTGAAATAGTCCACAACCACCATCAGAACTGAATTTCGGGCTTTGCTGAAAGGGAAAGGCCCCATGAAGTCCACCCCTATCATCTCCCCCGGTGCTTTGACCTCTGTTGTTTGGAGACATCCAGCTGGCTTGTCATTAGTGCCTTTGTACTGTTGGCAAATATGGCAAGCCCGGACATGACCCCAAACATCTTTGCGAACTGTTGGCCACCATGCTACCTCCATGACTTTCAGAAGTGTCTTCATCCTACCCAAATGACCTCCAAACGGGCTGTTGTGGAAGTAAGCCAGAAATTCCGGCACCAGCACAGCAGGAACAACCAGCTGGTAATTGAATCCACCATACCTCGAGGGCACACCCCGGTATAATACTCCTTGCTGTTGTTGAAAGTGAATACGGCCAGGTGTGGGCTGGGTGACGGTCTGATCAAGCTCTTGGCATAAGGTGTCAGTCTGCTGAGCCATTTCAATATCTTGAAGGGAACTGGGGAGGTCTGACCAATAAGATCTAGCAACAGCCACACAGACATTACCTTCTTTTGGTGGAGGTGCGCGGGACAGAGCGTCAGGGACTACATTACAGCAACCCTTTTTGTAATGGACCTGGAATGAGAATGCCTGTAGACGCAGAGTCCATCTGGTGAGACGGGATGTTGTTTTGGGACAGTTAAATGCCCAGGCCAGAGCATTGTGGTCTGTGAATACATCAAATGTTTCCCCTTCTAGATAGTGACGCCACTTTTCCACAGCCCAAACAACCGCCAGGCATTCCTTTTCTGAGGTGGAATACCTCAGTTCGGCACCATGGAGAGCTCTTGAAGCAAAGGCAATGACTCGCTCTTCACCTTCAATGATCTGTACCAGGACAGCGCCCAGACCCACATCACTAGAGTCACAGTGGACCTGAAAGCCAAGGTATAGCCTCGGCTGAGCCAGCACTGGTGGCGACTGCAACAGGCCCTTAAGCTGTTCAAAAGCCATCTGACACTGTGCAGACCACTCCCAGGGTACCCCTTTTTTCTTGAGGTTATTCAGTGGTGCCACAATGTCTGCCAGCCGAGGGATGAACTTGTGGTACCAACCTACCAGTCCCAGGAACCTCTGTAGACTTTTCAGGTCTGTGGGTGCCGGATAGGCCGTGATGGCATCGACTTTTGCTGGGTCTACTTCCACCCCTTTACCCGAGACTACATGGCCAAGGAAGGTCAACTGAGTCTGGAAGAGATGGCATTTTTTGACGTTGAGGGTTAGATGGGCCTGATGCAGCTTTTGGAACACCGCCTCAAGGTCACGCAGATGTTGCTCCTGAGTTCTGGAGAAAACGATGATGTCATCTATGTAGACGAAACAGATTCTGCCCTTCAAATTCCCCAAAACACTTTCCATCAACCGCTGGAAGGTGGCGCCAGCATTCCTCAAACCAAATGGCATGACCTTGAATTGGAATAGGCCTTGATGAGTAATCATAGCGGTCTTCTTTTTGCTCTCCTCATCCATGGCCACCTGCCAGTACCCGCTCTGGAGATCCAGAGAGCTGAAATACTGGGCTCCTTGCATGGACTCCAAGATTTCATGCACCAGTGGCACAGGATAAGCGTCATGGTGTGTCTTAGCATTGAGCCCCCTGTAGTCCACGCAGAAGCGGAGAGATCCATCCTTTTTCGGGACCAAAACCACTGGGGAGGCCCAGGCAGAAGAGGATGGCTCTATGACGCCCTGGCTCAGCATTTTTTTAAGGTGTTCATCAATGACTGTTTGCTTTTGGGGTGATACTCTGTAAGCTCTCTTTCGCACCGGCAGCTCATCTGTAGTCAGGATCTTGTGCTCTATGACATCGGTGGTACCAGTGGTATCCGACCAAACTGAAGGCCACTTCTGCAGCAGTGGCCTAACCACCTCAGGTTGAGCCTCCAAGAGTGGAACTGCAGGCTGTTTATCACTGGAGTCTTCAATTACAGCCATGTAAAAGTTGACTGCAGGCTCTGCATGACCCCACTGCAGTGCATCTCGAGCTTTTTGTAAAAACTTATATTCTCTTCCCCCTGGCATGACGTATTTCCCCAGGTGTGGCTTTAGGACGAGTTGGCTTGTGCACATGAAGTCTAGGCCTAGCAGCAAGGGCATATACAGCTGGCTGTCTTCAAGCACATGTACGGTGACAGTGATGTGGGCATTGTTGAGGGTAAGAAGCAAGGTGGTCTTCCCTATCGCTTTACTCTCTTGACCATTGGCCATAACAAACTTCTGGCTGTCACTGCCACACAGTGTCTCACCTGCCTTCTTCACATTGTTCCACAAGGATTTACTCATCAAGGAGTGTGTACATCCTGTATCAAGGACAGCATCACCCTTTGAGCCACGGATCCCTATTGGCACCACCAGGAGAGTTGGAACCCCCAGCACAGAGGCCACGTCTGCACCATGTCCCCGGCCCTGACCATATTCAGGTTTTTTGCTGGCCTTTTTGGATGAGCGGTCTGTAGGGTTAGATTGTTGAACACGGCTCCAATAATCCTTGGAGTTGGTCCAGTCCTTTTCTATCAGAGACCCCACCTTGACCACTTGATCTACCGTAGACACAATGCCGCGTAGGCCACTGGCCAACCTTGGATTACATGCGCTGAGGATGCGCCGCACGATCTCTTCCTCAGTCATATCTGGTCTCCACTTCAGACAGAGCGCACGGTGATCATAAGCAAAGTCCCTCAGGCACTGCGTGGGTGATTGCACATTTGAACGAAGTTGCTCCTCTATCTCAGACTGGTAGTCTGTGGGTAGGAACGCTTCAAGGAAAGCGCTTTTGAACTTTGTCCAACTGGATATTTTGCTGCGGGCAGCTAACCACCAGCTTCGTGCCGGCCCTTTTAGAACAGCATTGAGCGTGCCTAAGAGCTCAATGTCACTCAGTGGTCTGAGCGTAAGAAAGTTCTCGCACTGCTCAATGAAGTCAGTGACGTCTGTAGAACTCCTTGACTCACCAAACTGGGGAAACTCCATTCTAATAGGCGGTTTGGCTGAGGCTGCATGTTGAGAGGGGTGAGTAGCATCACCCTCGATTGGATGATGGCTGGCAGGAACTAGCACTGCCGGAGTGGAAAAACTGGTTGGCCTCCAAGAGTAACGATTTTTGTTGAGGGCCTTTTTCATTTCTTCTCCCCACCGTTTATCCCTCCGCTCCAAACATGCCACCACAGCCTGATCGAACCTCTGCAGCTGTGTGTCAATATACTCTTTTGCCTCTTTGGCAACTGTGTCAATTGCAGCTCTGAGACCATCTTCACGATTGAGGGTGCTGTCGACCGCTTCTCTGTGGCGATTTTCTAAAGCCTCGATTCTCAACTGAAGCTGCTGAAGCTGTTCTGTCAATGCAACTGCTTCAGCGTCCTCCTCATCATCAGACTGTTGTTTTTCCTCTTCATGCTGCTCTAGATACATAGTTTCCAAGAGGCTGGTTATCTCTGTGACGCCACTTTGATTGTGTCTGGTGGTGACGTGACGGTGAGGGTGAGAATCAGCAGGTGGTGACTCATTTTGAACCCAATCTATGAGGGAAGGTGCATTTACTTCATGTGCGCCATTACCCACAGCTGCCCCCTGCTGGCTTATGGTGGACATAGCGTTTGTGGGAACAGTAATGCAACCAGGGGAGATATATGCAAGGTAATGTTGTAAATGTATTAATTTACAATAAAGGTTTGCATGCAATGTAGTGTTGGGTATGTACTAAATACATTGAAGGTATGTATGCAATGTACGGTTGAGTGTGTGTTCTCAGCTACCCTATTATACTCAGAATAACCAATAACATTCAATAAAACTCAAAATCGTTACACTACACTAGTCAGCATCTATAATGAACAACAATATCAGTAAAGTAATCCTGTCCCCGTACGGGCCACCACTCTGTAACAATTCGCCTTACTAAAATTTAAGGAGAACAGCACAACGCAAAATTTTAGGTACGGGCGGATCTGATTTCTGCTGCCTATGGACGCTACCAGCTGGGCCTACGAAAATGTCTGAAAGAAATAAGTGGCAATCGTCAAAACTCACCCTTTGATCACCGTAAATAATACATAGCAGACTTGCCGTGCAAAAAAACACATATATTAACATGAATCGAATTAGACCGCGTCCGATTTTGGACGAGCCCTACAAAATGCACAGGAAATTAAACAGAATATTTCCCTTGATGAATAAAGTCCCACACAAAAAACGAAATCCTCCAGTGTTCGGCTTAAGGAATATGAGACGCCGCGGTCTATAAACAACAGAGAAAAACCACGCAATCTCACCAGAGCGTCCCGTTTAGAAAAATAAGGTCCTTGTCATGCGGTATTCCAGTGATTCCTTTTTAACGGTATAATCCATAAGCGGAAAGGTAGATCTACTGTTCAACAACTCCTGGTAGTTCCGCGCTTGCCAGACCTCCAAACGTCGCCTTGCTCTCCTGTTTTCGCGCTTCGACAACAGGTAGCACGTCATTCCCGTTCCTCCGCATTTAAACATAAAAGTGTACATAAAAGTCCAACCCCAAAAGCCGTGTTAACATCGGAAACTGAAAACATGTATCGCGTTTAAATTAAGTGATAAAAATAAAAAAAACAAATACATGTTTCTCTCATCACGACAATGCCATACACGAAGGTAGACCTTTAAGTAAGCATTACAAATGTTTCCTTAAACAGAGACAAAAATAGGCAATCTGTGACAATGATGGGTAGAGAACGCAAAAGACAGTGAAACACATCTTATCTCACACGCATTCAGTCAACAAATGTCAAACAAGAATTAAACTATGTCCTAATCAAGCAAGATGCTGATGCCCAGTGCAAGAAGGGTGTTCTTAATATAATTTCTTTGTCTTTGTAATTTCTCTGCATATTCAATTACTTAGTCTTCCGATCAAGTCAATGTCAACAGAGCAGAATTATCACAGGATGTCTATTGTTATAGAAGATAAAACAAAAAAAAAGCAATTGACGCAAATGCAAAAAGAGAGAGATAATACTTCACATATTAACCAGTCAAACCCTATGCAATAAACCATAAGAGTAAAGCCTTGGTGTCTGTTCATGGCATTGATGTCACTCTCTAAAGACGGTATTAGGTCTCCCATTGATAGTAACACTAAGACTGTTTTCCTTCACGTTAGGAACATTGCATGAGTCATCCCATATCTCAGACTCAAGCTTCTAAGAAGTTGAGTCATGGCTTTGTTTTCTTGTGTGTGTTTGTGGCTCAGCCACAGGATCTGCATGAGGCATTGGGTGCTCTACTGCAGTGTGGGTTCTGACATAGTGTTTGCACTCTCTGCCCTTGGCTGCTGCCACTGGCCCATGCTATACACCTACTTATGAAAAGAGCAGTTTCGTGCACAATCCTTCTCGCGACAGAAAATGTCTCTCCAGCTTCAGGAACTCCTTATGGTAGTACGGTTGTCAAAGGGAACCTTAAGGCTCTAGCCTGAACTGAAGAGCTTCTAAGATCCCAGCACTGATGAAATGGCTGAGTAGCCACATGCCGTCAGGCCCGCTAGCATGAAGACATACCCCACCACTCACAGAGCAACCATGGCAAATGGAGGTGTGTTGCTACGAGGCTAAGGCTTAGGACTACTCTTAACCAACCCAGACAGCATGTTATTTTGGACAAGCTTTGCTACTAATTCAACTGGTCTAATGGAAGATTGGTTTGTCTACGGTTAAAAGTCCAAGAAACTGTCGATGTTTTGAGATTTCACCTGCCATCTACAGGGTCTTTCATCACTGTTCTGAGGAGATAACCCCACCCGAAACCGCACTCAAGCCAAACCCATTCAATGTGTGAACCATCCTGGGAATCTACATCTGCTGTACTCTGACTGTGCTAGGAGTCAGTAGCAATGGAGAGAGGACTAGCTCAGAGTATTTTTACAACATAATTTTATTGCCCCAGGACAGGTCAGGCGGCTCCCAGGACATACACTCGTTTAGAAGTTTCAATCTGAACATGTTCACCTTTAAACAAAACATCTAAGTAATGTTGTAAATCCAATAGAGTCTTAGAGGAATGAAATCTGCTACATTTGAGGATACTATGTCTGTGGAAGCAGTAATAATGATGACCAACTAGTGCCCAGGATAGGAGACTTTACACTCAAGACAAACTATTGTGGATTAATCATGAGTGTTGTAGACAGTCAATGTGTTGGATCATATAATTGAACAGAATTCAGCCCCTAGTCATCTGAGGTGTATGGCTCGAACAGGCAGACTTGCACCTTTACTGTAGCTGTGAGCAACAAGTTCAAGTTCTGCACGGACAAGGTTACACAGGCAAGCAGCCTTCGACTTTAACAACGTATTCAACCACATATTTGGCGTCCTCGGGGACTATTCGATACCAAGTGCTGTTGTCAAGGCAATGGAGAAATACGTAAAGAATCTGAGAGCTCAGTGCTTGCAGAGGTCTCAGCAACATTTCCTATCCTCACCAAAAGTCGTATACGTGGGCTACTAAGCAGGTACCATGCAGCCTAGTGACGGTTACATAACACCCCCGCCAGTTTCCGTCTCCCTGCTCTGTCTTAATGACCTGAGTTTCGCTGATGAAACTGACTGCGCCTTGGCGCTGGAAGTGGCGAGAGCGTCAAAGCTACTGGAAGTCATTCATTTTCCATGTGAGCCAGCATCTCTCGGCGACGAGGAGCGGTGAGGCGAGGAGCGGTGAGGCGAGGAACAGCGCGTCTTGGGCGGTGTGGGTTGAAGTCCTGTTAACTCTACGGTAATGAGCTATGATGGGGTTCAGCGGCAACCGATCGGTATTCGGAAGTGCTCCGTTCTAGAGAATTCTAGAGTACGCCACCGTGTAAACGTTTGTTCCCACCAAACATTAGTTCCCAAGCACAACGGAGGAGAGGCTGACCATTGCCGTGGCTGGTTTTCCAGTTCCTTATGACGTGTCCCTGTTTGCATACAGGGACAAAACTAAACAAAATGAAGCATGACTAAGGTGTCTGATATTGTTGGTGTTCCAGGTGAGTTGGTGAAGTGAATAATATATTTTGTGAAAACAGGAGGGAATTGCATACTGACTTCCATACCAACTATCTCTCAATTATCCATAGTGATACGATAAATTTGATAAGAGGCGCAACACAATTTATAGGCGACATTTTTGCTCCAGAACGCTTTTTTTTAAGCGGGAATGCAATTCACTGGCTCAAAACAACACCAGTTTGACCAGTTACACTAATTAGTTGCCAAATTTCAATCAGGAACAGGACCACAGTTACTTTAATGTAGGCTACACACAAATTAACGTTAATGTTAATTAAAGGCCAAGACTAGTAAATGTGTCCTATGAAGTGCATGTTGAAATTTGACTTAGCACTTAGCATCAACACAAAAGTCACACCACACAAATGGCTTTTAATTAATTTATTTTGTTAGTTTATTTTGTTACCAAACATGTAACTATTGTCCATTTCTTTCCTTCATCAATCGATTTCTCACCTTCACATTTAAAAGATTTCATGTGGTTAACTTATAGCCTACTTGTGGTCAGTCGGCTCAAAGATACCAATCGACACCTTTGTTTGCTTCGCAAGTTTGCAAGACCAAGCCATCTGAACAAACTTGTACCCACCTATTTCATCTACATCAGAACATCCTAAGCATTTGACAGCATTGTTGGCAGGGCGGCTCCCAGTGTGAATGTAGGGTAACATTATACAGCTGATTGGACTGGCCTGGGCTTTCCTCTGAGTCCTTTGATAGAACTGGGAATAACTGACTTAAACTCAGATTAGCGGTTTAAAAGGCTACCTGTCTGTTCTTATCTAAGAGTATGAACCTTGGATCATGAATTAAGTTCAACATCAGCGATGTGAAATGATCCAGTGCAGAGTTCTAGAATGTTCCACGAGTTAATCCCAAGAGGAATTGTTCACCTCTGGTTATTATCAGCACCCATTTACAGAATATAGTTGACACAAGAAGATGATCAAATTATTTGATGTTCATTTGCAGGTGCACTTCAGATCTTCCAAGTGACAGGATGCACTCAGTAGCTCTGTCAGGTTTGCGCTGGTCTGTTCAAACCAACCACAAACGCTTGCTAGACCACCGCTGGTGAGATGTAACGGAAGTCGTTTGTGCAGCCCAGCTCTCGTGGGTATTCTGGTTTTGCACAGAGAAGAGATACGCTTACTGACAGGTGCAGAGCATTTCAGTGAAATCATTTCACAAAACCTGCAAAAGAATCAGATTGATGACGCTGTTATACTACAATTGAACATTCCTTCTCTAGCATGAAAAACACGTACATTGCACATAAAACATATAAAAATAGATATCGGTAATTAAAAATCAACTTTGCGTTAAAACGAAATTATCTCAACACTTTGTATAATTTAATCCTGTAGAAACTTGGAGCAAAAAGTTGTTTTAAAACACGATGAAAACAAGTGAATATAACCGGCCACCGACGACGCATAGACACTTCACAGCCACGTGTGATACATAAACATGTTTCCTTTGGTTGAGTTAATAGCGTTCTCAGGAAGCGACTGGGGACTCTGATAACAAGAGCGGTGGGACGAACAAGACTTGTGAGAATGTTCTTTTATTTCTTTAATTGTTGGGTTTTACTGATGCTCCTCTGTCATAATTCAAGATCTATCAGTGGTAAGTAAATGTTTCTAAGATTCAAACTGATGATAATGGTAAATATATTATTTATTTCCTTTATATATGATTATGCCATGAATACGTGGTGATCTTCAACAGAAATAAGTCATTATGAGCCCTCATACAAATAAGATGTTTCTTTTTTGTTGTTTGTTTGTCTTTTTTGTCATTTGCGAAAATGTAATGACCCTTGCATACAAAAATAGCAGGTTTATAAATAAATTATTTTCAGTTACAGTGTTTTAAATAAACGTTTATAACAAAGAGAAAAGAACACTAGCATTCAAGACAGAGATGCTAAAATGCTATTGTTTTTTCATTTATTGTTTTTCATATAATATTTTAGGCTTTTCTTATGGACCAATGGTTCTTTTTATGTTAATGGTTTTCATATTCTTCTCTCTCTCTCTCTCTCTCTCTCCCGCTCGCTGTGAGTACAGAGATCAACAGTTTTAGGAAAACCTTGGGAAACAACATCAAGAAATATTTCTTTCTTTCTTTCTTTCTTTCTTTCTTTCTTTCTTTCTTTCTTCTTTTATGGAAGCAGCATTTCTTAAAAATTGAATGATTTTTTCCACTGATGGAGAAACTAACGTGACTCACTGCTGTTGTGGTTTTGACAGGTGAGGGAGCGTGTAGAAGAGATCTGGTCAACAGTGTGAATCTAACCACAGAGCTACACTCTGATGTTCTGCTGCCGTGTTATTTTGAGAGAGTCCTCCTTGGATCGGACAAGACTGCAGATATAGCTGTAGTGTGGAGTCAGATCAACGCAACACAACACAACCTGCTGGAGATCACTCTGAGTGGTGAAGTTAGGCCTTGGGACATTAAACATGGTCGTATTAAGACGTTCCCCAAATTCACTGAATCTGGAAACTTCTCTATTCTCCTCCGTAAAGTCCAGGCGTCAGACCTGGGATTCTACCGCTGTGAACTGTTCAATGGTACTGGCTGCAGCATCGCCTATCAAAAAATCATCATTAACTGTGAGTTTGAAAAAAGAAAAAAGATTGGGAGATTGTCTCAAACAAAAATAGGACCCCAAAATACATGTCACATTCCTGCTATTTTTAACTGTTTCAAACAACAGTACCCCTACCCCTCATTAATGCTACGCAGAAGCAATTAAAAAAAATGAAACTGTATTGATTTTTTTAAGGGTTGCATGAAAAGAAGTAGACTGTCAGTGGAATACACAGCCCTTTGAACCCTGTAGTTTATTGCTTTAAAACTTCTATTTCAAAGTTCCTGTTGTTAATGAAATGCTGAGAGACGGCTCATGGGTGGGAAAAAAATGAAGTGGTGAATAGAAAAAGTAGAAAGGAAAACCTCAGACTGAAAATGCAAGTGGAAAGAGTCTTTTTGTGGGCTTATAAATGGAACGAAAACAACAACAACAACAAAAACAAAGAAAACCACTGAACGAGGAGGAAACTGAGCTTCACCATGCATCTCCACAGCGTAGATTAGACTTCAGTTTCATTCACTGCACCTACTCAGTAAAGCACAGTTTTTAACCATCTCCACAGCATAGATTAGACTTCAGTTTCATTCACTGCACCTACTCAGTAAAGCACAGTTTTTAACCATCTCCACAGCATAGATTAGACTTCAGTTTCATTCACTGCACCTACTCAGTAAAGCACAGGTTTTAACCATCTCCACAGCATAGATTAGACTTCAGTTTCATTCACTGCACCTACTCAGTAAAGCACAGGTTTTAACCATCTCCACAGCATAGATTAGACTTCAGTTTCATTCACTGCACCTACTCAGTAAAGCACAGGTTTTAACCATCTCCACAGCATAGATTAGACTTCAGTTTCATTCACTGCACCTACTCAGTAAAGCACAGGTTTTAACCATCTCCACAGCGTAGATTAGACTTCAGTTTCATTCACTGCACCTACTCAGTAAAGCACAGTTTTTAACCATCTCCACGGCGTAGATTACACTTCAGTTTCATTCACTGCACCTACTCAGTAAAGCACAGTTTTTAACATGGGCCAAATTACATATCACATCCAATGTCAGACGACAGGCTTCAAACTGTTGGCTTTAGGATAGATCCTGCACTACTGCAAACTGTCCATGCATATTTGACTCTGACACTGTGTCCTGTTTCGGTTTTGGGTTTTCGATGTGTATTTTCAAGACTTAGCGGCTCATACACACAGTCCTGTCCAGAGGTTTCTGGAGAAGAACTGGCTCTTTATGGCAGGAGGAGCAGGAGGTGTGGTACTGCTTGTCTGCTTTGTTCTGGCCGGTGTGTGCTACAGGCGACAGAGACAGACCCGTAAGTGCTGTTGACTCAACACCTACAGGTTTTAGACGGGCACAGCGGTCAATTCGATGATGATGATGATATTACCTCAGTATGGTCAGAAGGGAATCTAATCGTCTAATCGTCAACTCTCTCTTTGCGTGTGACAGATGATACAGAGGATCACTGCTATGCTAATACAGGTTTCCGTCCTGACACGACTGGCACAAAGATTACCTCCCCGCGTGGTAAGATTTTCAGAGTCTTTTTTTTTTTTTAATGTATGGCTAGGGTTGCCCCAATCAAAGAGAGGCTGAGGTTACACGAGACCATGCAGCATTAACTGAGGGAACTGTGCTGCTATGATATTGGATGATGTGGCTTGTAAACAGTACATTAGAGCAAAATTCTAAATGAACATATGCAGACACATGAAAAAGTGTGAATGTTTGGGTGATGTGCTAATCACTTTGTTTCTTCATATTGTGTTCTTTCTTATGTCGGTTATAGGTTGTGGAGATCGCAAAAGTCAACACATATATGGTATGCTCTGCTCCAGATTGCTAACTCATTTACTGACTGGGTGGATGAGTCATGATGGTTCACCGTGCCATTTCAAGTCTTTAGATGTAATTCACAAAGGACTCATCTGCCATGATTGACCTGTACCATGTGTAAGTTGTTTGACTGGATTCATTCCACTTAATGCAGTGATAATGTTCACTTTTGTCTCCACTTTACCTTCCACAGAAAACAGGGCTCCGCCCAGTAAAGTCCACACCAATCAAAGGAAAGGTCAGTGCCAAAAATATGAAGAGTGGCTTCTTGAACAAACTTCACAGATTCATAGACTTGATTTGCCAACCTGTAATGAAAAGTTTATCTTGCAGAGATTAAGAAGGTGACGTTAGGTACAGCAGCAAGCACAAGCTATGTAGCGACTGCCAAAGTTTAAGATTTATGTTTAGAAATGAACAAAGATAATGACTCTATTGTTTCAGTCTTACCAATTCAGCGCTTTTTGTCTGTCTGTCTGTCTGTCTACCTGTCTGTTTGTTTGTTTGTTTGTTTGTTTGTTTGTTTGTTTGTTCTGAATCAGGTATCCCATCTAATGATGAGATCTATGTCAACATGCCATAAAGAGACACACTGGAGAGGAAACTCAGAGGAAAGGCTTTCTCATGTATTGTGAATGCAGTTCCTGTTCTTGTGGCGTTGCTGATGTATGTTGTCTAGAATGTCGGATTTGCACTTTAACAACATGGTACGGACTCAGATATTAGAAAATGTTATTCTCTGAATCACTGACGGCCTTGTCAGTAACTCGTGGTTCTTGTTTGTTTCGTCACTGTCGTTTGTCAGAGTCTTTCTCGTTTTAAGACTGAAGTGTTTCGTTTACTGCCCTCTGGGAATTACATTTGCTAATGCTTCTCTTCAAAAACATATCTGGTCTGGTTCAGGCATCTGTAAGTGTCCTAAATGTATGTCCACATGTGCATTTAAATCTAAATGTTTTAAATGTGTGTCTACATGTGTGCTCAAGCTGTATTTTTGGTAATTGCGCAATCATATTCAGTCCATTGATCGTTTAAAACTTTAAACCAGGAAATGGAAATGCATCTGTCTTTAAAAGGCCGCAGTTGAAAGGCAGTGTTGCAAGGTGCTGGTAGATGTAGGGACTTTATGTTGGTCACACAGACGCTCTAATACACACGCACCCTCTCTGTCACACTGTCCCACAGGGTTTCATCACCCTGCAGACCAGATACTGCTCTCAGCCTCTTCACTCACATGAATGTATGATGGTTCTCTCTCTCTCTCTCTCTCTCTCTCTCTCAAATAATTTTATTTATTAACTTAGATAAAGTTCTCTTGCTTAATTGCAGTTCTTAAGAAATATTTTACCTTTTTTAATTTGGTTGGTGGAGCTACTCTTTGCTTTTTTTTTTGCTGAACTCTGTCTTCTTGTGATGTTTTATTGGTATTTTAATTGTCTTCTTTTCATACCTACCTGCCTGCCGACGCTCCCCCTCCCCCAAATATCTTTTAAAATAAAATAAGACTACCAAGAGCCTCTCAGATGGTACACACTCCAAAAATAGCCCCCTAGCCAGCACAGGAGACCAATGACACCTCACACTGCCCAAGCGCTCTCCACCCTGTCCTGTCACCTGACCCCCAAGGAGTCGAAACAGAGCCTGAATCGGAGGGCAGTGGAGCTGAGACACGAGGAAGACCACTCGGCTCTCTCATACCCCGCAGGCGGGACAGAAACACACACACACACACACACATATACTCTCACTCACACACACACACACATACATTTATACACACACACACACATCTGTCCATTCTGTTTACCTGGAGACAGCTTTCACCATCACAATGGAGCAGGGATCGGGGGTGCTGGTGGAGGGGAGTCTGGGTGAGACCCCACAAACGCTGCTGGCCCGGTTTGAAAGGGCCCTGAGGGTGGTCGTCAGGGAGATCCACGTGGACGTGAACACCTTCAAACGGGCCGTGGAGCAGCGTCTGGAGGAGGCGTGTAATGACACGGAACCTCTCGGGGCTGCTGTGGCCAAGCTCCAGGAGGAGACGGAGCAGCTGAGGGCGCGTCTGGACGCCCTGGTCCGGCTGGTGGAGGCCCTGCCGGGAATTCAGGGAGATCTCAGCTGTCTGGAGAAGCTGAACCCGGCCCAGAGTGCCCAGAGCAGCCGTCGGTGGGAAAACGCAGGCGATTCTGCGGACTCAGAATCGGAAAAGGCCGGATCAGGACCAGAGGAGCAGGTTAGACCGGACTCGGCTCCTGTTTCGGAACCGGAATCCGTCTCTGCGGCTGATTCTGTCTCTACATCCTCCACGGCAGCGTCTTCAACGAGCACAGTGATCCTGAATCCGCTTCATCTCAGCGTGAGTGAGATCTGTGTCTGAGGCAGGCGGGAGGGGTGTCTACAGTGCCTGTCTCATGAACTGCATGATGCTCTATTCATGCACTGTTGTTGAGTCATTTTTTTGCCTCTAGTCACTATGACCTTGTTTCATTTTGTTGCCAAATTGAGGCAGTGAGTTTGTGTATATTTGCATGTGTGAGTGCATGTGTGTGTGTGTGTGTGTGTGTGTATTAACTTTGCATGCCTTACTGTAATTTTGTGTATTAGTTGTGCTGTGTCTTCTTGTAATATCATCTAGTAAATACATACATTAAATTTCAGTTATTGTCAGAACATTTGAGGGTGTTCATATGTGTGTCCCTCTCTCTGTTAGTATGTGTGTGTATTTGTGTATGCGTGAGTGTGTGTGTGCATTTATATGCATGTATACTCACTGCTGTATCAGCATGTTGTCGAATGTTATTTGCATGCGTCCACTGAAATGTGACATGCAAACTTGCATGCAGGCTGGTAGATTTGTGGTGTGTGTGGTCTATGAGTGGTCACTGGCTCTGTGTGAACCACAGCTGGTTCATGTACGTCTGACAATGCTGTTCATATGTAACAGTAAACCAGACATACAGGTGAACAGAATAACCATCAGAGTCAGAAGCAGACACGCACAGTCTATTACACAAAGGCATACACACACACACACACACACACACACACACACCTATACATGTGTCATGGAAAGAGGTCTCTGTTTGAGCGTTGTACAGATCAGTCACCGACTCTCTGTAAAAAGCATCATGTATTTTTAGGGGTCTGATTGATAGCCTGCTCGTCTAAAGACGGGGTTCAGACCTCTGTGCATGGGTCCCCAGTAACGGCAGTCAGTGTGAAGTCACACCACTTACAGAGAGATCCAGCAACACACAGATTTCATTTTGAAACTGTACCCCCGCTTACGACTCCCCCTCACGTTTTATTTTTAATGACTGCTGAGGGTTCACACTTTCGCACGTGGGCGGACAGCACAATCTCGGGTCCTCTCTGATGTTGGCATCGTCTGCTTCTCTTCTGGGGCTGTCTTCAGCCATTTCGTTAATTCTTTGTCTGTTCCTTATGTAATGGATAGAAGTTTGATGGGCACAGAGGGGCCTGTACAGGGGGACACGTCTAAACCTTCCAGCACTCCTCTACACACACACACACACACACACGGAAACAAAGACACACAGACAGAGACAGAGACACACACACATAGACACACACAGACACACGCACACGGAAACAAAGATACACAGATACATCGACACACATACACATGCACACAGACACCCAGACACTCACACACACACACACGGAAACAAAGACACACAGACAGAGACAGAGACACACACACATAGACACACACAGACACATGCACACGGAAACAAAGATACACAGATACACAGACACACATACACATGCACACAGACACCCAGACACATAAACACATGCACACACACACACACATACGAGGCTGCTCCTTGAGACAGCTTCAGTGCTGTGTAGAGGCTTTCTTTAGCTCATATGGGGGGGAGTTCCACACAGCAGGTCACGCTGAAGTTTCCATGCTGGTTGCTATATCCTGTATCCTCACCAGTGAAACAGCCAGCTGTTCCCAACTCAGAGACAAGCACACACACACACACACACACACACAGTCCCTCACTATCTCACTCTCTCTTTGACACACACACACACACATCCACACATGTCAGCATTCCAGGACCCTCGTGTCAGCCAGCAGTTCCCTAAAAAAATTCCTTGCAAGTGCATGTGCCCACGTGCAAATGTATTCTTACGCAGAAACCAGATCTTCAGTACACCAGAGAACTATGAATTTTAAAGATTCTATCGCCTCCAAGTTTGATGTAATTTACCCATGTCTGTGTGGACCAGTTTTTTCAACAAACTTAAACAACACGTCAATAACACAAAGTCATAGCTCATCTTATTTCAGAAATCCAGCCTTTACCTGAGGGCTGTGTATAAAGGTTTATGTAGGAAGCTAAGCTAAGGAGTACTACGGTAACCTGGACAATCACATTTAAACTGCAGAGCAGTTCCCAGTGGGACTACTGGTTTAATGTTAACTGTCATTTGGGACAGTGCTGTTTATCCTTCAGGGATATACCACAGGCAAGAGCAGCATGGTTTCATTAAAAATCTATTAACTCAAAACAGACCATGTTCTCAGTCTCCTAGTGCTTTTATGCAACTGTCTGTCCACCTGATGTGCAGCAGTAAAGGAGCAGTTTGAGTTTCTCTCCAGAGGGGGGCATGTGTGAGCACTGCAAGACAGTGCCTTTTATGGAAATCTGAGAATGTTCCACAGTCCATTTTCAGCCGCAGGGCGCAGCTCCCCAGTCCCCTTGGCCCTCTGGTCTGCTCTGGGTTTTACTTGTGTGTAGTTGATACTCAGTCACACCTCTTTCTCTCTCTCTCTCTCTCGCTCTCTCTCTCTCTCTTCTGTTTCTCATACACACTGCTATCATCTCTCTCCCCCTCTCTCTCTCTCTCTCTCTCTCTCTTCTGTTTCTCATACACACTGCTATCATCTCTCTCCCTCTCTCTCTCTCTCTCTCTCTCTCTCTCTAACACACACACACACACACACACAAATACATACACACATCACAGAAACACAAAGGCACATATTCTCAAAAGCATGCCAAGTGTTGAGAGTGGTTTTAAACCACAGACTGACACCAAGTCCTCTGGCTCCAAATCCTCAAACAGATCATCAAAGCTGCAACATTGTAAAAATCCACATAATCATTAGGATATTGTTGAGTATTATTGTCATTTTATTGGCTTGGTTAACGATATCACAGATTGTTTCGTAATAGCCATGCTGTGACAAAGACCATCAACTGCTTCAATTCTATGAATGCATTCAGGTCGAAAGCCAGGATGAAGAGGAGGAGGAGGAAGAGCAGGGGGAAGAGCCAGTTTTATCTGTTGTGCTGGAAAATGGACCTGACATATCACAAGGTATCAGGGAGAGAGAGAGACAGAGAGACAGAGAGAGAGAGAGAGAGATAGACATAGAGTGCATATATTTGTATATATGTATTTTATTATACTATATACATATGTGCATAGGTATGTATACATACATTATAATGAAACTGTTTTGCAAAAACAGTTTTCCATGCAAATAGATTTTATGAGGACTCCACACATTGCTGGACATATTTTGTTCCCTCTCGTCCAATCAGATAACTCCTCAGGTCCACAGGAAGTGATGTTACGTTTCAACAGCCATCACGCAATGTCTCTGGCCGTCTCACAGCCTGAGTCGCCTGGTCGCAGTGTAACCAGATCTATAGAATCTTTTAATGGTAAAAAAAAATGCCCACTTCTTTCTCTTTTCCTTTTCCTTTTTTCTTTGCTTTGCATTCACTACAGTTTTGACTGGCCATCAGTTAACATCATTGTGCTTCTTTCTTTTTTCTGCTTGTCTTCTGATGTGCAGAATATCCTGACTGTTCCTCAGTGTCTAAGGAAGTGACATCATCAGCATTCAGTCAGCATGCTGTGGCAGTGACCAAGGAAAGGATCAAACCTCCCCCTATCTCAGAGGAGGCCAGAGCCGCAAATCAGACCCTGACTGCACTGCTCAGCCAGTCAGACACCGTTGGTAATGTAGACCAATCACAAAGTTCCACTGTGTCCCAGGAAACGAGGAATCCAGTCAGCAGTCAGTACACAGCGATGTCATTGATGAGAAGAGCAAGGTTCGGCCAGTCGGCATCAGATGCTGTCACACCCAAAACAGGTGATCTCGACTATCTCCTCTCATGACAATAACTATAACTCTCTCTCTCTCTCTCTCTCTCGCTCTCTCTCTCTCTCTCTCTCTCTCTCTCTCTCCATCAGTAGACCTCATGTTGAGCAAAAGTTTTTTTGTGTGTCCTATTTTGTCCAATCAGATGATTCTATAAAGTCCCAGGAAGTGAGGTCAGAGATCTGGAGCCACCAAGTCCCTCCCATTACCATGGAAATGTCTCAAGTGTCTAACAGTGTCATGACACTTCCCATGAGCCCTAAAGATTTGAGAATGTCAGCCAATCAGAGCTCTACGCAATCCACCATAGTGCCTCCTCCACCAATGTTCTGCCAACCAGAATCAGACATCTCCACACCAGAGCCAATCACAGATTCTACTGTTGAGACTGGTAGGAGGAATATGGATTCATTTAATATTAAAAAGATGTCATATTTCTCTGATTTGAACCTAAGAAATGAAGACTGTCAGTCTTCCTATTTATGTGTGTATGTGTGTTTATGTATGTGTGTGTATGTATGTGGAGTGTATGTACATATGTATGTATGTATGAATGAGTAGACTTTGTTGTCTGTTTTACAACTTATTTTTCTCGTTATGTTGAATCAGTGAATTCGGAAGTGCAGTTAATGAGGACACAAGGCATACATCACCCTATGGCTCCTGTAAACACACCATCACCACAGCTACCTGTTAGTGGCCTGACTGGATCCAAGACTCTCAAGACACCAACCAGTCAGAGCTCTGCATTACCCAACATCGTGGCACCACCAACGGCATTCAGCCAATCAGCAGTAGATATTACCACACCAGAACCAATCACAGACACTCACTTTAAAATGGGTAAGAGTGGACGAACTATTTCTCTGTGTCTGTCTCTGTCTCTCCCTTTGTCCATGCTGATAAAATGTAAACTTTAAGAAAGTTATTTTCTTAAACAATTAGGTAATTCAACTGAGCCACAGGAAGTTATGTCATCTTTAAACAAACGGCCAGTGGCAACCGTTGTACCATTCAAGTGTATTCTGTGTTGTCTTTTAATGAATGACCTGCGGGACACTCTTCAGTGTCACAGGAAGTGACATCATCAGTCAGCAGTCAACAAGTGATGTCAGCATCCATGGTAACATCACAGCTGCCTGTCAGGGCAATGACTGTGTCCAGGAGCCCCAAGACTATGAAAGCATCAACCAATCAGAGCCCAGCTCTTCCCATAAGCATGCTGCAGTCAATGCAGTTTAACCAATCAACACTGGACCTCTCCACAACAAAGCCAGTCGAAAGCCAGTCTGCTTTTAACGCTGGTAAGTGAATTTATCATTAATGAGAAATGTTATTTAAGCTGGATATGATTTCCTTGCAAAGTAGCCCTGTCAAAGAAGAAAAGTCCAGTGCTGCATGAAACAGCATTAAGACACAAACACCACTCATCCTCTCAGGGTTGTCTGAAATGATGTCACCAACCAATAAGCAGTATGAAGTTCCTGTTACTACGGCAGTGCCTCAGCCCCCAGTCACCTCCCTGACCAGGCCTGGAGATCTGAGTGTTAGAATGAGCCCCAGGTTTCAGAGGAGACCAACCAATCAGGATACTGATCAGGTTTCCGCTGCTACACATACAGCACTGCTCAACCAATCAGCATCAACAAACCCAACCCCTGTCACTCCTAAACATGGTGAGTACTACAAACTCTTGCTCCTGTATTTTGAACTTTTTTTTTTTTTTTTTTGCCTTTTTTGCCTGGACTTATTCAAACACACACATACACACACACACACACACACACACACACACCAAAGCTACTTCTAACATATTGTTTGTCTACATTGTATTGCCTCACCCCCACATGGACTACTCTTCAGAGGAAATGGCACCTTATACCACAACAATGTCTGGAACTCAGAACAGACCGACCAATAACAACTCTAATCCGACTCCTTTCAGCCAATCAGCATCAATCAACTCCGCCCTCAACACAAATAAATGTAGGTTAAACAATTCACTTATGTTATTTTGTTCTTTCTACCAGTGACTGAATCCTAAACCTGTTTTGTCCCTTCATTCTATCAGACCGCCCTTTGGGGCGACAGGAAGTGAAATCAGAGGGCAGAGTTGAACACGCCATGTCTCGGACCATCTCAATGCCTCACTTGCCTGTTCACAGCATAGCCCAGTCAGCAGAATCACCCTCTGGGAGTGGTGAGAAAAGCGATCTATATAAACCCCATAGCCTCTGCCACGTGCCCATGCTCTTATGCAAAGACATTTTGGCTGTAGTACTTTATCGCCTTCTGTATTTGAAGCACTTTTCATATTCAGATCTTAGCTGTGCTGTGACTCTCACACCCGCTAATGTGTTTCTCTCTGTTTTTGTTTTTATCATTCCTCTAAGAATATTCTGGATACTCTGGATTCTCCTCAGTGTCACAGGACGCGAGGTCATCACTAAACAGTCAGTATTCAGCACCCGTTACCATGGCAATGAACCAGGCTCCAGTCACCTCTGTGACCAGACCTAGAGATCTGAGTGTTAGAATGAGCCCCAGACCTCAGAGGAGACCAACCCATCAGGATACGGTTCTGACAAGTAAATATTTGATAAAAATCAGAATAATTTCTTTCTTTCGGTCTTTCTTTGTTGATTTCTTTTTTCAAAAACAATTTTATTTTTTCTTTTCTTTTCTTTTCCCTGCTGAAATTTCAAATTATTTTAAAGAATACATACTTCACAATGGCAGTGGGTAGCGCTGTCACCTCACAGCAAGAAGGTTTCGGGTTCGGTTCCCGGCCGGGTGGCCAGGGTCCTTTCTGTGTGGAGTTTGCATGTTTTCCCCGTGTCTGTGTGGGTTTCCTCCCTCAGTCCAAAGACATGCAGGTTAGGTGAATTGGAGACACTAAATTGCCCTTGTGAGTGTGTTTGTCTGTTTGTCTGCCTTGCGATGGACTGGCGACCCGTCCAGGGTGTTTCCCCACCTTTCGCCCTATGAGTGCTGGGATAAGCTCCAGCACCCCCCGCGACCCTAATCAGGATAAGCAGCTTAGATAATGAGTGAGTCAGATACTTCACAATGGTTTTTCTCATTTTTTATTTTCTGTCATCCAATCAGATAGTTCCTCAGAGTCACAGGAAGTGAGGTCACAGCTCAGCAGTGAGCATGCCGCCTCACAGCCTCATTTACCTGTACGCAGCGTAACCAGATCTGCAGAATCCCCTTCAGGAAGTGGTGAGTAAAACTCTCGTATGCTTTTCCTGTCTCATTTTTCTCCCTTTGATTCATTCTTTCTCTAATTTCTTTATTTTATCTTTGACTACTGTACATTAACGCAATTTCAGGGTCAGTAATCAGCCTGCTACATCACCTTTTTTCTCTCCTTTCCTTCTCTAAGAATACTCAGGATATTCCGGATACTCCTCAGTTTCACAGGAAATGAGGCCATCCATAAACAGTCAACATCCAGCGCCCGTTACCACGGCAACGGCCCAGCCTCCTGTCACCTCCACGAGCAGGTCAAGAGATCTGGGCGTTCGAATGAGCCCCAGGTCTCAGAGGAGACCAAGCAATCACGAGGCTGTTATGACAAGTAAATGTAGTTTTTTTTTTTTTTTTTACATTTCTTCCTGAAAGATTATCTCATATTGTTGTTTGTTTTATTTCTTTCAGTGTCATTCATTTTACGACCTTTATGATTTTTCTGTACTGTTCTATCCTTTATCTCATGTGATTAGGCGGCTCCTTAGAGTCACAGGAAGTGAGGTCACAGGTGAGCGGTCAGCATGCTGTCTCACAGCCTCAGTTCCCTGTCCGCAGTGTAACCAGACCCTCCGAGTCACCTTTCGGAAGTGGTGGGTAAAAACTCAAAATCTTGTTTTTCCTTGTCTCCCCTTCGCTTTGTCTATCTCAGATCTAACTGCTTTATATTTGACATTTGTACATTAACACAAATTCATACCCAGTCATCCTTAATTTTCATCTTCATCCTCTTCTCCCATAAGAATACTCTGGATATTCCACATACTCCTCAGTATCCCAGGGCATTAGATCATCATCAATAAACGGTCAATACGCGGCCCCAGTTACCATGGGAACGGCCCAAACACCCATGCCCACTGTCACAAAGCCTGGAGGTTTGAATGTTGGGATGAGTCCTAGATTTCAGAGGAGGACAGAGAGTCATAATTCTGACCAAACTCCCACTGCAACACACACACAGCTGCTCAGCCAGTCAGCATCAGCCCTGAGTGCCAGGACATCTCTTACAGATAAATGTGAGTATGGGTTTCTTCTCCAGTCTTAATTTTTTCAGCTGTCTTTCAGTCTCAGATTTGGGTTTCATTCACCATACATTCTCATCTCATCAGATAACACTACAGGGTCTCAGGATGCGAGGCCACAGGTGTGTGGCCAGCATGCTGTTTCACAGGCGCAGCTACCTGTCCGCAGCATAAGCAGATCTGCTGAGTCACCTTTCGGGAGTGGTGGGTCAAACCATTTCACTGTCCTTTTATCTTTTATTAACTCATGTTTCTGTTTTGACCATACCCCACCACAGTATTGACTGTATAATGGAAATGTTCACGGTGGTCTCTCTTCTCTTCTCTCTTAAGAATACTCTGGGTACTCTGGTTACTCCTCTGTGTCTGTGGAGATGAGATCATCAGTAGCCAACAGCCAATATGGAGCTCCTGTTACTACAGCAACCCCTCAGCCTCTTGTCACCTCAGGGACAGTTCCAATGAGCCCAAGAGGCCCAAGGAAACCAACCAATCAGAGCCCAGCTCTCCCAAACCCCTCACCACCACTGAGGTCAAAAGTTTTTGGCCAACCAGCATCAAGTGCTATCACAACCCCATCCCCCATTAAATCTGGTAAACTATAATTAGAGGTACAATATGTATGTAGTGCATTTTGTCATTAGCCAGCATTGATAAGTTACTTTTACTGTGAGACATATATGAGTCCCACCCCATTCTTAATCCTTTCACCAATCAGATTACTCATCTTGGACAGAGGAAGTGACATCATCCATCAACGGCCATTATTCAGGAACTGCCACCACATTAACAGCAAAAGCACCTGTAACATCCACATCAAGACCTGCTGATCTTAACATTCACATGAGTCCACAGTTTCAGACACCACCAAGCAACCCCAATCCACCTCAGTCTCCTACTGCAACACAGAGGGTTTTCGGCCAATCAACACCAAATAATATCATCCAATCGAATAATATCATACAATCGAATAACACCTTGGTATCACAGGCAGTGATGTCATCAGTCAGCAGTTCATATACAGAGACATCATCAGCACAGCTGTCTAACACTCAACATCGTCAAGGCAACCTCACACCAAATAGCCCAAAGCCTTATAGCAGCCCCAACAATCTCAGCCAAGCCCAGAATAATTCTTCACCACAGTTAAACCCAAAGCTTTTCAACCAATCATCTTCAGAGTCTACTACCTATAAACCAATCACAGAATCTCCTGCTAGACCTGGTGAGTGACATGCACTCTCCCACTCTTGTTCATTCCTCCCTCTGTTTTTTTATTGAGTTTGACTGAGTGATTGGGTTTTTTGGGTTTGATCTGTCCAGTATCTGCTGTTAAACCATGGACCTCAAGCCTCTTGGAGGACAAAAGCTCACTTAATGGTCTAGGTAAGAAAACATTATTATTTCACTAATTGTGAAATCATACAAATTGTCTGTAGAAATCACTTAGACCAACAACTCCACCTTCTCTGCTCCCATCTTATGTATGTAATCCCTTCTCCCTCTTCACTGTGACCCCGTCCCGGATAAGTGGCAGAAAATGGATGGATGGCCTTCTCCCTCTTTCATTAGTCACCACTATGACCCCCTGTAACCTCTTCATCAGTCTGGGAAAAAGAGACTTTGTGCATGCACACGCCTCTTTTCACCTGCCCAGTTCATGAACATCTCCATGGAAACATAGCGTGTGTGTGCACGGTGGTTTACCATATTTCCCTTTGACTCGACCCATTTAGACAGGACAAATGTATATTATATATTATATATTTCTCATATTCTCTGTTTCTCTTTGTGTGTCCTTTTTCCTGCTTTCCGCACAAGTGTACGTAAACTTAAGAGTTCTCACTAGTGTTAGTATTTACACATGTCTTCTCTTTGGTGTAGACAAATCATCTTCCATATTCTCCAAACCAGGGTCTGTCTACAACTCCAAATCATTCATCGAAGACGGGTAAGACACACAAGATTTGCAAGTTAACATAAGAGAAAATTTTCTTACAACAAGTGCTAATGGCATATAAAATGACGATCAAATAAAATGTGTCTTGGCATAGGGTAAACACACTAAACATTTTATCTCTGTCAGAAACTAACAGTTGATTCGTCTGATGAAACACTGTAAAACTTCTGTCAAATTATTTACAGTTCTGTGAAGAAACCTGGAGGAGGGGGCGTGTCCTTTAGCTGTGGCATGGAAGCAAGGCGGGAACTGACGAGGTCACAGACATTACCGCGTAGCATGACCTTCCAATCAAAACAATCCCTGTTTGAGAGGAATGACGTCAACACCAACAGGTCAGATTCATTCATTCAGGTCAAAAGGACTGTGGCACCTTGGCACACTAATGAATCTCGCGCAAACATCCCATCCATGTCATGACGTATAGTATATTTGACTGGATTCATTTGAAAAGAGATATGATCTAGTTCTGAACCACGAGATGAGGGGAACATTTATGCTACAATATTCAGAATGCAAGCTTGAGATATTCGATACGCAGGGTTTCCAACAAGTTACTTCTTAGCATAGACCAGTGCTGCACTTTTGGCATCATTTTATCACACAAATGAACACAAAGATGAACGCCAATTTTTATTTAAATTGTTGAAGCATGTTTTAGGTGCACCTTACAGCCAAGTCTCAACATGGCTTACTTAAGGACTGTTTCTATGTCCTTGTTTTTTTTGTCTCCAGTCTTAAGAGGGCTGAGTCCCGGCCCAAACTGCAGCGGTCTCAGAGCTTCGGCATGTCCAGTGCCAGTGGAATCAAACACATCCTGCTGGAATGGTGTCGCTCCAAAACCATTGGCTACCCGGTGAGCTGGGAGGAGACGAGGAGGAAAAGACAGCCGCTAAATGAAGAGACGCGAGACAGCGCCGCGCCCTTAGAATGTTATTAATAGTGGAGCTCACAGTCCATATTTATCTATTCAGTTCTCAGAAAAACTCATCGTAATTTCACGACCTTGGCCAATCATCTCTTAGAAATAAATAACGAGGTGTAGGCAACAGTTCGACCTCCCATAAATTTGTGGTTAAATAGAACTGTTTACAGTTAAATGGGAAGCGGGGGGGGGGGGGGGCTAACCCTGATACTGGAAACTATTATAACCATTTTACAACCATGGCAACCTCACCCAGCCAGGACAGTATCAGAAATTTGAAGCATTTTAAATTATTCTTAAAGATATGTCCAGAGCCGAAATTTACAGATTTCTGAAGAAGTTTTATATATAAACCTTTTATTGTTTTTGAGACCAACTTTTTGTTATATATAAAAGACACTTTTAACAGATGGGGCATCTGTGGTTTTCTGAGCATTTGAGCCATGCTAGCATGTACCACATTTTGTTTCTTATACATTGGAGCATGGATTAATTTATTTGCAACCATTGTGAGTGAATCTTGTCAATTTCCAAGTTCGGGTGCATGTCACAAGGGACGGTTCTACCAGGAGGCCCTATGAAGGGAAACAAATTTGTTTGGTTTGAAAAATAATATTCGCAAGAATAGAATTTCTCGTTCTACTGGTGTTCTACTGCAGATGACGTAATTATTGATTATAATCACTCGTAAACCATCGTATTTCCATCACTGATGATGTGTGGTTTAAATGATATGTGTACGTAGGCCTAGATTTGGCCACTAAGATTTGAAAAAAGACGAGTACTCGTTAACAGTTTATTGAACATTGTGTCCTGCTGTCCCATTGTCTCCCCCTGGTGAATGAATCTATCAGCACTCGATTTTACAGGCTTATTAACCACTGGCGGATTGGCTTATGTGTTTCAAATATTTTCAGTTTGTTTTTCCCATTTTTCTGTAATTTATGACTTCTGTGTCTTAATGCCAGCATGTCCTACGGTCTGATTCAGCCCTAAGGACTGATTCAGCATTAAGGACTGATTCAGCCCTAAGGACTGATTCAGCATTGCCATTCTGCTCGTGTGGGTCACAGAGCTCATATTCATTTATGTAACTGTTTTTCATACTCCCTCTGACTCTGACTCTCTCTCTCTCTCTCTCTCTCTCTCTCTCTGTCCTTCCCTCTTTTTCTGTTTCAGCATATTGACATTCAGAATTTCTCTGCGAGCTGGTATGATGGCATGGCATTCTGTGCTCTGGTCCATTCTTTTTTCCCCAATGAATTTGACTACAACACCCTGAACCCTGCCCACCACAAAGACAACCTCGACCTAGCCTTCACCATCGCAGAGTAAGTGTGTGTTTGAAAGACAGACAGAGAGAGAGAGAGAGAGAGAGAGAGAGCAAGAGAGAGAGCAAGAGAGAGAGAGAGAGAGAGAGAGAGAGAGGGAGGGAGAGAGAGAGAGAGAGAGAGACACACAGAGAGAGAGAGAGAGGGAGAGAGAGAGGGAGAGAGAGAGAGAGGGAGGGAGAGAGAGAGAGAGAGAGAGAGAGGGAGAGAGAGAGAGAATTCAGCATGTGTGATGAAGCAGATCTCTGTCTGTGTTTTCTCAGGGAGAAGGCTGACTGTGTGCGTCTCATTGAGGTTGAAGACATGATGGCTATGGGACAGAAGCCTGACCCCATGTGTGTGTTTACATATGTACAATCTCTGTACAACCACCTCAGGAGATTTGAGTGACCAACCAATCACCTCTCATCTTCTGAGAAATGGGAAGTGTCTCAGTTTTCTAATATTCTAATATCTGCCCCCAACTGAGCAATGGCTGTTTCTGCAAAATCCCTGTCATGCGCTTTTCTTACTAGGCGAATGATAATATAGTATTTTGATTTTATTTTATATAAGCATTACGTAGACCTGACTGGTTCAGAATAACTGAGAGAGTTCCGCTTCACCTCTGTGTCAGTGTTCAAGTGTATGTCTCTCTTCATAATGATGATGAATCACTAATGAATTTAATGTCACGCTGATACAGTGCAGTAGTCAGCGAGTGTACAGACTAAATATTCAAAGACTGAAACATTACGTTTAAGGAGAGATGAGCTTTGGGGAAACTAATTGCAGAGATTTCACAAAGGAAAAATATTCTTAGGTTAAACCACATTCGTGTGTTGTTGTGCTGGTGCATTCTGAGACTGCAGCACAGACTGCAGTCAGAGAAAAGCAGGCCTCGGTAGAGGGGAAGGCTTTGTGTTTTTGACGTATGTTATGTAGTATATGTAGGACATGTGGATACGTAGTATGTCTCACTGGAGAGCCAGATGGTTTGGGGTTTTCCTGAAAGCGGGGGGACAGGTTTCACAGGGAGCGAGCAGAGGGAGGGGTTAACACAGGTGAGTGTTTCTTGGCCAGTGGAGGGCTGCAATGCTGGGGAATAATGGCCCAATCATTGTACCATTGAGCTGATTTTGTGGTGACTTAAGACAGGAAATACGCAAGATAGTCAAGATAGTGTGATCTTAGACACCAAGCCGTTTTGACCTACTTTATATGACTGTTTCTGAATGGGAATTACAACAGCATAATTACAGTTTTAGTGCTGTATACTTAACAGCACCAGTGGTTCAAGGTGACATTCTATTGCACATCAATATTCAAATCAGAGTTTGTCATTACTGCATAATACATTTGTAAAGTAGGAACTTCCAGAGTCTGATTGGAGGAAATGAATGCGGGAATATTTTGTGAGTTATAACAAATGTCATGATTTGTATTTTCAAATGAGAAATGGGCTCTTTTGGCAACATGTAATGAGGATGCTGTGTCTGTCAAACACCAAGGAAAGAATATGAAATGATTTTATGGTACGGAAACGCATAGATCTTAGATGGAACTGTGTAGGACCTCATTGTTAAGAGACAAGCAGTGGTGACATTTTACTGATGCTTATGGAGACACCTGGTGTGACTGAGAGAGAGAGCAGACAGCGACAGAGTACTTAGAATGAGCCAGGACTGTATGATGGTGGATGCGCAAAGAACAAAAACACGTTTTAAGTGGCATTGTGCCTATATATTGTGTTTTTCCTATATGAATTTTATTTGAAAAAAATGGTTTACATGATGTTTTTCTTTAGAAAGCCAGACAAATAAATAAAATTACATGAATAAATAAATAAATAAATAATTTTTTTTGCGTTTTCATTCCTCGTATAATCACAGTTTCCACGTCGATCGAATGAACATATATCATATATATATATAACATATATAACATATATCATATATATATATTTAAGTCATTCTTGCCCAAAAAAGCCATAACTGAAAATGATTTCAGTTTATCCTGGTTTAATGTGATTTCCATTCAACTAATTAGTTTTTTTTTTTATCTTTTAACGTGGTATAATGTATTTTTATTGGTCACTGGCCATCCTCGGATAGTCTTTTGGAGTCCTTGTAGGGAACGGGAAAAAAAACGAGATCCCGGAATTGTGTGATGTGTCGTGTCATTGTATGAACGCCTGTCCTGTGATGGTTGTTAATGGCACTACTAAATGGGCCGTTGATATCAAAGACTCCGGAATCTTCTCTGTGTATTCCGAACACCTGAAGGTTTTAATTATGGAAATGAACAATGAAACTTTGAAAACCACGAGCCATGAGAGAAGCAATTTTTTTTCTATTCAGGTGAAATGAACGGGCCTGCATGAGAATAAAGAATAACTTATTTTTCCTCCCGAGCATAAAATATTGTTTCGATTTTAATTACAGCGATCTACCTTGTCTGTTTGAGCGTGGCTGATGGAGTTCCAAACCTGTAACGTTCACGAACACACAGATTACCAAAGTAATCTTGGGTTCAGATTACTGTTTATTCGGGCGCAACGTTGTTCACTGCTCCTAATCCCTACGAGTAATATCATCCTTCAGATAATAATTTGGCCCTGGATATTAATAATAGAACCATGGAAGAGGATCAGACAATCGCATGCTATTTATTTATTTTGTTATGTTGTATGTTTATTGAATTGTTGTTGAATGTTTTATCGTACAGAATGCGCTCATCAACAACACAATTTAGGCAAACCACAAAAAAAGAGAGAATCATTCATGGAAAATCAAGGCATATCATGACAAGCTTAGGTTCCAGTTCTTATACAACCTATTCTGCAGTATACACACTCATTCCAATACAGATGCACAGTGTGTTTTGAGCTGTTAAGAAAAGATAACTGCTAACTGCACTGGGAACATATCGCCCAGTCCACGTTCTTCTGAACTGATAAATAACATTTTAAGTGTTTCATTGCCCTGACGGTGAACGGATAAAGATTGAATACAGGGTATGTGTGCCCAGTGCGGCTTTGATTTTTACAGACAGGCAGGTGAAGTGTGTAGTGATTTGCGTGATAAAAGCGCTATGACACAGCTTTAGGATGTCCAACAGACGACATCCGTATCTGTGCCTTTCTCTCAGTACAGCAGCTACCTACACGGTGAGGACAGGTTAAAAGCTGTCAGACTAACCAGCAGAGAGCTCCACAGCGGGAGGCCAGCGGATCAAAGGGCACGACATCTACTCTTTTCCTGTTGTTGTCTGTCAGGTCAGACAACGCCATATCCCTCAAGAAGAAAGCAATAGACAAGGGTACCTGTGACAACGACACTAACACCTTGTGAGATGACGAGCGAATGGGAGTGTGAATTTGTGCGTGTATAAAGTAGGAGGACCTTTACGAATTCAGCGACATTTGAACATCGGACGTAAATGACTAAGAAACTTCTCCGAGAGACGCAAGGGAAACAATAATCAGCTTTACTTACTTTATACGGGACCAACAAGTATGGCTTTATTTATGGATCCAACGCTTGGTTACGTTAAAAAACTCGCTCAGGACAGAGCTGTGGATTTCATTTTCCACAAAAATGAAGTTCAGTTAACAGGTAAGCACTCGTGCAAAACGTTTTGTTAGAATAAGAATATAAATATAGCCTATACACCCACATCTAGTAGCGTGTGTGAGTAAAATGACATCTTTCTGGATATTTTACAGAACTTTATTTCATGTAAATGCATTCCATTTGGGTTTTGTCATTCATTTTCGTGTGATTTTTCCTTATCAAAGATCCTCCCTGGATACCTGTAATAATTTTTAAGCAATAATTTTAATAATAAATTTAAACATACTCTATATGTTTCTATATATACTATATATTTAAACATATATTCATTCAAATAAGGCTGTGTTCCCACTCATGTAATAATATTAGACAGTTGGTCAGTGAAGAGAAACAAAGACGTTGTGTGTAAAACTGGTTCATTGAAACATCTCTCAATTCTATCTGTATTTTTTAGCAGATACAGCAAATGAACATGCGCTGTCCTCTCCTGAGCCGGACCGGACCGGACACACAGAGGGACAGAGAAAGAGAAAAAGGACCATATTCAGCCGTGCTCAGTTATCAGAGCTGGAGCGGGCTTTCGTGGTCACCCCATACCCCGACATCACTTTACGAGAGAGACTAGCGGCACTAACACTACTGCCTGAGAGCAAGATACAGGTAAGACTGAACTTACTGAAAAAGAAGTTATCAAAAGAAAAATAAAGAAATAAATAAAACAATATCAAAATGTGTCTTAACTAATCTGTGGAAGTTCTTGTCTTTTCTAAGAATGGTCTCAGATACCACGAAGAGCGTGTATATACATTCATCAGGAGATGCTTGATATTTTGATAATGGGAAAGTTATGTCTCCTGGACTCAGGGCTTTAACAGGTATTCGTTCTCTCTCAGGTGTGGTTCCAGAACAGACGCGCCCGGAGTATTAAGAGCGGGAGGCTGACCAGACCACTGAAGAGAAATGCAGGGAGAGAGCCCAGTTCCGCTTGTCTCCAAGCAACCCCCGCTTCCCAGCTCAACCCCTCTCCAACCACCACGGCTGGCCCTGGACAGATGGACAAGTCAGAGAGGCACTATACCCCAGGCAGTCAGCAGCAGCAGCAGCACCAGCAACAGCACCAGCAACATCATCTCAGCAGCACTTGGGTCAAACAGGCTCTGGAACCCTGGTCTCAGAATCTACCCCATCCCACACCCCCACCACCACCCATCTCCCCTGACCTCCCTGGAGCCCTGCCCTGGGGTCACAGGCATCCACAACAGCCAGGGGCCCACTCAGTGGCCCTGGGCACAACTGGAAGGCTGACCCACCCCTCCACCCACCAGCAGTGGGATGACTTCAGTCAGATGGGCCCTGTATCTGCCTCCTCGTCTGGTTACTCAGGGTGCATGCCCAAATCCTCCTGCAGTACCATCCCAGGCAGGTTCCCCTCAATCTCTGTGGATCAGGTTGTTCCAACGCATCCACCGCAGGGCTACTGGGAGGGTGCTATGTACAGACAAAGCCAGGTCCCGACACACTACCCTCAGACGTCCCTTGGGGACATCTCTGACCTCATCTACAGTGCTGCCGTGGTTACCAACCTGGCAGAATTCTGACTGTTGCTAAGCACCTTCTGATGAACTGACAGTCTGTCACTCAGGTTTTCTTGGCAATCTCCTTGCTATGTCATTCTACACTTTCAATCAGTATTTATCCCTGTTATTATGTACCAGCGTTCTGCGTCATGATTTAACATTCATAGCATGTCGTTAGAGATTTATTTGCTCTAATGGTCTCTCTCTAACCATGACCTTTCCTTTGTAAGTTCTTCTTTTAATATAAATATTTGAAGGATTATTATTGGCATAGTTACAAATGAGGCTTATAGGAAACATCCACCATGGACCCCTTACTGGGTTTTTTTCTGTGAAACTGGCGTCAAAGTAAGGACAATCTCAAGATGAAGATTCAGACTGTGATGACCTGTTCATGCTTTCAGTTTGACTATCCATCATACTGCTATGAGTTCAGATACACAGTCATTAAAATGAAAAGCATTTCCTCCTCTTGTAAATTGAACGACATCTGCTATCTTTATCAGTCTTTCCATCTTTTTGTTGAAATGTGCATGTGACATTTATGATTCAATATTTGTGTGGCTGTGTTGTGTATTTGTATTTATTTCACTTTTTTTAATTACACAATAAATATACTAATTCATAAATAATGTTTTATGTTCTCTGTGAATCAAATTTATACGTAGCATGGTCAATATTTTAATGAAGTTTCTGAATAAATAAGTGATACGCATAAACAAACACAAACCCACATCTAAGGTTGTCCGTTCCTGAAGAAAAAGGTCACGCGACTGGTTTCAGTTCATTATTGTATTGATGAAAGTCTCCTTTACTGACTCTGCGCTCACCAAAATGTGAATAGTCTAAATAAATAAATAAATAAACAAACAAACATATAAATAATCTAAACAACCAAACACAGCACAACATGTGAGATCCCTGCTGCAAATAATTGTTTTTTGAGAAGCAAAATATTTTCCTTCCTCAGAGGAAATAAAAAGATGGATATATAGCAAATAAACAATAAGTGAAAGAAAAAAATAAATTAAAACAGGAGCTCAACTTCTATCAGCTTACGTGGGGCTTAAATACACAGCTGGATTTAAGAATCTCAAAGGTGAATTACAGTTAGAGTTATTATAGTCGGGATATGACTGCAGACCTCACAGTTACTCTGACCAACTGGACACTGATCTCTGCATATCATAATCATCTCAGGGCAAAATAATCTTCAAATAAAATAAAAATACAATCCTTAATCCGGGTGTCAAATCTACAGTCTTATTCAGATATACTTTGTATGGTAATTTGTCTGTGTGTGGTCCAGATGCAACTACATCTTTTAATCTTAGGGAGATATTGAAGGAATACGTGCTTATTTAAAAATGAGCAGGACACCTCAAAAAATAAATAAATAAAAAAGATCAGGCAGCGCGCTCCGCAGAATGTAAACTGTTGCCTGAAAGGACCTTTCTCAAATCCGACCTCTCTCAATGATCAGTTCACACTTTTTGCTATGGTACTCTCCATTATCGCCCCTTTAAATGTAAACAAATTAGGTTTTCAGGTAATTAAGACGGCGCAAGATGGCAGTGTAGCACTCAACATTGGAAATATCACGTTCTTTAGAAGCGTTCCACGTTACGCGAACGCGCAGCACGAAACTCACCTAAACAAAGATGGCTGCCTGTGTAATACGACGGGGGCTACTGTCCACAGTTAGTAAATACCATAAAAAACACACATTACGGGTAATAAATGTGGACTTCAACAGTAGACAAGAAGTAAACAGGCGTCGCTTGCAGTGCTCAACATGTAGCTCTCTCAACATACAACAAAAACGGTTCATGTCTTCACGGTAAGATATTGCCCTAACTTGCTACTTAGCTAGCATTAGCAACGAGCGCCTTTGCATAGAGAAAGGTTAATGTCAGTAGGTAAACGACCCGTTATCTTACGCGTCTAGAGATTTTGACTTGCAGTTGTAGCTGTACTTGAAAGCGAAACGTCTTCGTTCGCTTATTCAAAGGTTTTGGGCGATAATGATACAAAATAACGAGCTTGCTAAGCAAAAACGCAGAGTGTCGTTGCGCTGCAATTGTGTAATCCCTGGTTTTGTGCTGGTGATGCAAGGTCATCCATACCAGTGTGCTATTATGTCACAGACTCGATCGTGCTCTGTGCGCGCTTGTCGTGTTAAACGCACCGGGAATTAACACAGTCCTTGCCTTTTCTGAACGATGCATTTTTTAAATGTCCGATTAGCCGAACACCGTAAATTGCGTGTAAGGTTTAAACGAACCGAGGTAAAGAGTCTTGATTAAAAAAACAAAACCTGTTTCCACCCGGGCTTGAATAACATTTTGCCAACCCTCGTAGGATTAACTCATTGTGTCCGTTGTCAGGGGGTGTTATATGGTGGCCGTGGAATACAGCTACGGATAATTCTATGAAACACGGTTATTCTCTGCCCTCGCGCACTTAGAAAGGGTATAAGATGTTGGAGGAAACCAATACACTAACACCTCAGCTTTAGATAAGTGGTACGTTTATGTAACCGTTTTGTAAACGAATGGCCGCGCTCTTATCCCATTTTTAACCGTAACTGACAGTGTTATAGAACTGCACATGTCTAGCTCAAATGTTTGTTTTGTGACAGTGCAAGAACGACTTTACTGACTCATTGGTAAACTGATTTTTATTTCAAGTGGGAGTTTTATTTAACTTTCTTAGTCATGGTGAAAGATCAGATAAGACAACTATTAGTGAGATTCCTTTTAAAGGAGTAAAGCAATTCATAGTTACGTAAGTTTCATTGGTTGAAGTTGCATTATCATGAGTTTGCACTCTGATGTAGTTATTTCTTTGTATTCCAGTGTTTCTTTGTCTTTAAGTGGTGCAACTGGAATATAAGCAGAGACTCAGGGGTCACATAGTCTTAACCCACTTACTGCCCTTTTACCTGTAACATCCAAGTCAGAAAAATTGTTAGATTCTTAGAAAACACACACACACACACACACACAAAAATCTTCTTACCACACAATGAATACCTTAATGCCCTCTTGGATTGCCGCCTTCTGTGAACCTGGAATTCCTAGTCACAGTGTCAAACAGGAGAGATTTATAGAACTAACATATGCTTTCAGATCACAAACATGTTAACCACATAGTCTAGCGTTTTGACATGAATATGGATTCTGTTATGTTTTGCTTCAGGCTCTGTTTGGTGCCATAATGCCTATGAGATGTGATACACATTCACAGTGTGTTCATGCTGTAATACATGCACTAACATCTGTGGGTTTTGTTTTTTCCTTTTCGTCATCATGTTGTCTGCGTCACTCATCCTCTTTGTGTTGTCTGAACCTCCTGCTTCTGTTTCTCTCCTTTGTTTTGTGCATTTGTTTGCATGTTTACTCTGTGTGTGTGTGTGTGTGTGTGTGTGTGTGTGCGTGCGTGCGTGCGTGTGTCCTGTGTGACCCACGCTGGTCAGTAACAGGCCGGAGGGGAAGGTACTGGAGACAGTGGGAGTTTTTGAAGCGCCAAAACAGCACGGAAAATACGAGACAGGACAGGTGAGTTTCTAACAGACTGTCGTTTCCAACCTAGGCATTACATGGGGGATTTTACCTGCGTTTCATTCCTTTTTCTGTTAATGGACATCTCCTTTACCATGTCATCTCATGGAGACTGCTGTTGATTTAAGTGAATAGCCTTTATCTTTTGAATTTGCACTCTGAGTTTATCTTTTAGAACTGTTTTTTTTTTTTTTATTACATCCTTTGAAATAAAATCAGTAAATAAATGAAGACAAGCTCTTGACAGACTCCTGGGATCGTGTGCATGCACAGCCTGGGAGCTAATGTGGAGCACTTTGTGAGGCTTTTATTATCATTTTTTGAAAAAGTGAATAATTGTTTTTAATGCCACTCAACACACTGACGACAGAAAAGCTTATCTGCATCAGTAGTCCTCGTCCAAACAGTTTATGACAGTTTACAAATTACAGTAGACTCAGCCTGCCTGGTCTATACGTATGACAGCAATCATTGCTAAAAATAGTTTTCACGTCAGAGAGATCCAGTGAGTAATAGTCCAATGAAAGTGAAATCAACACAGTTGTTTCGACTGCTGTCGTATTGGCGTACTGTGAACTGATAGCAAGTGTTTGTGTGTGTGTGTGTTTTGTGTTATCTTGTAGTTGTTCCTGCACAGTGTGTTTGGCTACAGAGGGATCGTTCTGTTCCCGTGGCATGCACGCCTCTATGACCGAGACGTCACCCCGGCGGCCAGTGACAGGTTAGCACCCCCCTGCCTCTCCTCTGGAGGCCCCGCCCCCCTCTGACTGACAGCTTCACACCTTACGCAGGGCTTAGGCCCAATATTCAGGGAGATTTCAAGTGTTTTTGGAGTATTTCCAGTATTTTTGGTTCATTCTAATGAAGTGCCTTTTAAATTAAAAATACAACAGGTGAGGTATCATAAGAATATCTGTCGGTGAAAGATTGTTTCTTTTTTCTCTCTCTCCAGTAAACCTGAACCCCCTGGGGCCCACGGCTCAAAGGAAGTGAAGGGGAAAACTCATACGTACTACCAGGTCCTTATAGACACCAGGGACTGTCCACACATAGTGAGTAACCCCCCACGCGCACACACACGCACACAAAATCACCATCTCTCTTACCTTCTCCCTTCCTACCTCTTTGTCTGTTAATTGAGTTAATTTATGCTACATTATTTGAGTCATGACTCAATTTGCACTTTATTTGCACTTAAAAGAAACATGCTTTTTTTTAAAAAAGAACACATTCCCTAAGGTAATCATTGTCACATTGTGGAACTGTGACTCACTGAAGGCTGTCTGTTTGATTGGCAGTCCCAGAGATCACAGACGGAGGCGGTGACATTTCTGGCCAATCATGATGACAGCAGGGCTCTGTATGCCATCCCAGGTCAGCCCAGTCTCCCAGAGCCCCACTCCCAACAACAACAACAAAAAAAACCCCATCAGCAACAAAAATAAGAAGCAACCAAAAAACATTTTAATACTTTTGTAATCTCCAAAGTTCATCGTATGCTTACCAAATGTTAATTAATCGTATCATAATTCTCTGTGTCTGTGTTTCTGTGACAGGTCTGGACTATGTAAGTCATGAGGATATTCTGCCGTATAACTCCTCTGATCAGGTGCCCATTCAGCATGAGCTCTTTGAGAGGTTCCTCATGTTTAACCCATCCAAAGGTATCGGTGCTCTTAACCCCCCATCACTCCCTCACTACCCATGTCCATTAACACTCACCCATCAGTGGATTAAGACTTATTACAAATTCATTCCTCATGTTTATGTTCTCCGTAGAAACGTACTGTTTGAACGATATACTTCAAATCTGTAATACTGATAACCCTGTGTGTGTGTGTGTGTGTGTGTGTGTGTGTGTGTGAACCCTCACAGTGCCCCCGTTCGTACCCAGAGACACACTGCGTGCGTGGCAGGAGAAGAACCACCCCTGGTTGGAGCTGTCTGACGTCCACCGGGAGACCACGGAGAACATTCGTGTCACTGTCATCCCCTTCTACATGGGCATGAGGGTACGGCCGCTAGGTTTCAACACTCTGACTGACTCACAGGAGTCATAAAACAAACACCCCTTACCCAAACACCCCTTACCCAAACACCCCTTACCCAAACACCCCTTACCCAAACACCCCTTACCCAAACACCTCTTACCCAAACACCCCTTACCCAAACACCCCTTACCCAAACACCCCTTACGGAAACACCCCTTACCCAAACACCTCTTACCCAAACACCCCTTACCCAAACACCCCTTACCCAAACACCTCTTACGGAAACACCCCTTACCCAGACACCTCTTACCCAAACACCCTTTACCCAAACACCCCCTTACCCAAGCACCTCTTACCCAAACACCTCTTACCCAAGCACCTCTTACAGAAACACCCCTTACCCAAACACCTCTTACAGAAACACCCCTTACCCAAACACCCCTTACCCAAACACCTCTTACCCAAACACCTCTTACCCAAACACCCCTTACCCAAACACCCCTTACCCAAACACCCCTTACCCAAACACCCCCTTACCCAAACACCCCCTTTACCCAAACACCCCCTTACCCAAGCACCTCTTACCCAAACACCTCTTACCCAAGCACCTCTTACAGAAACACCCCTTACCCAAACACCCTTTACCCAAACACTCTTTACCCAAACACCTCTTACCCAAACACCTCTTACCCAAACACCTCTTACCCAAACACCTCTTACTGAGGCTCTGGACTCCCGCACATGCCCAGTCTGACTGAAACGCTTTAGCAGCACAGGTTGCCTGAGCTGGAGCATACGGGCTGGTTTTGCCTGTGTGCTGGTGGTTTGTTCAGGGAGCAGAGTTAGTTGTGAGACAGACAAAAATGTGTGCTTGCTGCTTGTTTTTCCAGTTTTGTTCATGTATTTCCCTGTTTTGTTTTCAGTTTGTTTTTGTTTGTTTTTCCAGTTTTGTTCATGTATTTCCCTGTTTTGTTTTCAGTTTGTTTCCGATGTTCACTGACCTTGTCTTTACTGTTTTTGACTCTTTCAGGAAGCACAGAATTCCCATGTTTACTGGGTAAGTGTCCGTCCACACATGCAGTCTTCCCACTGGTTACATATCAATGTATTTTTATGACTAGAATGTGTGCTTTGAATTTTGAACTGGTAGTTTGTCTGTCTGAGGAGGAAGGTGTGTGTGTGTGTGTCTGGCTCTTCTAGGAATGTCTGGACACTAGGTTCAGTGGTCTGTGTGTATTTATGTCTAGGCATGTTTAGGTGTAGGAGTATGTCTCCAGGTATGTGTAGGCAGGTGTGTGTGTGTGTGTGTATTCACACATGTGTTGCCCTTGCAGTGGCGGTACTGTATCCGTCTGGAGAATCTGGGTGACGAGGTTGTTCAGCTGAGGGAACGCCACTGGAGGATTTTCAGTCTCTCTGGCACCTTGGAGACAGTCAGAGGAAGAGGAGTTGTAGGGAGAGTGAGTACTAAACCAACTCTATCCCCTGTCCTAATCTGAGTACCAAACCAAATATGTCACTCTGTCCCCTACTGTATTCTGATTATCAAACCAAACCCAAACCTGACAGTCTACTCCATATCCTAATCTGAATATCAGATCAAAATGATCTCCCAACTATAATCTAACTATCAAACCAGTTCATCAAACTAGTTCATCACTTTATTTCTGACCCTAATCTGAGTAACAAACCAAATTTATCTCTTTCCTAATCTGGGTGTCTAACTAAACCTGTCAACCCACTCAACACCTTAATCTCAATAAAAGTACAGTCAAATCAAATTTATCTCTCTCTCCTAATCTGGGTATCTAACTAAACCTGTCAACCCACTCAACACCTGGGATCTCAGTAAAAATACAGGTAACACACACCCAACCCTAATCTGAATAACAAACCAAATGTATCTCTCTACCCTAATTTTAGTATCTATCTAGATCTATCAAACCATTCCGAACCTTAATCTGAGTACCAGTCCTATTATTCCTACCTCCAGCCTTTAATCTGATGAATCACATTTATCACCCTGGTCCTTAATCTGAGAGACAAATCACATTTATCACCTTGCACCTTAATCTGAGAGACAAATCACATTTATCACCCTGCACCTTAATCTGAGAGACACATCACATTTACCACCTTGCACCTTAATCTGAGAGACGAATCACATTTATCACCCTGCATCTTAGTCTGAGAGACATATCACATTTATCACCCTGCACCTTAATCTGAGAGACACATCACATTTATCACCCTGCATCTTAGTCTGAGAGACACATCACATTTATCACCCTACACCTTAATCTGAGAGACAAATCACATTTATCACCCTGGCAGTGAACAGTGAATTTTCACTGGAGGAGCCTGGCCTGGTCTTGCCAGCTATGACACGCCGGTTGGCCGATTTGTGGGGGAGAAAGAGCAAAACTTGGGCAAACAGTTGGCTCTCCTGGCGGCGGTTCTGTTACCTGACTGTTTCAGAGTGTTGAGTCTCTCTGATTCTGACCAGCAAACTGAAAACCCTGGCTGCGTTCCCCCACCTTTCCCCCTGTAACCTTTTCCCCAGTTCTATGTTCCACCCATGATGTAAACACTCACTCGCGTTCCTTTAATGTCCTGAGCTATCGCAGAACAACAATCCACAGGGAAAACAGGAAGGTCTCCACATAACTATAGAACAGTAATCCACAGAGAAAGCCAAGGAGGTTGTCATAATGGTGTACTGTGAAAACCTAGATCCCAGGCTGTGGTGTGAACTGTAGCACGGCGTGTTTGTGGAGTGTAGGAGGCAATGGGAATGTCACCATAACACAGCTGTAGTAGTAGCTGTGTAAAGTCTGACTGGCTCTTTAAGATATGGAGTGTGTGAACTGTTGACAGTAAGGGTTTTTGTATGCTGTTTGTACGGTGGGTTCTGACGGGCTCTGACCGTATGAAGCGTGTGCTGAATGAGGTTGTGTGTTTCTGTGGTGTGTAGGAGCCCGTGTTGTCCAAAGAACAGCCTGCCTTCCAGTACAGCAGTCATGTCTCTCTGCAAGCCCCCAGCGGACACATGTGGTGAGTATCACTTTCCATACGGTACTACCAGAACACTGTGTGTGTGTGTGACACACACACATACACACGCACACACACACACACATGCACACACACACGGTGGAGCATATTTAGACCTCTTAATGACAATAAAACACTCAGTAAAATCAAGACATTAGAGACAATTCGAACTCTGATTGCATATGCATAATGTATTCTGAAGGCAAGTCATTTCTGCAGCACATGTCCCTCCTGTGGGAAAAATCGCAAAAACACATAATGTATTTGAGTGGGCGTGTGTGTTTTGTACAGGACAGAAATGAGTCATCTTAAATTATGAACAGGTTGTTCTAGAAGCCTTTTAAACGTCTCTGTACCAGTGTCTGAAATTTCATTCACTGGTGCAAGTGACATTTGAAGAAACCCGAAATTTGGCACAGTGGCAAACTGTACACAGTCCCTACTGTGTCCCTGGCCTTACTCTCAGAGGCACCTATAGCAATCTAAAATGTGTGTTTGAAGAATTGCCTAGTTGTCTCTGCTTCTTTGTTGTGTTGTTTCTGTGTGAATGATCTATCTCTCTGTGTTGGCTATAGAAAAATGTGTGTGCGACTGCCTGCCTGCCTGTGTGTGTGTGTGTGTGTGTGTCTTTCGTCTGTGTTTCTGTAAAACTCAACTGTAGGTGTGATTGGCCGGGGTTTGGGAAGATGGAGGGTAAAAATGTGAGAATGATGTGTTTGTGTGTCCGCACCTTTGTGTGTGCGCGCATGTGCTTGTGTGTGTATGTGTGAATAAGTGAGTGTTATCTTTGGTGTTATCTTATGTGTACTGCGTGTGTTTGTGAATGAGTGGGTAAGTGAGTGTTGTCTTTGGTGTTTTTGTGTGTGTGTCTGTGTGTGTCTGTATGTGTGTCTGTGTGTGAGTGAGTAAGCAAGCAAGCAAATATCGTCTTGGTGATTATGTGTATACTGTGTGTGTGTGGGTGTGTGTGCGTATGTGTGGGTGGGTGAATAAGCAAGTATTGTCTTTGGTGATTATGTGCATACGATGTGTGTGTGTTTGATGTGTAATGCGTATGTGGTATATATCAGTAGCAGGGCAGAGGCCGGTCTGGTCTAGTCTGGTCCGGTCTGTAGTGTAGTTTTGGGTCAGGGCAGAGGCCGGTCTGGTCTAGTCTGGTCCGGTCTGTAGTGTAGTTTTGGGTCAGGGCAGAGGCTCTGGGTCTCTGATGGTGCCTTCCCTTGTGTGTGTCTCGCCCCTGCAGGGGCTCCTACCGGCTTGAGAGGCCCAATGGCACCTTCTTCGACGTGCGAATCCCTCCCTTCTCTCTCGAGAGCAAGAAGGACGATTCACCCAACGGCTTCCTGCCTGGTCCCTTCACGTCTCTGGCCTAAGAGCCCGGCAGAACCTTGGCCTGGTCCGAACCCCAGTACCTCTGCTTACTGACCCTAACCCCGCTGACTCTCGCTGGATTCATTCTTACCCTAATCTCCGCCCTGGACCCTCCTCTAATCTGCCCTCGGAGTGGTATCAGTGTTAGAATGCACTCACCCCCAAACCATCACCCCTTTAGTCCATAACCCAAATCCAATAATGATTTCCATCAGCCTCACCCAAACCTGTGATGTCTCCCTTCCTCCATCATTAATTTGACCAGGTCTGCCTACCGTGCTACTTTCACCCTCATCAAAACCCCATTACTCTTAACGGATCAGCCATTTACTCAAAACCTGCTCACACACTGAATCATAGCACATGTTCACTTCCCAAAACATGCACCGCCCCCCCTCCCTCCATGTGTCAAACCGCAACCCCTGAACTCAGCTCGGACCAACTGATACCACCACCTCCTCTTCCTCTCCCCAGACCACGCCTGGACTGGACCTTAGATTTTCTCACCCGTCAGTGAGGCTGCTCCCCATGCAGACTGGCCCCTGGGCAGTGTTCCTGTAGAGACCAGGGCCAAGAAGTCAGGTTCATAACTGCAATCGTAAACGTAAACGGACGCATTAAACAGCATTATAAAGCTGTGAGTGTGTTTTGTGCTGGCTTTAGGTTGACGGTAAACGTCGGTAAGATTCGGGCCGACTCTGATGAACGTAAAATGAATGTAAAATCTCAATTCCCTCTAAGACTGAAGTCACGTAAACTTGTCTGTGTAACAGAAGCTTTGAAGCGCTTTTCAAGATTTCTTTTCTATTCTTTTTCTTCAGAACGTGTCTCTATGATCAATGCAGCGGAAATTAGAGGAGCTGAAGTAACTGTTAACCGAGTTTTGAAAGTGCTGTTGTCCTCTAATATATATCTGTCACTTTTTTTGAGAAGCTAGTGAATGAACAAATATTCTAATACTAACTGGTAGATGAGGGTGACAGGGGTGTCGTTTTTCACCAGCCTCTGCAGTCTGTCCTGTCCACTGCTCCTGCATTACGCTGCTTACAGGTGTTTTCGGAGTAGCTGTCGGCACTGTGGGGCTTTTTTTTTGTGTGTGTCTAAAAAAGGTTGATCACGTTGCCGTGATGGACACTGTGCCATGTGTGCGTTTATGAAAGTCGTACACTCACCGGACATGTGGTTTTAACCTTGTCTCTCCATGCTAGTACAGTCGAGATCAGCATAATGAAAAACTGGCTCTCTGTCCTATGAAATCCCACCTGTCTCGTTTGTGTGTGTGTGTGTGTGTGTGAGAGTGTCTGTAAATAGGTGTGTGAATCTGTATTTAAATGTGTGAGAGTGTATGTTTTGTGCGTGTGTGTGTCTGTGTGTGTGAATCTGTATTTAAATGTGTGAGTGTGTATGTTTCGTGTGTGTGTGTGTGTGTGGTATATCTGTGGTTCTGAGTTCATGTCTACTTCATCAGGAGTAAGTTAGTGTCTCATTAAAACCCTGAGCTATTTCTGCTGCTGACTGACAGGTTGGAATCTGATACACTCTCTATAGAGAGAGAGTGAGTGAGTGAGTGTCCAAGCACAGATACATAATGACAAGCCCTTTTTTTTTTCTTTTGTTAGAGTTGTCAAACTGTGACTTTTAAAATGTGAATACTGGACTGCTCCCAATGATGGCCTCCCTGTTTATGTAACAGCATGCAAAACTTAAATGTGTAGCACGCTATACATAAATGAATTATACTTCAACACCTTTCTGTTTTATAATTACATTTCAGCAGTCAGTACTTGTATAAGTTACAAAGTATGTTTAAAAAAAAACCAAAAAAAAACCACACATTATCAGCAAACAATCAGTGAACTGTCGGTAAACTGCTCATGAGCTGTAGAATGATGCAGTCATAGCAAGCTAAAATAAAGTACTGATGGCAGATGATATGAAATGTCTTTTTACAGATCTCTGCCTGTTTCTTTTCTACGCTGTTCCTCTCTCACACGCGGCGCTCACTTTAGCGTGAGCTTGGAATGGCGTCGGTTATAAATTCAGACTGAATCAGCAGAGGCTGGTCTCATAGAGTTGTTCTGCCTCATGTCTCAGAAAAAAAAAACCCATAAGAACATAGAACATAGAACTGCGTCCTTTTTTTTTTTCATGCAAGTCTGCGTTCAACTGATCATTGCTTTAGCACGTTAGCATCTGAAAAGACAGCGCGATGATTCGTTGTGGTCCCAGTTGGGGTCACTGGTGTATATTCTGTAATTTATGCTTTTTTCTCCTGTTGTATTTGTGTAGCATTACACATGTGTAATTTATATCCATGTGTGGATCCCTTTTTAACGCTGCGTTGGGGATGAAAAGTGAAAACTGTCTGTGATCCAGGTGGTTCTTATCCGCAGTAGTGGGAACGCTGTTGTATACTCACAGGGAAATTATTGGAAAATGGAACTCACTGCCTGTCACTCTTTCATAGCTGATGGATGTAAACTGGTTTTGAGAGTTTCCATACAATAAAGTAATGGTTGACAAGACTGGGCGTGTGATATTACTATGTACACACACACACACACACACACAAATGATTTAAAGCAGTGATTTTCAAACTGGGCGTCAGTTGGTGGGGTCAGGTGGGCTTGGTTATAAACAGTTATAAAAAATGACACATTTCACTCTGCTGACTTAATGAATCGCAACGTGACTAGTTAGGTCTTAGCCATGGCATGATGCTCTTTTAAACATAGAATGCCCCTGTTGTCCAATCAGACACAAGGACCTGTTTGATATTCTCTGTAACATAGCAACCAGATGTTGCTACAGACCAGCCTATCAGAGAGTGTAGTACCTAACAGATTGTTGGAGAGGAGATTGTTATGGGTGACTTTAGTCAGAGTTGTTTATATTCTATGGATGTAATTGTGCTCTGAAGCTTCTGCAGCATAGTACAGCTTTTGAGAAACTGTAGAGCTGGAAACTGTAGCCGCATTTGAATGAGAGATAGTGAGGAAGAGGAAATGGAAAGTGAAGGAGAGAAAGAGAGAGAGAACGCAGGAGTTTCTGTTCTTTGGATGCTGTACCTTGTCTCCCTGTTTTCCCCGTGACTCTTCGGCTGCTGATTGGTTGTTTCCTCCTTCCGTAGGGGGACATTTTCCTGCCAGAGGGCCAATGGGGACATGTTCGACGTGGCTATCCCCTCCTTCTCCCTGGACAGCCACGGGCACAGGGACAGCCCCTACTCCTTCCTCTTCTGAAGCCCGCAGTCCCTGCTTTACCCCCCTCCCGAAAACTGCACCTTTTTCTTTACCCCTTCCCTCCTGAAAACCCTCCACTTCACAGTCACTACCTTCAACACCTCTATAATTCAACACTAGTCATAACTCATCGGAAGTTACAAACCTCCCTCCAAGTCTATTCCCCCTCACACACACACACACACCCCTCCTGTTTTGACACCCATGTCTGAAACTTTACCATAACTCAACTTTGGCCTCAAATCCGCAGGTCCTATTGACTTCCAGTTTCTGCTAACAACCAGAAGGTTCTGGTTATTACGAGAAGATTTCATATACCTGTTACTCTACAGACAAACCAGTCTGTGGTTAACAAAAAAAAAAAAAAATTAAAGTAATAATAACTGGACTAGCGGTTTTGCGGGCCGAGGTGGAATTGCCTTATTCATTAGCGCTGTGGAACCCCTGCCTCCCTCCACCTCCCCCTTAGGACTCCGCTGACCTTTTTCCTCCTGACACACTCAGACTCAACCATGACACACTCAGACTCAACCCTGACACACTCAGACTCAACCCTTACACACTCAGACTCAATCCTGACACACTCTGACTCAACCCTGTCACACTCAGACTCAACCCTGTCACACTCAGACTCAACCCTGTCACACTCAGACTCAACCCTGACACACTCGGACTCAACCCTGACACACTCTGACTCAACCCTGACACACTCTGACTCAACCCTGCCACACTCAGACTCAACCCTGCAACACTCAGACTCAACCCTGACACACTCAGACTCAACCCTGACACACTCGGACTCAACCCTGTCACACTCAGACTCAATCCTGTCACACTCAGACTCAACCCTGACACACTCAGACTCAACCCTGTCACACTCAGACTCAACCCTTACACACTCAGACTCAACCCTGTCACACTCAGACTCAATCCTGACACACTCAGACTCAACCCTGACACACTCAGACTCAACCCTGTCACACTCAGACTCAACCCTGACACACTCAGACTCAACCCTGACACACTCAGACTCAACCCTGACACACTCAGACTCAACCCTGTCACACTCAGACTCAACCCTGACACACTCAGACTCAACCCTGTCACACTCAGACTCAACCCTGACACACTCAGACTCAACCCTGACACACTCAGACTCAACCCTGACACACTCGGACTCAACCCTGACACACTCAGACTCAACCCTGACAGGGATGCAGAAAGATCCTAAAGCACACAGAAGTGCTGGGCTGGTCTCTCTGGGTGTTTGGTTTCTGAATTGTTGGTCTTTATTTCTTCCCCAGCATGTGAATTTTCTGTGAGGAGTAGAGTCTGTTGGTTGTTTAATTTCTTTCTCGCGCTGTGTATTTAATTCTTCTTGTAGGCCATACATTCTCATTCTGTTACACACTGAAGACGCACATTTTTACAAATTCCGCACAAAACACTCAAGTGTTGACTTTCTCCTCGTCCACTCTAAACATCTTAAGTATTTAGTTTACTCCTTTAATCATGCACATGCCACACACCAGTGTCTTTGATCTCACTTGACTCTGTTTACAGATAAACATATATTACTATTTATTTAGTACAACCTACCTTTAGGGACCATATTTTCACTCCTGCAGATTTTTGGACATGCCCTGCCTCTCTCGTTCAGTAGGGTCTTTATGATTACCTTTATTAACATAGAGGCACTCTCAGCTGCTGACCTCATATTTGAAAGAACCATGTTTGGTTTTTTATCAAAATAGAAGCACATTCTTTGGTGTTATAATGGATTCCCAGTAAGCTGTGAATTACAGCAGTTAAGCTATGCTGCATTTTTTGTTTGTTTTTTTGGTTTTGTTTTTTGTTTTTAGTTTATTGACAATCAGTCACCATTGAACTGAATACGTGCTCACTCAGTTCCTCACACTGTGTAATGGTTCTCTCTCCTGTCTCTCAGTGTCGTGTTTGCAGATCACATGGGATGTCTCTCGTTCTCTCTTTGTTTTCAGTGACGTTTTCTGGCTGTGACCATTACTTCATTTTGTCACACTGTTAGACAAGAAAGGGCACGGAACACCTCACAGTTAAAAACCCAGACTGAATACACATGGTTAAATAAATCATCACGGCAGGTGTTTCTGTCAGGGACTAAGAAGGGGGAGATCAGGACCATGACGCGCCTTTTCACCCCAGTGAAAGCAGATGCAGTCGGGGGCGTGGCCGTGTGAATGATTTGAGGCTGTGGTGGTTTCACATGTTGGAAGGTGTGAAACCTGCATCAGAAGCACGGCCAGATTTTACTACAGCCTGCCGATACAGGAAAAACTGATCATGTTTGATTTTGATCTCTTTTTGGCCTTTTGATGCCGTTCGTAATTTAACTGCCATATATTTTTAATACACTTTTATTCGGGCCACCCGACTGGCTGAAAGCCTAAAATTTCCCTCACAAAAGGGATTATGCTGTTTTAGAAAAATACATTCTGACTGTGCTTAAAGCATGCTTCGTATGAAGGGCAAGGTCTTCTCCGTTAACATATGGGCCACTCGTACCTCTGACTCATTCAGAAGTAAACAGCGGATAACACTGGTCTACTGGAATAATGTACTGACATTTTTTTTTTTACATCAGTTCACTTGCAAGCAGGCAACAGTCAAAATGGTATTGGTATCATATGTCAATGAGAATGAACTTTTCCTCCAAGGGTGATACTTGGTGGGTTGCTTTGATGATTGTCTTTAATGTCAGGAAAATTGAATGAAGATTGACAACAATAGCTATGACTGAAAAGTTTATACTTAAAAGTCCTCTCTGGGTTCATCCCCGTGGCATGAACTCCTTTTGAATATGGTCATAGCAGGAAGTTGTTGTGGAATATTGCGTTTGGTTTCACCGTACCGACCTCTAAAGGATGCTAATGAGAGATTACATGAACTGCCCCAGTGCGTACTTTACTGAAGAGTGATGTTGTTAAAGAGGAATAATGAGGCTGCCAAGGAAACCAATAAAAATAAGACCTAAAACAAAAACTCCTGCATAGTCTGTGAAATCACTGCCTGTCACATTGTGAGAGTAAGGGGAATTGTGTGTGTGTGTGTGTGTGTGTGCCTGTATGTTTGTGTATGTGTGTGTGTTACTTTCAGACCTGGTGTAGGCTGCATGTAGTTTTCACTGTAACACACACCTGGTCAAAAGCCAGCCCTGCAAAGCTAATGTTAATTGTCCATAAACATGTACACAAATTGTTTTTCTGGTCAACTCCAGTGAATTCTTGATAATAACATTTTAATGTCAAAACTAATGAAACTTTCATTCTGAAAGCCCGTTGAGTCGCGATATTGAGGAGCTGATATTTTGTTTACTCGCCATAACTTTGGCGACCGTGACAAGCTGTGTGATGAGCTAGAATGTGTAGCTACAGTGATGAACGGGAAATGAGTTTCTCCAAGCAAAGCAGACTTTTGAAGGAATACAAAAACAGCCCAGACTGTTGGCAAGACTTAAGTCAGAGTGATAAGAGTCAGTCACTTCACTGGACTGTACTTGACTATGTAATTTATATAGACTTATTCTTTTATAAGCTATATAATATTTAAATGTGTAAAACACAGAAAATGAAATAGACAGCTTTAAAAATGGCCTGTAATGACATCATGAAGCTGTGATTTGGCCTCTAATGGAAAATACTTACCCAGGCCTGCTCTACCGCACTGAAATTAAATTAAATTAAATTAAAGAACTGCACAAAATGTTTTATCATCAATAATGTAGTCATTGAGAAATTTGTAAAACAGGCCACACCTCAAACTGTCTCTCCCACATCCTGTTCACTGTGGCTGTAACGTTTCTGTTCTACCAGGGGGACGTTTCGAATCGAGAGGACCGACGGCTCTCACTTCGACGTTCGTATTCCGCCCTTCTCCCTAGAGAGCAACAAAGACGACAGGTCGCCCCCTGCTGGACACAACTGGTAGTGGTGCTCTCAGTACTACCCAACGAGAGCGCACAAAAGCACAATTTGAGTCCACGCTGCAGCGACCCTGCAAGAAGCCTCTGCCCTCTGAGACCACGGTCTACTTCTGTTTCTCTTCTCTTATACTGTATACATTCAGTTGAATCTGCAGGAAATGAACGCTGAGTTTGGTCTCTGAAGTATGTTCCCGTAGGTAGTGCCAATGCCTGATTTAGGATCATACAATGCAGTATTTTTTCTTGTTACCGTAGTGCAGAGGAAAGTCAGAACAGACCAACATCATGTAGTTTACTATTCCCCTGATTAATCTGTGTTAACTGTTCAGAAATCAGTCGACACTCAAGTGAGTGTCTGACACAAATAAACAATGAGATACTGTATGGGCCTTTTTCTGTGATGTTATGATGCTGAGTTTAAAGTTTAAGGCCGTTGATGGATTTGAGACAATGTCTCCACCCTCATAGTTTTGTAATAAATATGACAAAAATCATTTTTGCCTGGTCAAGAACGTTTTACTGTGCTTAAGACACGCCCCCCCTCGTTTCCTCCAATGTCTGAGGGCCATGATTCTTCCAGTGGGAAGAAACTGAATCTTAACCTCTTCAGACAGCACACTGGAACACAGGAGACCAGGGACGAAAATGGATGTGAACACAGACAGGTGTGTTTTGAGATAAACTGTATGTGTGAGGTGAATATCACAACATGCAACTCACATGCTTAATTGCCAGGTCATTGACAAAGAGCAAAGTAGACTGCCCCCCTCCCTCTCTCTCTCTAAACTTGTCAATCGTTGGCCTTGCCCTTTGAGAGGAAGAAAGACTGTTTTGTAACAGTTGGATGTGCCGGATGTTTTTAGGAAAGCTTAAAGAAAGGCGAATTTTACTGCTTCTCTAGTATTTTTAGTTTGAAAAGAGTTCTTAAGTATTTGTGTCGTTGCCCATGAACCGATACTACCGGCGTGAACTGGACTTCGGAAAACATCTGTCCGCGTGCGAGTTTCCACATTGCTCTGTTCGTTTTTTACCACCAGGTGTCCTCAGGTTCACGCTGGGGGGGGGGGGGCGGAACAGAGCTCGTGCATAGTCTACAGGTGGCGACAAAACAAAGCAATCAAAAAACGCCCAGATAAAATTTTTGAAATAACAAAAAGCCATGTTTGTCGGTTGCATGAGATTGTGTCGTAAAGTAGAACAAACGTGGATTATGCGGTCAACAAACAACAACGCATGGCTTATCTGACTCGTGATCACTGTGGACACGGTCCTGTACCAAAAAAAAAAACCCTCAGATCTTCAGTCTCACTAAGCCCGCTACCAGACTATTCTTTAAGCTTCTTTTCCAATAACAAAAATAGCAGTTCATTCAAATTTTTTTTTGAGGAGAGGTTAAAAGGATGTGACTCTTTCGGCTGTGATTATTCAGTTTGGTTCCATCGTGATCCGCTCCCTGTCCCCAGACCGCCCCGCTTCCCTCTCTCCTCATCACAGTCGATTAATCAGTCGGTCTTCCTCTTTAGGCAGCTGCGGGAAAACGGAATGATTTCTCAACTTGACAGGAGGGGCATGAGGTTTACAGGGAGAGCCAAAAGAAAACAGGATTAAATCAACGACTGTAACGCGAACGTGTTTTCTTTTTTTTTTCTCCCCACTGTTTTGATGCGCACACGTCTTGAAGTGCACGGATTGGTCAGTGAGTTTTGAGAATATCCCCCGGACTGTTTTGCTTTTTCAGTTTCTCCTGTTGGTGTACAGTGCAAGAGTAGTTTTTAATAAGCGTCGGATGGAAATACGGCATATTTAGAGAAATTAATATTTCAGTATATGCTTTGTTTGTTTGTATTTTGTGGTTGCTGCTTTTTGGTTTTGGTTTTTGGCATCCCTTTTGCGTTTTAGCTTCAACGAATTCCTCGCGTTTTTCATTATTCTTGTCTCTTCTTTCATTTTTTTTTCAAGTTATTTCTTTAGTTGGGCATTGCGTTCTTTTTAGTACATTTATATTATGTTTGACGGAGAACCGCGAACAAACTGTTGATGCAAGCTGTATAAAACCTGCACGTGACCCATCGCAGGACTCTAGGAGGCGAGTGAAGGGATTAAAGCGCATCCTTCGCCTTCGCTCGCGCGTATACGGTGACCCGTGCGGATCTGCGTGATTCAGTGCCCGTGAATGTCATCCTTTGTCTCAAATGATACTGAATGCTCGCAGTCCGTCGCTGCGACGTCTTACCTTTAAAAGGCGTCATAAAATACCTTGTATTCTTGCTTCTAGTCTTGTTTCTAATACCACACTCTGTATGCACCTCTGTGCCAAAAATGAAACTAGT